>NC_092248.1:13496267-13663767 GCF_036320965.1 Panulirus ornatus
ATAACCTTGCTCTTATTCACATTTACTCTTAACTTTCTTCTTTCACACACTTTACCAAACTCAGTCACCAGCTTCTGCAGTTTCTCACATGAATCAGCCACCAGCGCTGTATCATCAGCGAACAACAACTGACTCACTTCCCAAGCTCTCTCATCCCCAACAGACTTCATACTTGCCCCTCTTTCCAAAACTCTTGCATTCACCTCCCTAACAACCCCATCCATAAACAAATTAAACAACCATGGAGACATCACACATCCCTGCCGCAAACCTACATTCACTGAGAACCAATCACTTTCCTCTCTTCCTACACGTACACATGCCTTACATCCTCGATAAAAACTTTTCACTGCTTCTAACAACTTGCCTCCCACACCATATATTCTTAATACCTTCCACAGAGCATCTCTATCAACTCTATCATATGCCTTCTCCAGATCCATAAATGCTACATACAAATCCATTTGCTTTTCTAAGTATTTCTCACATACATTCTTCAAAGCAAACACCTGATCCACACATCCTCTACCACTTCTGAAACCACACTGCTCTTCCCCAGTCTGATGCTCTGTACATGCCTTCACCCTCTCAATCAATACCCTCCCATATAATTTGCCAGGAATACTCAACAAACTTATACCTCTGTAATTTGAGCACTCACTCTTATCCCCTTTGCCTTTATACAATGGCACTATGCACGCATTCCGCCAATCCTCAGGCACCTCACCATGAGTCATACATACATTAAATAACCTTACCAACCAGTCAACAATACAGTCACCTCCTTTTTAATAAATTCCACTGCAATACCATCCAAACCTGCTGCCTTGCCGGCTTTCATCTTCCGCAAAGCTTTTACTACCTCTTCTCTGTTTACCAACTCATTTTCCCTAACCCTCGCACTTTGCACACCACCTCGACCAAAACACCCTATATCTGCCACTCTATCATCAAACACATTCAACAAACCTTCAAAATACTCACTCCATCTCCTTCTCACATCACCACTACTTGTTATATATATATATATATACATATATATATATATATATATATATGTACAGAGCATCAGATTGGGGAAGAGCAGTGCGGTTTCAGAAGTGGTAGAGGATGTGTGGATCAGGTGTTTGCTTTGAAGAATGTATGTGAGAAATACTTAGAAAAGCAAATGGATTTGTATGTAGCATTTATGGATCTGGAGAAGGCATATGATAGAGTTGATAGAGATGCTCTGTGGAAGGTATTAAGAATATATGGTGTGGGAGGCAAGTTGTTAGAAGCAGTGAAAAGTTTTTATCGAGGATGTAAGGCATGTGTACGTGTAGGAAGAGAGGAAAGTGATTGGTTCTCAGTGAATGTAGGTTTGCGGCAGGGGTGTGTGATGTCTCCATGGTTGTTTAATTTGTTTATGGATGGGGTTGTAAGGGAGGTAAATGCAAGAGTCCTGGAAAGAGGGGCAAGTATGAAGTCTGTTGGGGATGAGAGAGCTTGGGAAGTGAGTCAGTTGTTGTTCGCTGATGATACAGCGCTGGTGGCTGATTCATGTGAGAAACTGCAGAAGCTGGTGACTGAGTTTGGTAAAGTGTGTGGAAGAAGAAAGTTGAGAGTAAATGTGAATAAGAGCAAGGTTATTAGGTACAGTAGGGGTGAGGGTCAAGTCAATTGGGAGGTGAGTTTGAATGGAGAAAAACTGGAGGAAGTGAAGTGTTTTAGATATCTGGGAGTGGATCTGTCAGCGGATGGAACCATGGAAGCGGAAGTGGATCATAGGGTGGGGGAGGGGGCGAAAATTTTGGGAGCCTTGAAAAATGTGTGGAAGTCGAGAACATTATCTCGGAAAGCGAAAATGGGTATGTTTGAGGGAATAGTGGTTCCAACAATGTTGTATGGTTGCGAGGCGTGGGCTATGGATAGAGATGTGCGCAGGAGGATGGATGTGCTGGAAATGAGATGTTTGAGGACAATGTGTGGTGTGAGGTGGTTTGATCGAGTAAGTAACGTAAGGGTAAGAGAGATGTGTGGAAATAAAAAGAGCGTGGTTGAGAGAGCAGAAGAGGGTGTTTTGAAATGGTTTGGGCACATGGAGAGAATGAGTGAGGAGAGATTGACCAAGAGGATATATGTGTCGGAGGTGGAGGGAACGAGGAGAAGAGGGAGACCAAATTGGAGGTGGAAAGATGGAGTGAAAAAGATTTTGTGTGATCGGGGCCTGAACATGCAGGAGGGTGAAAGGAGGGCAAGGAATAGAGTGAATTGGAGTCATGTGGTATACAGGGGTTGACGTGCTGTCAGTGGATTGAATCAAGGCATGTGAAGCGTCTGGGGTAAACCATGGAAAGCTGTGTAGGTATGTATATTTGCGTGTGTGGACGTGTGTATGTACATGTGTATGGGGGGGGGGGGTTGGGCCATTTCTTTCGTCTGTTTCCTTGCGCTACCTCGCAAACGCGGGAGACAGCGACAAAGTATAAAAAAAAAAAAAAAAAAAAAAAAAAAAAAATATATATATATATATATTCTTTTTTCTTTCGTACTATTCGCCATTTCCCGCGATAGCGAGGTAGCATTAAGAACAGAGGACTGAGCCTTTGAGGGAATATCCTCACCTGGCCCCTTTCTCTGTTCCCTCTTTTGGAAAATTGAAAAAAATGAGAGGGGAGGATTTCCAGCCACCCGCTCCCTCCCCTTTTAGTCGCCTTCTACGACACGCAGGGAATACGTGGGAAGCATTCTTTCTCCCCTAACCCCAGGGATAATATATATATATATATATATATATATATATATATATATATATAAACGGCCACACACGTACATATACATACCCATACATTTCAACGTATACATACATATACATTCACAGACATATACATATATACACATGTACATGTTCATACTTTTTGCCTTCATCCATGCCCTTCACCCCCCCCCACACACACACACACACACACACACACACACACACACACACACACGAGGTAGCGCCAGGAAAAGACAAAAAGGCCACAAATGTTCACACTCAGTCTCTAGCTATCATGTGTGATGCACTGAAACCACAGCTCCCTTTCCACATCCAGGCCCCAAGGACCTTTCCAGGGTTTACCCCAGATGCTTCACATGCCCTGGTTCAATCCACTGACAGCACATTGATCCCAGTATACCACATCATTCCAATTCACTCTATTCCTTGCATGCCTTTCACCCTCCTGTATGTTCAGGTCCCAATCATTCAAAATCTTGTTCTCTCCATCCTTCCACCTGCAATTTGGTCTCCCGCTTCTCCTTGTTTTGCTTTGTCGCTGTCTCCCGCATTTGCAAGGTAGCGCAAGGAAACAGACGAAAGAATGGCCCAACCCGCCCACATACACATGTATATACATACGCGTCCATACACGCAAATATACATACCTATACATGTCAATGTACACATATATATACACACACAGACATATACATATATACACATGTACATAATACATAGTCTGCCTTTATTCGTTCCCATCGCCACCTCGCCACACATGGAATAACAACCCCCTCCCCCCTCATGTGTGTGAGGTAGCGCTAGGAAAAGACACCAAAGACCGAAATCGTTCACACTCAGTCTCTAGCTGTCATGCAACAATGCACTGAAACCACAGCTCCCTTTCCACATCCAGGCCCCACACAACTTTCCATGGATTACCCCAGACGCTTCACATGCGCTGGTTCAATCCATTGACAGCACGTCAACCCCGGTATACCACATCGTTCCAATTCACTCTATTCTTTGCACGCCTTTCACCCTCCAGCATGTTCAGGCCCCGATCACTCAAAATCTTCACTCCATCTTTCCACCTCCAATTTGTTCTCCCACTTCTCCTCGTTCCCTCCACCTCTGACACATATATCCACTTGGTCAATCTTTCCTCACTCATTCTCTCCATGTGACCAAACCATTTCAAAACACCCTCTTCTGCTCTCTCAACCACACTCTTTTTATTTCCACACATCTCTCTTACCCTTACATTATTTACTCGATCAAAGCACCTCACACCACATATTGTCCTCAAACATCTCATTTCCAGCACATCCACTCTCCTGCGCACAACTCTATCCATAGCCCACGCCTCGCAACCATACAACATTGTTGGAACCACTATTCCTTCAAACATACCCATTTTTGCTTTCCGAGAAAATGTTCTCAACTTCCAAACATTCTTCAATGCTCCCAGAATTTTCGCCCCCTCCCCCACCCTATGATTCACTTCTGCTTCCATGGTTCCATCCGCTGCCAGATCCACTCCCAGATATCTAAAACACTTTACTTCCTCCAGATTTTCTCCATTCAAACTTACCTCCCAATTGACTTGACCCTTAGCCCTATTGTACCTAATAACCTTGCTCTTATTCACATTTACTCTTAGCTTTCTTCTTTCACACACTTTACCAAACTCAGTCACCAGCTTCCGCAGTTTCTCACATGAATCAGCCACCAGCGCTGTATCATCAGCGAACAACAACTGACTCACTTCCCAAGCTCTCTCATCCACAACAGACTGCATACTTGCCCCTCTTTCCAAAACTCTTGCATTCACCTCCCTAACAACCCCATCCATAAACAAATTAAACAACCATGGAGACATCACACACCCCTGCCGCAAACCTACATTCACTGAGAACCAATCACTTTCCTCTCTTCCTACACCTACACATGCCTTACATCCTCGATAAAAACTTTTCACTGCTTCTAACAACTTGCCTCCCACACCATATATTCTTAAAACATTCCACATAGCATCTCTATCAACTCTATCATATGCCTTCTCCAGATCCATAAATGCTACATACAAATCCATTTGCTTTTCTAAGTATTTCTCACATACATTCTTCAAAGCAAACACCTGATCCACACATCCTCTACCACTTCTGAAACCACACTGCCCCTCCCCAGTCTGATGCTCTGTACATGCCTTCACCCTCTCAATCAATACCCTCCCATATAATTTACCAGGCCTCCCATATAATTTACCAGGAATACTCATACATATACATACATACAAACACAGACATTTATATATATATATATTTTTCTTTCTTTTAAACTATTCGCCATTTCCCGCTTTAGCGAGGTAGCGTTAAGAACAGAGGACTGGGCCTTTTTTGGAATATCCTCACCTGGCCCCCTCTGTTCCTTTTTTTGGAAAAAAAAAAAAAAAGAAAAAAAACGAGAGGGGAGGATTTCCAGCCCCCCGCTCCCTCCCCTTTTAGTCGCCTTCTACGACACGCAGGGAATACGTGGGAAGTACTCTTAATTCCCTATCCCCAGGGATAATATATATATATACATATATATATATATATATATATATATATATATATATATATATATATATATATATATATATATATATTTTTTTTTATTTTTTTTTTTTATACTTTGTCGCTGTCTCCCGCGTTTGCGAGGTAGCGCAAGGAAACAGACGAAAGAAATGGCCCAACCCACCCCCATACACATGTATATACATACGTCCACACACGCAAATATACATACCTACACAGCTTTCCATGGTTTATCCCAGACGCTTCACATGCCTTGATTCAATCCACTGACAGCACGTCAACCCCAGTATACCACATCGCTCCAATTCACTCTGTTCCTTGCCCTCCTTTCACCCTCCTGCATGTTCAGGCCCCGATCACACAAAATCTTTTTCACTCCATCTTTCCACCTCCAATTTGGTCTCCCTCTTCTCCTTGTTCCCTCCACCTCCGACACATATATCCTCTTGGTCAATCTTTCCTCACTCATCCTCTCCATGTGCCCAAACCACTTCAAAACACCCTCTTCTGCTCTCTCAACCACGCTCTTTTTATTTCCACACATCTCTCTTACCCTTACGTTACTCACTCGATCAAACCACCTCACACCACACATTGTCCTCAGACATCTCATTTCCAGCACATCCATCCTCCTGCGCACAACTCTATCCATAGCCCACGCCTCGCAACCATACAACATTGTTGGAACCACTATTCCTTCAAACATACCCATTTTTGCTTTCCGAGATAATGTTCTCGACTTCCACACATTCTTCAAGGCCCCCAGAATTTTCGCCCCCTCCCCCACCCTATGATCCACTTCCGCTTCCATGGTTCCATCCGCTGCCAGGTCCACTCCCAGATATCTAAAACACTTCACTTCCTCCAGTTTTTCTCCATTCAAACTCACCTCCCAATTGACTTGACCCTCAGCCCTACTGTACGTAATAACCTTGCTCTTATTCACACTTACTCTTAACTTTCTTCTTCCACACACTTTACCAAACTCAGTCACCAGCTTCTGCAGTTTCTCACATGAATCAGCCACCAGCGCTGTGTCATCAGCGAACAACAACTGACTCACTTCCCAAGCTCTCTCATCCCCAACAGACTTCATACTTGCCCCTCTTTCCAAAACTCTTGCATTTACCTCCCTAACAACCCCATCCATAAACAAATTAAACAACCATGGAGACATCACACACCCCTGCCGCAAACCTACATTCACTGAGAATCGATCACTTTCCTCTCTTCCTACACGTACACATGCCTTACATCCTCGATAAAATATATATATATATATATATATATATATATATATATATATATATATTATTTATTTTATTTATTTTGCTTTGTCGCTGTCTCCCGCGTTTGCGAGGTAGCGCAAGGAAACAGACGAAAGAAATGGCCCAACCCACCCCCATACATAATGTATACACACACACACGTCCACACACGCAAATATACATACCTATACATCTCAATGTACACATATATATACATACACAGACACATACATATATACCCATGCACACAATTCACACTGTCTGCCCCCATTCACTCCCATCGCCACCTCGCCACACATGGAATACCATCCCCCTCCCCCCTCATGTGAGTGAGGTAGCACTAGGAAAAGACAACAAAGGCCCCAATCGTTCACACTCAGTCTCTAGCTGCCACGCAATAATGCCCGAAACCACAACTCCCTTTCCACATCCAGGCCCCAAACAACTTTCCATGGTTTACCCCAGACGCTTCACATGCCCTGATTCAATCCACTGACAGCACGTCAACCCCGGTATACCACATCGATCCAATTCACTCTATTCCTTGCCCTCCTTTCACCCTCCTGCATGTTCAAGCCCCGATCACACAAAATCTTTTTCACTCCATCTTTCCATCTCCAATTTGGTCTCCCACTTCTCCTCGTTCCCTCCACCTCCGACACATATATCCTCTTGGTCAATCTTTCCTCACTCATTCTCTCCATGTGCCCAAACCATTTCAAAACACCCTCTTCTGCTCTCTCAACCACGCTCTTTTTATTTCCACACATCTCTCTTACCCTTACATTACTTACTCGATCAAACCACCTCACACCACACATTGTCCTCAAACATCTTATTTCCAGCACATCCACCCTCCTGTGCACAACTCTATCCATAACCCACGCCTCGTAACCATACAATATTGTCGGAACCACTATTCCTTCAAACATACCCATTTTTGCTTTCCGAGATAATGTTCTCGACTTCCACACATTCTTCAAGGCTCCCAGGATTTTCGCCCCCTCCCCCACCCTATGATTCACTTCCGCTTCCATGATTCCATCTGCTGCCAGATCCACTCCCAGATATCCAAAACACTTTACTTCCTCCAGTTTTTCTCCATTCAAACTTACCTCCCAATTGACTTGACCCTCAACCCTACTGTACCTAATAACCTTGCTCTTATTCACATTTACTCTTAACTTTCTTCTTTCACACACTTTACCAAACTCAGTCACCAGCTTCTGCAGTTTCTCACATGATATATATATCGCCATTTCCTGTGATAGCAATGTAGCACCAGGAACAGATGAAGAGAAGACTGCTTTCTCCCATCCATTCTTCAGCTGTCTTCAGCAGTGCAACAAAACCACATCCAAACCCCAAAGACCTCCTCATGGTTTCCCCTAGCTGATTCACATGTCCTGGTTTAGTTTACCAACAACATGCCAATCCCTGTGAACAACAATGTTCCACTTCACTCTATTCCTTATGCACCTTTCTCCCTCCCATATGTTCAGGCCCAGATCATGGGAAATCTTTTTCATTCCATCCTTTCATCTCCAATTTGGTCTCCCCCTTCTCCCTGCCCACATCTCTTTTTCAACCTCTTCTCATTCATTCTATCTATATGTCCAAAACATTTTGGCTCACCCTTTTCAGCTCTCTTAACCACAACCTTTTTAATACCACACTTCTCTCTTACCCTTTTATTACTTACTCGATCAAACCACCACATACCACATTGGCCTCAGGCATTTTGTTTCCAACATATCCACCCTCTGCACATCCTAACTACATCCCATACCTTGTATCCATACAATACCATTGGCACTACTGTACCTCCAAACATACCCATATATTCCTATTCCAAGAGACCAAACTGGAAATGGAAGGATGGAGAGAAAAAGATTATGAGGGATCAGGACTTGAACATGCAGAGGGTGAAAGGCATGCATGAATAGAGTGAACTGGAACAATGTACTATACTGATGGTTAATGTGCCATCAAAGTATTAAACCCAGGCATGTGAAACAAATGGGGTAAACCATGGAAAGGTCTGTGGAGCCTGGATGTGGATAGGGAGCTGTGGCTTTGGTGCATTACACATGACAGCTAGAGAATGAGTGTGAGCGGATGTAGCCTTTCTTTGTCTGTTTCCTGGTGCTACCTCACTTATGCAGGGGGCACGATCAGGTGTGGGGGAGAAGAGAATATGTTATCTTTCTTCTTTTCCTTCATGCATTTGTTCTGTTTCCTGTGGGACAGGGTGCCATCGGGAATGTAAGAAGGTGAGCATGTTTGATTATGTGCATTTCATCATCAATACCTTAAAAATGCTTGTTGATACGATTCCCAAATTACATTTTGAAATAACATTCTTGTGGCATAACAGGCAAGGAAACTTTGTAGAATACTACCTTTGAAATACAAAGGGGCAATATGCAAAAAAAAGAGAACACCTTAAATATCTGGCACCCAAGACCCTTTAACACAGCATGCTAACATCAGAAACACCATGGGATGCAACAGTAGAGAAGTTTAAGAGTGCACTGGACAAGTACCTAAATATGAACCAGACCAATTAGGCTACATGGGCCAGCTAGTTGTAGCTTTCAAAGGTTGGCCAAACAACGACCCAATCCAACAGCCTGAGCCCACCATTGGCCCATCCTGTGCTGCTAGGATGATGACCCCTGAAGACTTCACCAGGTATTCACCAGGGCTTTGTGACTTAAAACTGCATCACTGCTGTGTATTTTGTATTTCAGTCTTGTTATCATGGAAGGAGTACTATGAAAGATATATGTCTCATTGTGAATTATCCAGATCTTAAATTCTTGAAAATGAATTAGATGTTGATTTAAAAAATACATGAAGTTACACTTTTCATTGACTCTCTGCACCAGTTTAAATATAAAGCTAAATCATATGTACAATCTAAGACACAACTATCTTCCCTGTTTTGTGTGATGAGTATTTAAACCTATTGAAACATTATGAGACTCAACTAGTGACAACATGTGGTTGGTTGGTATACCTGATTAGCTGGAAGTTTTGGGTTCTCATTCTTTTCATACGTGACTGTCACATCAGACATAATGTCTTCTTGTATGCGTGAGGATGATTACAATTACTTTATATATGACACTATTGTGTAATGAATTGAAAACATGATACTATAATTGGCTATCAACCCTGAGCAAGTACAGGTACACCACCAAAACACCAAATTTCCGGCAACTGATGGTTCGGCACCTCCTTTAGTCCAGACAAAATTACGTGAGGGAACTTGGAATTACCACGGCCACCAGACTAGTTTACTGGGCGGCCGCAGATGGTGTTGTGTGTAGGGCATGCTTATTTACATTTTTTACACTGCACTTGTTGGTGGTGATACTGCAATTCTGTGAGATTCATTGCTTATTTTGCTTAAATTTAACCCTAGATATGGCTTTTCAGCCATATGAGAAAGTCAGTCGTGGTGTCAAACGTAAACACCAGTCCATATTGATCCAAGATAAAGTATAACTGTTGAAAAAATGGACTGTGGTGTTTCAGTGCGTAAACTGTGTGACATCTACAGTATTGGTTCATCAACTGTTTATGATATAAAGAAGCAAAGGGAGAAAATATTTAAATTCTATGCAGACAGCGATTCCAAAAAGCAAATGAGATTAGAAAAACTATGAAAGATGGTAAGAGTACTGATCACGATCAAGTGATGATGGAATGGTTTATTATTTAATTTACATTTAATATTTGTTTAATTTAAATTTCTAGCAGTCCATGGTATACTTTAAACACTTGGGAGATGTATAATTAGTGGGTTATAGGTGTGTTGATGAATTATTATTACGTGACCACGGTTGTTCTGGCAAAATGGTTAATCCGACAAGGCTTTGGAACCAAGAGTGCCTGAAAATCAGTGGTGTACCTGTACTTGGTGGGTTCAGGAATACTGTGGATGTGTATAAACATTAGATGATATAGGGTCTGTTCGTAGACCTGACATAAGCTCAATCTACACGTGTTGGTAATATGAGAATGACTGAAATGTGCATAAGCAGTAACTAAGCACCACAGAATAGTACTGGTGAACTGGTAACTTGTTTCACAGGTACCAGGCCTGCCACCTGTATATAAGTGTCACAGACCTGCGTGTAGATTGGCTTAACCTGTCCATTAAGTTTTCACCAAATTCAGGGAAGATAGTTGTCTTTGATTGTACATGAATATGTGTAAAGTTAATTAGAGAGACATGCATGATTAATGAAATCATTGTTCCAGATTCAGGTATGAAGTCTCATCTCACAAGTCAGTCTCAAACCAAAGCAAAGGCAGAAATACCAAATTTCTGGTTATCAAGAGCATGATAAGTTTTATATCTTCAGACAAGAATAAACCCACATCTTTTGCTGCTACTCCAAAATTTGCTACAACATCTTACCTACCAGTATCCTACCGGAACCACTATCTGTAATTTCTGAGTCAGAAAAAGCTGTGGCTAAGAACACACTCTTATTAGATCTTTTGTCCTAGATATGTAACCTATATTTTTTCCTCAATGTATTTTTATTTAATATTTAATTTATGGGGACTCAAACTATTTTATACTCCATATGAATAAAAAATAAGTTGGATTTTTATTCCTACCATTATAAAAGTGAAGTATCTCTAACATGATAAGGTAGTGACAACCTACTTTCCATCTGGCTTGTAAGTACAATGGGTTGCAATTTTAAATTATTTTTAACGTATACTTAGATTACCAAAAACAATCCCAAGATGGATGCTATGACACACTGTTGTGAAAAAGAATGTAAAGAGATTGGAAGAATCTGCATCACAAACAACCATCTCATAAGACATGAACTTATTCATGGAGGTGAAAAAGAAATTGGCAATAAGAAGTATGGGGCATTGTTCTATCAGGATAGTCTTGATGTCCGTGAACTTATTCACAAAAGTGGTGAAAACCATGAATGTAAGGAGTATGTGAAACAAATCACACAGACCAGTTTTAACATTCATAAGCTTATTCACACAAGTAAGAAAAAGCACGAATGTGAGGAATGCGGGAAGCTGTTCACTCACAAAGGCAGCCTGAATGTACATAGAGTGATTCATACTGGTGAGAAAAAGTTTGAGTGTGGGGAATGTGGGAAACAATTCACTCAGAACAGCAGTCTTAACAAGCATAAGCTTATGCATTCACCTGAAAAAAAATTTGAATGTAAGGAATGTGGAAAACTATTTACACAGAAATATAGACTTGACATGCATAATTTTGTTCACACGGGTGAGAAAAAGTTTGAATGTGAAATATGTGGAAAACGATTTATTCAGAAGTGCAATCTTAATGTACATAAGCTTATTCATACAGGTGAGAAAAATTTTGAATGTGGAGACTGTGGGAAAAGGTTCATTCAAAAGGTCCAACTTGATGTGCACAAGCTTATTCATACTGGTGAAAAAAAGTTTGAATGTGATGAATGTGGGAAATTATTTACAGTGAAGGGCAGCCTCGACATACATAAGCATATTCATACAGGTGAGAGAAATTTTGAATGCATGGAGTGTGGGAAAAGATTCATTAGGAAGAGTGACCTGAAAAACCACATTAATATCCACACAGGTGAGGAAAAGTTTGGGTGTGAGGAATGTGGGAGACATTTCAACTGGAAGGGTGATCTAAAGAAGCATAAGCTTATTCACATAGGAGAGAAAAGATATGAATGTGAAGAGTGTGGGAAAAGATTCCTTAGGAAGGGTGACCTAAAAAGCCATATAAATACTCATACAGGCGAGAAAAAGTTTGAATGTAAGGAATGTGGAAAACTATTCACTCAGAAAAGCAGCCTTAACATGCATAAGTTTATTCACTCAGGAGAGAAGCTGTATGAATGTGAGGATTGTGGAAAAAGATTCATTAGGAAAGGTGACTTAAAGAGCCATGTTAATGTTCACACAGGTGAAAAAAAATTTGAATGTAGAGATTGCGGGAAACTCTTTACCATGAAGAGCTGCCTTAATATGCATAAACTTATTCATGCAGATAAGAAATTTGAGTGTGGGAAATGTGGAAAACTATTTGCTCTGAAAAGCAGCCTAATCAGACATAATCTTATTCATACAGGTGAGAATAAACTTGAATGTGAGGATTGTGGGAAGCAATTCACTCACAAGAGCCATCTTAAAAGCCATATGGCTGTTCACTCAAAGTAAATGAATTAATAAATGCACAGAATAGAGTGAATGGTTACGATGTGGTGTACTGGAGTCAATGTGCTGTCAATGGACTGAACCAGGGCATGTGAAATGTCCAGGGTAAACCATGGAAAAGTCTGTGGGGCCTGGATATAATAGATAGGGAGCTGTGGTTTTGGTGCACTACTCACAAAAGCTAGAGAATGATTAGGAGCGAGTGTGGCCTTTTTTCATCTGTTTCCTGGCACTACCCAACTGACTTAAAGGAAGGCAATCAGGTGTGGGGGATGAGAAGAGAATGTGATGTCCTTTTTCCTCCTGTATTTGTGCTGTTTCCTGTGGGGCTGGGTGTCATCAGGAATTCATGAAGGCAAGCAAGAATGAATATGTACATGCATATATATGTATGTATGTATATGTACATGTATGTGCATAAATGTATATATATGTGCATGTAAGGGGATGTCTTTCTTTGTTTCCTTGCACCATCTCACTAGCATGGAAGGTGTTCTTTCTCCCCTGTCCCTGAGGATGATTATATATATATATATATATATATATATATATATATATATATATATATATATATATATATATATTTTTTTTTTTTTTTTTTTTTTTTTTTTGCTTTGTCGCTGTCTCCCGCGTTTGCGAGGTAGCGCAAGGAAACACACGAAAGAAATGGCCCAACCCACCTCCATACACATGTATATACATACGTCCACACAGGCAAATATACATACCTACACAGCTTTCCATGGTTTACCCCAGACGCTTCACATGCCCTGATTCAATCCACTGACAGCACGTCAACCTCGGTATACCACATCGATCCAATTCACTCTATTCCTTGCCCTCCTTTCACCCTCCTGCATGTTCAGGCCCCGATCACACAAAATCTTTTTCACTCCATCTTTCCACCTCCAATTTGGTCTCCCACTTCTTGTTCCCTCCACCTCCGACACATATATCCTCTTGGTCAATCTTTCCTCACTCATTCTCTCCATGTGCCCAAACCATTTCAAAACACCCTCTTCTGCTCTCTCAACCACGCTCTTTTTATTTCCACACATCTCTCTTACCCTTACGTTACTTACTTGATCAAACCACCTCACACCACACATTGTCCTCAAACATCTCATTTCCAGCACATCCATCCTCCTGCGCACAACTCTATCCATAGCCCACGCCTCGCAACCATACAACATTGTTGGAACCACTATTCCTTCAAACATACCCATTTTTGCTTTCCGAGATTATGTTCTCGACTTCCACACATTCTTCAAGGCTCCCAGGATTTTCACCCCCTCCCCCACCCTATGATCCACTTCTGCTTCCATGGTTCCATCCGCTGCCAGATTGACTCCCAGATATCTAAAACACTTTACTTCCTCCAGTTTTTCTCCATTCAAACTTACCTCCCAATTGACTTGACCCTCAACCCTACTGTACCTAATAACCTTGCTCTTATTCACATTTACTCTTAACTTTCTTCTTTCACAGACTTTACCAAACTCAGTCACCATCTTCTGCAGTTTCTCACATGAATCAGCCACCAGTGCTGTATCATCAGCGAACAACAACTGACTCACTTCCCAAGCTCTCTCATCCCCAACAGACTTCATACTTGCCCCTCTTTCCAAAACTCTTGCATTCACCTCCCTAACAACGCCATCCATAAACAAATTAAACAACCATGGAGACATCACACACCCCTGCCGCAAACCTACATTCACTGAGAACCAATCACCTTCCTCTCTTCCTACATGTACACATGCCTTACATCCTCGATAAAAACTTTTCACTGCTTCTAACAACTTTCCTCCCACACCATATATTCTTAATACCTTCCACAGAGCATCTCTATCAACTCTATCATATGCCTTCTCCAGATCCATAAATGCTACATACAAATCCATTTGCTTTTCTAAGTATTTCTCACATACATTCTTCAAAGCAAACACCTGATCCACACATCCTCTACCACTTCTGAAACCACACTGCTCTTCCCCAATCTGATGCTCTGTACATGCCTTCACCCTCTCAATCAATACCCTCCCATATAATTTACCAGGAATACTCAACAAACTTATACCTCTGTAATTTGAGCACTCACTCTTATCCCCTTTGCCTTTGTACAATGGCACTATGCACGCATTCCGCCAATCCTCAGGCACCTCACCATGAGTCATACATACATTAAATAACCTTACCAACCAGTCAATACTACAGTCACCCACTTTTTTAATAAATTCCACTGCAATACCATCCAAATCTGCTGCCTTGCCGGCTTTCATCTTCCGCAAAGCTTTTACTACCTCTTCTCTGTTTACCAAATCATTTTCCCTAAACCTCTCACTTTGCACACCACCTCGACCAAAACACCCTATATCTGCCACTCTATCATCAAACACATTCAACAAACCTTCAAAATACTCACTCCATCTCCTTCTCACATCACCACTACTTGTTATCACCTCCCCATTTGCGCCCTTCACTGAAGTTCCCATTTGCTCCCTTGTCTTACGCACTTTATTTACCTCCTTCCAGAACATCTTTTTATTCTCCCTAAAATTTAATGATACTCTCTCACCCCAACTCTCATTTGCCCTCTTTTTCACCTCTTGCACCTTTCTCTTGACCTCCTGTCTCTTTCTTTTATACATCTCCCACTCAATTGCATTTTTTCCCTGCAAAAATCGTCCAAATGCCTCTCTCTTCTCTTTCACTAATAATCTTACTTTTTCATCCCACCACTCACTACCCTTTCTAATCAACCCACCTCCCACTCTTCTCATGCCACAAGCATCTTTTGCACAATCCATCACTGATTCCCTAAATACATCCCATTCCTCCCCCACTCCCCTTACTTCCATTGTTCTCACCTTTCTCCATTCTGTACTCAGTCTCTCCTGGTACTTCCTCACACAAGTCTCCTTCCCAAGCTCACTTACTCTCACCACCCTCTTCACCCCAACATTCACTCTTCTTTTCTGAAAACCCATACAAATCTTCACCTCAGCCTCCACAAGATAATGATCAGACATCCCTCCAGTTGCACCTCCCAGCACATTAACATCCAAAAGTCTCTCTTTCGCGCGCCTGTCAATTAACACGTAATCCAATAATGCTCTCTGGACATCTCTCCTACTTACATACGTATACTTATGTATATGTATATATATATATAAATATATATATATATATATATATATATATATATATATATATATATATATATATATATATATATATATTTTTTTTTTCCTTTGTCGCTGTCTCCCGCGTTTGCGAGGTAGCGCAAGGAAACAGACGAAAGATATGGCCCAACCCACCCCCATACACATGCCTTGATTCAATCCACTGACAGCACGTCAACCGCGGTATACCACATCGATCCAATTCACTCTATTCTTTGCCCTCCTTTCACCCTCCTGCATGTTCAGGCCCCGATCACACAAAATCTTTTTCACTCCATCTTTCCACCTCCAATTTGGTCTCCCTCTTCTCCTCGTTTCCTCCACCTCCGACACATATATCCTCTTGGTCAATCTTTCCTCACTCATTCTCTCCATGTGACCAAACCATTTCAAAACACCCTCTTCTGCTCTCTCAACCACGCTCTTTTTATTTCCACACATCTCTCTTACCCTTACGTTACTTACTCGATCAAACCACCTCACACCACACATTGTCCTCAAACATCTCATTTCCAGCACATCCATCCTCCTGCGCACAACTCTATCCATAGTCCACGCCTCGCAACCATACAACATTGTTGGAACCACTATTCCTTCAAACATACCCATTTTTGCTTTCCGAGATAATGTTCTCGACTTCCACACATTCTTCAAGGCTCCCATAATTTTCGCCCCCTCCCCCACCCTATGATCCACTTCCGCTTCCATGGTTCCATCCGCTGCCAGATCCACTCCCAGATATCTAAAACACTTCACTTCCTCCAGTTTTTCTCCATTCAAACTCACCTCCCAATTGAATTGACCCTCAACCCTACTGTACCTAATAACCTTGCTCTTATTCACATTTACTCTTAACTTTCTTCTTTCACACACTTTACCAAACTCAGTCACCAGCTTCTGCAGTTTCTCACATGAATCAGCCACCAGTGCTGTATCATCACCGAACAACAACTGACTCACTTCCCAAGCTCTCTCATCCCCAACAGACTTCATACTTGCCCCTCTTTCCACAACTCTTGCATTCACCTCCCTAACAACCCCATCCATAAACAAATTAAACAACCATGGAGACATCACACACCCCTGCCGCAAACCTACATTCACTGAGAACCAATCACTTTCCTCTCTTCCTACACGTACACATGCCTTACATCCTCGATAAAAACTTTTCACTGCTTCTAACAACTTGCCTCCCACACCATATATTCTTAATACCTTCCACAGAGCATCTCTATCAACTCTATCATATGCCTTCTCCAGATCCATAAATGCTACATACAAATCCATTTGCTTTTCTAAGTATTTCTCACATACATTCTTCAGAGCAAACACCTGATCCACACATCCTCTTCCACTTCTGAAACCACACTGCTCTTCCCCAATCTGATGCTCTGTACATGCCTTCACCCTCTCAATCAATACCCTCCCATATAATTTGCCAGGAATACTCAACAAACTTATACCTCTGTAATTTGAGCACTCGCTCTTATCCCTTTTGCCTTTATACAATGGCACTATGCACGCATTCCGCCAATCCTCAGGCACCTCACCATGAGTCATACATACATTAAATAACCTTACCAACCAGTCAACAATACAGTCACCCCCTTTTTTAATAAATTCCACTGCAATACCATCCAAACCTGCTGCCTTGCCGGCTTTCATCTTCCGCAAAGCTTTTACTACCTCTTCTCTGTTTACCAAATCATTTTCCCTAACCCTCGCACTTTGCACACCACCTCGACCAAAACACCCTATATCTGCCACTCTATCATCAAACACATTCAACAAACCTTCAAAATACTCACTCCATCTCCTTCTCACATCACCACTACTTGTTATCACCTCCCCATTTGTGCCCTTCACTGAAGTTCCCATTTGCTCCCTTGTCTTACGCACTTTATTTACCTCCTTCCAGAACATCTTTTTATTCTCCCTAAAATTTAATGATGCTCTCTCACCCCAACTCTCATTTGCCCTTTTTTTCACCTCTTGCACCTTTCTCTTGACCTCCTGTCTCTTTCTTTTATACGTCTCCCACTCAATTTCATTTTTTCCCTGCAAAAATCGTCCAAATGCCTCTCTCTTCTCTTTCACTAATACTCTTACTTCTTCATCCCACCACTCACTACCCTTTCTAATCAACCCACCTCCCACTCTTCTCATGCCACAAGCATCTTTTGCGCAATCCATCACTGATTCCCTAAATACATCCCATTCCTCCCCCACTCCCCTTACTTCCATTGTTCTCACCTTTTTCCATTCTGTACTCAGTCTCTCCTGGTACTTCCTCACACAAGTCTCCTTCCCAAGCTCACTTACTCTCACCACCCTCTTCACCCCAACATTCACTCTTCTTTTCTGAAAACCCATACAAATCTTCACCTTAGCCTCCACAAGATAATGATCAGACATCCCTCCAGTTGCACCTCTCAGCACATTAACATCCAAAAGTCTCTCTTTCGCGCGCCTGTCAATTAACACGTAATCCAATAACGCTCTCTGGCCATCTCTCCTACTTACATACGTATACTTATGTATATCTCGCTTTTTAAACCAGGTATTCCCAATCATCAGTCCTTTTATATATATATATATATATATATATATATATATATATATATATATATATATATCCCTGGGGATAGGGGAGAAAGAATACTTCCCACGTATTCCCTGCGTGTCGTAGAAGGCGACTAAAAGGGGAGGGAGCGGGGGGCTGGAAATCCTCCCCTCTTTTTTTTTTCAATTTCCAAAAGAAGGAACAGTGAAGGGGGCCAGGTGAGGATATTCCCTCAGAGGCCCAGTCCTCTGTTCTTAACACTACCTCGCTAATGCGGGAAATGGTGAATAGTATAAAAAAAAAAATATATATATATATATATATATATATATATATATATATATATATATATATATATATATATATATGTGAGTAACGTAAGGGTAAGAGAGATGTGTGGAAATAAAAAGAGCGTGGTTGAGAGAGCAGAAGATGGTGTTTTGAAGTGGTTTGGGCACATGGAGAGAATGAGTGAGGAAAGATTGACCAAGAGGATATATGTGTCGGAGGTGGAGGGAACAAGGAGAAGAGGGAGACCAAATTGGAGGTGGAAAGATGGAGTGAAAAAGATTTTGTGTAATCGGGGCCTGAACATGCAGGAGGGTGAAAGGAGGGCAAGGAATAGAGTGAATTGGATCGATGTGGTATACCGGGGTTGACGTGCTGTCAGTGGATTGAATCAGGGCATGTGAGGCGTCTGGGGTAAACCATGGAAAGCTGTGTAGGTATGTATATTTGCGTGTGTGGACGTGTGTATGTACATGTGTATGGGGGGGGGGTTGGGCCATTTCTTTCGTCTGTTTCCTTGCGCTACCTCGCAAACGCGGGAGACAGCGACAAAGTATAAAAAAAAAAAAAAAAAAAAAAAAATATATGTATATATATATATATATATATATATGTATATATATATATATATATATATATATGATGGATTGCGCAAAAGATGCTTGTGGCATGAGAAGAGTGGGAGGTGGGTTGATTAGAAAGGGTAGTGAGTGGTGGGATGAAGAAGTAAGAGTATTAGTGAAAGAGAAGAGAGAGGCATTTGGACGATTTTTGCAGGGAAAAAATGAAATTGAGTGGGAGATGTATAAAAGAAAGAGACAGGAGGTCAAGAGAAAGGTGCAAGAGGTGAAAAAAAGGGCAAATGAGAGTTGGGGTGAGAGAGTATCATTAAATTTTAGGGAGAATAAAAAGATGTTCTGGAAGGAGGTAAATAAAGTGCGTAAGACAAGGGAGCAAATGGGAACTTCAGTGAAGGGCGCAAATGGGGAGGTGATAACAAGTAGTGGTGATGTGAGAAGGAGATGGAGTGAGTATTTTGAAGGTTTGTTGAATGTGTTTGATGATAGAGTGGCAGATATAGGGTGTTTTGGTCGAGGTGGTGTGCAAAGTGAGAGGGTTGGGGAAAATGATTTGGTAAACAGAGAAGAGGTAGTGAAAGCTTTGCGGAAGATGAAAGCCGGCAAGGCAGCAGGTTTGGATGGTATTGCAGTGGAATTTATTAAAAAAGGGGTGACTGTATTGTTGACTGGTTGGTAAGGTTATTTAATGTATGTATGACTCATCGTGAGGTGCCTGAGGATTGGCGGAATGCGTGCATAGTGCCATTGTACAAAGGCAAAGGGGATAAGAGTGAGTGCTCAAATTACAGAGGTATAAGTTTGTTGAGTATTCCTGGTAAATTATATGGGAGGGTATTGATTGAGAGGGTGAAGGCATGTACAGAGCATCAGATTGGGGAAGAGCAGTGTGGTTTCTGAAGTGGTAGAGGATGTGTGGATCAGGTGTTTGCTTTGAAGAATGTATGTGAGAAATACTTAGAAAAGCAAATGGATTTGTATGTAGCATTTATGGATCTGGAGAAGGCATATGATAGAGTTGATAGAGATGCTCTGTGGAAGGTATTAAGAATATATGGTGTGGGAGGAAAGTTGTTAGAAGCAGTGAAAAGTTTTTATCGAGGATGTAAGGCATGTGTACGTGTAGGAAGAGAGGAAAGTGATTGGTTCTCAGTGAATGTAGGTTTGCGGCAGGGGTGTGTGATGTCTCCATGGTTGTTTAATTTGTTTATGGATGGGGTTGTTAGGGAGGTAAATGCAAGAGTTTTGGAAAGAGGGGCAAGTATGAAGTCTGTTTGGGATGAGAGAGCTTGGGAAGTGAGTCAGTTGTTGTTCGCTGATGATACAGCGCTGGTGGCTGATTCATGTGAGAAACTGCAGAAGCTGGTGACTGAGTTTGGTAAAGTGTGTGGAAGAAGAAAGTTAAGAGTAAATGTGAATAAGAGCAAGGTTATTAGGTACAGTAGGGTTGAGGGTCAAGTCAATTGGGAGGTGAGTGTGAATGGAGAAAAACTGGAGGAAGTGAAGTGTTTTAGATATCTGGGAGTGGATCTGGCAGCGGATGGAACCATGGAAGCGGAAGTGGATCATAGGGTGGGGGAGGGGGCGAAAATTCTGGGGGCCTTGAAGAATGTGTGGAAGTCGAGAACATTATCTCGGAAAGCAAAAATGGGTATGTTTGAAGGAATAGTGGTTCCAACAATGTTGTATGGTTGCGAGGCGTGGGCTATGGATAGAGTTGTGCGCAGGAGGATGGATGTGCTGGAAATGAGATGTTTGAGGACAATGTGTGGTGTGAGGTGGTTTGATCGAGTGAGTAACGTAAGGGTAAGAGAGATGTGTGGAAATAAAAAGAGCGTGGTTGAGAGAGCAGAAGAGGGTGTTTTGAAGTGGTTTGGGCACATGGAGAGGATGAGTGAGGAAAGATTGACCAAGAGGATATATGTGTCAGAGGTGGAGGGAACAAGGAGAAGAGGGAGACCAAATTGGAGGTGGAAAGATGGAGTGAAAAAGATTTTGTGTGATCGGGGCCTGAACATGCAGGAGGGTGAAAGGAGGGCAAGGAATAGAGTGAATTGGAGCGATGTGGTATACCGGGGTTGACGTGCTGTCAGTGGATTGAATCAAGGCATGTGAAGCGTCTGGGGTAAGTCATGGAAAGCTGTGTAGGTATGTATATTTGCGTGTGTGGACGTATGTATATACATGTGTATGGGGGGGGTTGGGCCATTTCTTTCGTCTGTTTCCTTGCGCTACCTCGCAAACGCGGGAGACAGCGACAAAGTATAAAAAAAAAAAAAAAAAAAAAATATATATATATATATATATATATATATATATATATATATATATATATATATATATATATATAAAAAGATGTTTTGGAAGGAGGTAAATAAAGTGTGTAAGACAAGGGAACATCAGTGAAGGAGGCTAGTGGGGAGGTGATAATTAGTGGTGATGTGAGGAGATGTAGTGAGGTATTTTGAAGGTTTGCTGAA
Organism: Panulirus ornatus; assembly: GCF_036320965.1. Taxonomy (NCBI): domain Eukaryota; kingdom Metazoa; phylum Arthropoda; class Malacostraca; order Decapoda; family Palinuridae; genus Panulirus; species Panulirus ornatus. The sequence goes on from NC_092248.1 coordinate 13,518,156, forward strand.
TGTGTTTTATGATAGAGTGGCATATATAGGGTGTTTTGGTCGAGGTGGTGTGCAAAGTCAGAGGGTTAGGGAGAATGATTTGGTAAACAGAGAAGAGGTGGTAAAAGCTTTGCAGAAGATGGAAGCCAGCAAGGCAGCGGGTTTGGATGGTATGGCAGTGGAATTTATTAAAAAGGGGGTGACTGTATCGTTGACTGGTTGGTAAGGATATTTAATGTATGTATGACTCATGGTAAGGTGCCTGAGGATTGGCGGAATGCTTGCATAGTGCCATTGTACAAAGGCAAAGGCATAAGTTTGTTGAGTATTCCTGGGAAATTATATGGGAGGGTATTGATTGAGAAGGTGAAGGTATGAACAGAGCATCAGATTGGGGAAGAGCAGTGTGGTTTCAGAAGTGGTAGAGGATGTGTGGATCAGGTGTTTGCTTTGAAGAATGCATTTGAGAAATACTTAGAAAAGCAATGGATTTGTATGTAGCATTTATGCATTTGGAGAAGGCATATGATAGAGTTGATAGAGAAGCTTTGTGGAAGGTATTAAGAATATATGGTGTGGGAGGTAAGTTGTTAGAAGCAGTGAAAAGTTTTTATCGTGGATGTAAGGCACGTGTACGAGTAGGAAGAGAGGAAAGTGATTGGTTCTCAGTGACTGTTTGTTTGCGGCAGGGGTGCATGATGTCTCCATAGTTGTTTAATTTGTTTATGGATGGGGTTGTTAGGGAGGTGAATGCAAGACTTTTGGAAAGAGGGGCAAGTATGCAGTCTGTTGTGGATGAGAGAGCTTGGGAAGTGAGTCAGTTGTTGTTCGCTGATGATACAGCGCTAGTGGCTGGTTCGGGTGAGAATCTGCAGAAGCTGGTGACTGAGTTTGGTAAAGTGTGTGAAAGAAGAAAGCTGAGAGTAAATGTGAATAAGAGCAAGGTTGTTAGGTACAGTAGGGTTGATGGACAAGTCACTTGGGAGGTAAGTCTGAATGGAGAAAAACTGGAGGAAGTGAAGTGTTTTAGATATCTGGGAGTGGATTTGGCAGCAGATGGAACCATGGAAGTGGAAGTGAATCATAGGGTGGGGGAGGGGGCAAAAGTTCTGGGAGCGTTGAAAAATGTGCAGAAGTCAAGAACGTTATCTTGGAAAGCAAAAATGGGTATGTTTGAAGGAATAGTGGTTCCAACAATGTTATATGGTTGCGAGTCGTGGCCTATAGATAGAGTTGTGCGGAGGAGGGTGGATGTGCTAGAAATGAGATGTTCAAGGACAATATGTGGTGTGAGGTGGTTTGATCGAGTAAGTAATGAAAGGGTAAGAGAGATGTATTGTAATAAAAAGAGTGTAGTTGAGAAAGCAGAAGAGGGTGTTTTGAAATGGTTTGGTCACATGGAGAGAATGAGTGAGGAAAGATTGACAAAGAGGATATATGTGTCAGAGGTGGAGGGAACAAGGAGAAGTGGAAGACCAAATTGGAGGTGGAAGGATGGAGTGAAAAAGATTTTGAGAGATCGGGGCCTGAACATGCAGGAGGGTGAAAGGCGTGAAAGGAATAGAGTGAACTGGAACGATGTGGTATACTGAGGTCGACATGCTGTCAATGAATTGAACGAGGGCATGTGAAGTGTCTGGGGTAAACCATGGAAAGTTTTGTGGGGCCTGGATGTGGAAAGGGAGATGTGGTTTCGGTGCATTATACATGACGGCTAGAGACTGAGTATGAACGAATGTGGCCTTTGTTGTCTTTTCCTAGTGCTACCTTGTGCATATGTGGGGGGAGGGGGTTTTCATTTCATGTGTGGCAGGGTGGCAATGGGAATGAATGAGGGCAGACAGTATGAATTGTGTACAAGTGTGTATATGTATATGTCTGTGTATGTATATAAATGTATACGTTGAGATGTATAGATATGTATATGTGCTGTGTGTGGACATGTATGTAATTTTGAATGGAGAAAAACTGGATGAAGTGAAGTGTTTTAGATATCTGGGAGTGGATACAGCAGCAGGTGGAAGTGGAAGTGGGTCACAGGGTGGGGGAGGGGGCAAAGGTTCTGAGAGCGATGAAGAACATGTGGAAGGCGAGAACATTATCTCGGAGAGCAAAAATGGGTATGTCTGAAGGAACAGTGGTTCCAACAATGTTATATGGTTGCGAGACGTGGGCTATAGGTAGGGTTGTGTGGAGAAGGGTGGATGTGTTGGAAATGAGATGTGTGAGGACAATATGTGGTGTGAGGTGATTTGATTAAGTAATGAAAGGGTAAGAGAGATGTGTGGGAATAAAAATTGTGGTTGAGAGAGCAGAATAGGGTGTGTTGTAATGGTTTGGACATATGAAGAGAATGAGTGAGGAAAGATTGACAAAGAGGATGTATGTGTCAGAAGTGGAGGGAACAAGAAGCAGAAGGCCAAATTGGAGGTGAAAGGATGGAGTGAAAACATTCTGAGCAATCTGGGCCTGAACAGTTGGTAAAGAAGTCATTTTATAGAGTTGAATCCATACCAACCCTTGACACCAAGAACCTTTCAGTTCTCCCCTTTAAAAATAACTTTACTTCCCATCTTGCTTAAATCCTTTAATGTAAATGTTGCCTTGAGCAACAACAATACTATAAAGAATATCTTAATCAGGAATTCACCAGAAAGTTCTGCAGGACGCATATATGTAGAAATTGTGATAAGTTTTATTTTGGGCAGATTGGTGAGGATCTTTCTGTTAGGCTTAAGCAACATACATATAGTGTAAGAACAGGACAAGAATCAAATGCCTTGTTTAATCACATTAAAAATTATGATCATTGTATTGACTGTACTTATGCCATCTCAGTTATTATCACTAACTCCTGTACCACAAGAAATATCACTGAATCTTCAATTATTAAATACACAAAGAATTGTAACATTAATATTAGTGAAGGTCTATACAAATTGGATAGCTTTGTTATTGATAGAATTTGTAAACAGTTACTCTTCTTGTCCACATAATGAGTTTATAGTATGCTTGATGCCAGACTTGAATCCAACCGACCTCCATTCTGGTAGTCATTTGTTTACCAAATGGCATCCCAGCTACGTCTCTTCATTGTATATCAACTGACATACTTCTTTCTTGTATCTCCATTGATGATGTGATTATTACAAGAAAGTGCACTTAGGAACTTACTGTGTTTCATTTTCCCATGGACTCATAGGAATATATAAATTTTTTTTTTTTTCAAACTATTCGCCATTTTCCACGTTAGCGAGGTAGCGTTAAAAACAGAGGACTGGGCCTTTTTTGGAATATCCTCACCTGGCCCCCTCTGTTCCTTCTTTTGGAAAATTAAAAAAAAAACGAGAGGGGAGGATTTCCAGCCCCCCGCTCCCTCCCCTTTTAGTCGCCTTCTACGACACGCAGGGAATACGTGGGAAGTATTCTTAATCCCCTATCCCCAGGGATATATAAATATATATTATTTATTTTTTGTTATTATACTTTGTCACTGTCTCCCGCGTTAGCGAGGAAGCGCAAGAAAACAGACAAAAGAATGGCCCAACCCACCCCCATACACATGTATATACATACACGTCCACACACGCACATATACATACCTATACATCTCAACCTATACATATATATACACACACAGACATATACATATATACACATGTACATAATTCATACTGTCTGCCCTTATTCATTCCCGTTGCCACCCTGCCACACATGAAATAACAACCCCCTTCCCCCGCATGTGCACGAGGTAGCGCTAGGAAAAGACAACAAAGGCCACATTTGTTCACACTCAGTCTCTAGCTGTCATGTATAATGCACCGAAACCACAGCTCCCTTTCCACATCCAGACCCCACAAAACTTTCCATGGTTTACCCCAGACACTTCACATGTCCTGGTTCAATCCAGTGACAGCATGTCGACCTCAGTATACCACATCGTTCCAATTCACTCTATTCCTTTCACGCCTTTCACCCTCCTGCATGTTCAGGCCCCGATCACTCAAAATCTTTTTCACTCCATCCTTCCACCTCCAATTTGGTCTCCCACTTCTCCTTGTTCCCTCCACCTCTGACACATATATCCTCTTTGTCAATCTTTCCTCACTCATTCTCTCCATGTGACCAAACCATTTCAAAATACCCTCTTCTGCTCTCTCAACCACACTCTTTTTACCACCACATATCTCTCTTACCCTTTCATTACTTACTCGATCAAACCACCTCACACCACATATTGTCCTCAAGCATCTCATTTCCAGCACATCCACCCTCCTCTGCACAACTCTATCTATAGCCCATGCTTTGCAACCATATATCATTGTTGGAACCAGTATTCCTTCAAACATACCCATTTTTGCTTTCCAAGATGACATTCTCGACTTCCACACATTCTTCAAATCTCCCAAAATTCTGGCCCCCTCCCCCACCCTATGATTCACTTCCGCTTCCATGGTTCCATCCGCTGCCAAATCCACTCCCAGATATCTAAAACACTTCACTTCCTCCAGTTTTTCTCCATTCAAACTTACCTCCCAATTGACTTGTCCCTCAACCCTACTGTTCCTAATAACCTTGCTCTTATTCACATTTACTCTCAGCTTTCTTCTTTCACACACTTTACCAAACTCAGTCACCAGCTTCTGCAGTTTCTCACCCGAACCAGCCACCAGCGCTGTATCATCAGTGAACAACAACTGACTCACATCCCAAGTTCTCTCATTCCACAACAGACTGCATACTTGCCCCTCTTTCCAAAAGTCTTGCATTCACCTCCCTAACAACCCTATCCATAAGCAAATTAAACAACCATGGAGACCACGCACCCGTGCCGCAAACCAACATTCACTGAATACCAATCACTTTCCTCTCTTCCTATACGTACACATGCCTTACATCCTCGATTAAAACTTTTCACTGCTTCTAACAACTTGCCTCCCACACCATATATTCTTAATACCTTCCACAGAGCATCTCTATCAACTCTATCATATGCCTTCTTCAGATCCTTAAATGCTACATACAAATCCATTTGCTTTTCTAAGTATTTCTCACATGCATTCTTCAAAGCAAACACCTGATCCACACATCCTCTACCACTTCTGAAACCACACTGCTCTTCCCCAATCTGATGTTCTGTACATGCCTTCACCCTCTCAATCAATAGCCTCCCATGTAATTTCCCAGGAATACTCAACAAACTTATACCTCTGTAATTTGAGCACTCACTTATATCCTCTTTGCTTTTGTACAATGGCACTATGCAAGCATTCCACCCATCCTCATTCACCTCAACATGAGTCATACATACATTAAATAATCTTACCAACCAGTCAACAATACAGTCACCCCCTTTATAAATAAATTCCACTGCAATGCCATCCAAACCCGCTGCCTTGTAGGCTTTCATCTTCTGCAAAGCTTTTACTACCTCTTCTCTGTATACCAAATCATTCTCCCTAACCCTCTCACTTTGCACACCATCTTGACCAAAAGACTCTATATCTGCCACTCTATCATCAAACACATTCAACAAACCTTCAAAATACTCACTCCATCTCCTTCTCACATCACCACTTGTTATCACCTCCCCATTAGCCCCCTTCACTGATGTTCCCATTTGTTCCCTTGTCTTATGCACTTACTTACCTCCTTCCAAAACATCTTTTTATTCTCCCTAAAATTTAATGATACTCTCTCACCCCAACTCTCATTTGCTTTCTTTTTCACCGCTTGCACCTTTCTCTTGACCTCCTGCCTCTTTCTTTTATACATCTCCCAGTCATTTGCATTATTTCCCTGGAAAAATCGTCCAAATGCCTCTCCCTTCTCTTTCACTAATAATCTTACTTCTTCATCCCATCACTCACTACGCTTTCTAATCTGCCCACCTCCCACGCTTCTCATGCCACAAGCATCTTTTGCACAAGCCATCACTGCTTCCCTAAATACATCCCATTCCTCCCCCACTCCCCTTACGTCCCTTGTTCTCACCTTTTTCCATTCTGTACTCAGTCTCTCTTGGTACTTCCTCACACAAGTCTCCTTCCCAAGCTCACATCGTTCTAATTTACTCTATTCCTTGCATGCCTCTCACCCTCCTGCATGTACAGGCCCAGATCACTCAAAATCTTTTTCACTCCATCCTTCCACCTCCAATTTGGTCTCTCGCTTCTCCTTGTTCCTTTCACCTCTGACAAATATATCCTCTTTGTCAATCTTTCCTCACTCATTCTCTCCATATGTCTAAACCATTTCAACACACCCTCTTCTGCTCTCTGAACCTCACTCTTTTGATTTCCACATATCTCTCTTGCCCTTTCATTACTTAATCAAACCACCTCGCACCACTTAATGTCCTCAAACATTTCATTTCCAACACAGCCACCCTCCTCTGTACAACCTTATCTTTAGCCCATGCCTCGCAGCCATATAATATTGTTGGAACTATTATTCCTTTAAACATACCCATTTTTGCTCTATGAAATAATGTTCTCTACTTCCACACATTCTTCATCACTCTCAGAACCTTTGCCCCCTCCCCTACCCTGTGACTCACTTCCGCTTCCATGGTTCCATCCACTGCTAAGTTCACTCCAAGATATCTAAAACACTTCACTTCCTCCAAATTTTCTCTATTCATACTTACATCCCAATTAACTTGTCCCTCAACCCTACTTAACCTAATAACCTTGCTCTTATTCACATTTTACTCTCAAGTTTCTCCTTTCACACACTTTTCCAAACTCAGTCACCCACTTATGCAGTTTATCACCCGAATCAGCCACTAAAGCTGCATCATTGGCAAACTACAACTGACTCACTTTCTAGGCCCTCTCATCCACAAGAAAATGCATACTCACCTCTCTCTCCAAAACTCATGCATTTACCTCCCTAACTAACCCATCCATAAACAAATCAAACAACCATGGGGACATCACACACCCCTGCCACAAATTGACAATCACTAGGAACCGATCATTCTGCTCTCTTCCTACTCATACATGTGCCTTACATCCTTGGTAAAAACTTTTCACTGCTTCTAACAACTTACCTCCCACACCATATACTCTTCAAACCTTCCACAAAGCACCTCTATCAACTCTATCATATGCCTTCTCCTGATCCATAAATGCCACGTACAAATCCACCTGTTTTTCTAAGTATTTCTCTAGTACATTCTTTAAAGCAAACACCTAATCCACACATCCTCTACCACTTCTGAAACCACACTGCTCTTCCCCATCTGATGCTCTGTACATGCCTTCACCCTCTCAATCAATACCCTCCCATATAATTTCCCTGGAATACTCAACAGACTTATGCCTCAACAGTTTGAACACCCATCTTTATCCCCTTTGCCTTTGGTACAATGGCGCTATGCATGCATTATGCCAATCCTCAGGCACTTCACCATGATCCATACATACACTGAATACCCTGACCAACCAATCATCAACACAGTCACCCCTTTTTAAATAATTTCCACTGCAATACCATCCAAACCTGCCACTTTGCTGGATTTCATCTTCTGCAAAGCTTTCACTACTACTTCTCTCTTTACCAAACCATTCTCCCTGACCCTCTCACTTCGAACACCACCCTGACCAAAACACCCCATATCTGCCACTCTATCAACAAACACATTCAGCAAACTTCAAAATACTCACTCTACTTTCTTCTCACTTCATCACTACCTGTTATTACCTCCCCATTTGCCCCCTTCACAGATGTTCCCATTTGTTCTCGTTTTATGCGCGTTATTTACCTCCTTCCGAAACATATTTTTATTTTCCCTAAAATTCATTTCCATTATTTCAAAATTTACTGACATCTGGATATCTGTCCATCTTTTACAGGGAAATTGCAGCCCAATATTGATATTTTCTCTACCCTATTGCTTGTCCTATCTCAACAAGACAGCATAAGGTACGAACAAACAATGGCGTTATTTGTACACAAGCATTCTCAAGCTGTCATGTACAATTTAATGAAACTAAACCCTGCCATCCACAGCCAAGCCCCACAAACTATTACATGGGTTACCATGACTATTTCATATGACCTAGTCCACCCTTCTGATAACACACTGCCCACATATACCACAGGAATTCAGTTAATTCAATCCCCATGCATTCTTCTCAGCTTCCTGAATGTTCAAGACCCAGTATTCTAAAGCCTCTTCCATTCCATCCTTCCATCTCTTTCTCAGTGTCCCTCTCCCCCTTCCTCCCTCCAATTCTGACGTGCAGATCCCCTGAGCCAGTCTTTTTTCATTCCTCTCCACATGCTAGGACCATTTCAGCACACTCTGGTCAGCTCTTTCAAGCAGACTGCACTTACAACCACAAACTTCTTGCACCATCATTCCTTACACAATGAATCTGCCTCACATCACATATCCTCAAAAACATTTCCAAAATTTCCATCTTTTTTCTTTGCATTCAACAGTCAAGATTCACATCCATATAACATTACTGGGACTACTATAACTTCAACCCCACCCTTCTTTGCTATATATGACAATGAATTACTTTACTCACTTCTTACTGAACCATGGCTCCCTCTCCTATCCTATGACTCACTTAAGCCTCCATGGTACTATCCACTACTGCCTGAACCCCCCAGTGTCTAAAGCACACCACTTCTTCCAGATCCTAACTTTAAAACTTACAATCAAACTTCCTATCTCATCTACCTACTGTACCTCATTACTATACTTTTGTTCAAATATTCTCTCAACTTTCTTCTCTCAAATACTCCTAAACCCTGTTACCAGCTTCTAGAGCTTTTCTTTGGAGTCTTCAAACAGAACTGCAAATGGCAACTACCTTTTCATTGGGTGGTTACAAAAGAGGGAAGGGGTTGGACAGTAGTTGGTATAGTTTTGAAGTGGAAGACAATTAAAGTGTCTACAGGTGTATAGGGTAGGTTTTCTGAGGTTTGAGGGTTGCTTGCTGGAAATTATGTTTTTGGTGCCTTATTTCTATGCTTCTGGCAGCCTAGGGAGTGTATATGTAAGTTTTTTTCTTTTCCAAGGGAAGAAAGGTTAACTAAACTAAACCAGGCATAGTTCACTTTGTGAATCAAATGATTTTACATAAATTGTTCAGGAGGGTTCCTCTGAAAGCCTACAAAGTTTATGGAAATTACATCCTATGAGGCACACTGCTAAGAAGAGTTTTCAAATGCTTCCCCTGTAGTCTATACAGTGTCATTAGTTGCTGCTCTTCAGCAGTCACACAACATTCTACTTTCTAGATGAAACTGAAAATAAAAAATATACTTAATCAATCACTTACCACTTAGAGTGCCGCTGATGTAGTGGTATCATGCAAGATTTTCATTCTTGCAACATGGGTTCAGGTCCTGGGTGGAGCGCATCTTTATCCCTGGGATAGGGGAAAAAGAATACTATTCATGTACCTTATGTGTTACAGAAGGCAACTAATAGGGGAGCAAGCCAGTCAGGGGGCAGAAAATCATCCACTTCTGTATTATTACTTCCAAAAGAAAGTACAGAGAAAGGAGCCAAGTGAGGATTTTTCCTCTAAGCCTCAATCACCTGTTTCTAATAGTTGGAGGGGTCAAAGTGAACAGGTATGAAAGACTTACCAGAAAAAGAAACCTGTTCTCAGGCAAACCCACAGCATAAAAAAATGAATATATAATACATAATAAAAAAAGGCAAACAAACATTTACAGTAAATAAGTTCTGAAATCCAATCAAAATTTTTAGCAACAGTAAAAATAAATTTCTAAACCCCACAGTCCAAGCATGCTTTTAATCAATTACCTGAAGGTGAAACACAAGTCTGTTGTAAAAATTATCTTTAATCATTATCTGGTTAATATCTAACAAGTAAATTCTTCATCTTATATCAGTACACAGTTTCCTACTTTCAATCTATTGATCTATTTGAAAACTCTAAGCAACTTGTCTCGGTGGCAAATGGTGATATTATCCTACTTGTAGATTACGGAAAGTCATCATTGGCTGGATCACATAACTAAAAAATAAATACGTAAATACATTGCCTGCATAAAGTTTCCTTAGACTTTTCAAACACTGGAGCCTCTTAATACATTCTGCATTAGTGTTATTCATGTTTTTCGAAGCCAACAGTTTGTTATCTAAGACATAACCAAGGTTTTCTTAACTTATTACTCATTCAACAATTTCAATCTACAGTTCAAGAACTGGTTATCTTTAATAGTTCTAAAACATAATAATATTTCTCTTAGTTTTTAGCATCAAATTACACTGCAGTGTAAACAACAGAATTACAATTTTTTTACTCAAAACTATGTACTATTCAAAACACTATGTGGTTAGTATATTTAACATGCATGCTACTTTTATTATGGTTATAACTGTCACTCGTACATAATATAGAATGCAAAGATGAAAACACAGCACTGAGGAGTATCTGTACCTATTGTAATTGTTTTTTTTTTTTCTTTTTTTTATACTTTGTCGCTGTCTCCCGCGTTTGCGAGGTAGCGCAAGGAAACAGACGAAAGAAATGGCCCAACCCCCCCCACACACATGTATATACATACGTCCACACACGCAAATATACATACCTACACAGCTTTCCGTGGCTTACCCCAGACGCTTCACATGCCTTGATTCAATCCACTGACAGCACGTCAACCCCGGTATACCACATCGCTCCAATTCATTCTATTCCTTGCCCTCCTTTCACCCTCCTGCATGTTCAGGCCCCGATCACACAAAATCTTTTTCACTCCATCTTTCCACCTCCAATTTGGTCTCCCTCTTCTCCTTGTTCCCTCCACCTCCGACACATATATCCTCTTGGTCAATCTTTCCTCACTCATCCTCTCCATGTGCCCAAACCACTTCAAAACACCCTCTTCTGCTCTCTCAACCACGCTCTTTTTATTTCCACACATCTCTCTTACCCTTACGTTACTCACTCGATCAAACCACCTCACACCACACATTGTCCTCAAACATCTCATTTCCAGCACATCCATCCTCCTGCGCACAACTCTATCCATAGCCCACGCCTCGCAACCATACAACATTGTTGGAACCACTATTCCTTCAAACATACCCATTTTTGCTTTCCGACATAATGTTCTCGACTTCCACACATTCTTCAAGGCCCCCAGAATTTTCGCCCCCTCCCCCACCCTATGATCCACTTCCGCTTCCATGGTTCCATCCGCTGCCAGATCCACTCCAAGATATCTAAAACACTTCACTTCCTCCAGTTTTTCTCCATTCAAGCTCACCTCCCAATTGACTTGACCCTCAACCCTACTGTACCTAATAACCTTGCTCTTATTCACATTTACTCTTAACTTTCTTCTTCCACACACTTTACCAAACTCAGTCACCAGCTTCTGCAGTTTCTCACATGAATCAGCCACCAGCGCTGTATCATCAGCGAACAACAACTGACTCACTTCCCAAGCTCTCTCATCCCCAACAGACTTCATACTTGCCCCTCTTTCCAAAACTCTTGCATTTACCTCCCTAACAACCCCATCCATAAACAAATTAAACAACCATGGAGACATCACACACCCCTGCCGCAAACCTACATTCACTGAGAACCAATCACTTTCCTCTCTTCCTACATGTACACATGCCTTACATCCTCGATAAAAACTTTTCACTGCTTCTAACAACTTTCCTCCCACACCATATATTCTTAATACCTTCCACAGAGCATCTCTATCAACTCTATCATATGCCTTCTCCAGATCCATAAATGCTACATACAAATCCATTTGCTTTTCTAAGTATTTCTCACATACATTCTTCAAAGCAAACACCTGATCCACACATCCTCTACCACTTCTGAAACCACACTGCTCTTCCCCAATCTGATGCTCTGTACATGCCTTCACCCTCTCAATCAATACCCTCCCATATAATTTACCAGGAATACTCAACAAACTTATACCTCTGTAATTTGAGCACTCACTCTTATCCCCTTTGCCTTTGTACAATGGCACTATGAACGCATTCCGCCAATCCTCAGGCACCTCACCATGAGTCATACATACATTAAATAACCTTACCAACCAGTCAACAATACAGTCACCCCCTTTTTTAATAAATTCCACTGCAATACCATCCAAACCTGCTGCCTTGCCGGCTTTCATCTTCCGCAAAGCTTTCACTACCTCTTCTCTGTTTACCAAATCATTTTCCCTAACCCTCTCACTTTGCACACCACCTCGACCAAAACACCCTATATCTGCCACTCTATCATCAAACACATTCAACAAACCTTCAAAATACTCACTCCATCTCCTTCTCACATCACCACTACTTGTTATCACCTCCCCATTTGCGCCCTTCACTGAAGTTCCCATTTGCTCCCTTGTCTTACGCACTTTATTTACCTCCTTCCAGAACATCTTTTTATTCTCCCTAAAATTTAATGATACTCTCTCACCCCAACTCTCATTTGCCCTTTTTTTCACCTCTTGCACCTTTCTCTTGACCTCCTGTCTCTTTCTTTTATACATCTCCCACTCAATTTCATTTTTTCCCTGCAAAAATCGTCCAAATGCCTCTCTCTTCTCTTTCACTAATACTCTTACTTCTTCATCCCACCACTCACTACCCTTTCTAATCAACCCACCTCCCACTCTTCTCATGCCACAAGCATCTTTTGCGCAATCCATCACTGATTCCCTAAATACATCCCATTCCTCCCCCACTCCCCTTACTTCCATTGTTCTCACCTTTTTCCATTCTGTACTCAGTCTCTCCTGGTACTTCCTCACACAGGTCTCCTTCTCAAGCTCACTTACTCTCACCACCCTCTTCACCCCAACATTCACTCTTCTTTTCTGAAAACCCATACAAATCTTCACCTTAGCCTCCACAAGATAATGATCAGACATCCCTCCAGTTGCACCTCTCAGCACATTAACATCCAAAAGTCTCTCTTTCGCACGCCTGTCAATTAACATTGTAATTGTACATTTTATATTATTTAGAACAAAGAACAGGACTTGAATTTAAACCCATATATATAAATTTTTGCAATGCTGTGAGGTGTCAAATGTAATGCTTTCTTTAAGTCTATAATAAGAACTCAAGAATATGATCTTGGTTTATCATACAGACAGTCTAACAAGGTTGCATGATCTACACTGCAGCCCTCACCATTAATATTACACAACATCTCTAAAGTTTAAATTACTTCATTTGAAGTCGTTAGCATTTTTGTTCAACTGTTTCAAAACATTTTATAGTTATTGCTGTAGTGCTAATGGTCTTACAACATTATTTACCAGTGGAAAGCTATTGGCATATGATATGATAACTGGAACATACATTCTTTTAACACCCAGCCACATTATTTTCACTTGACCTGTAGCTTTATATATTATGATGAGACCCTGACAATAATATTTCTTATTCACCCTTTCCTGTCTGAGATGAAAAAATCATATCCCTGCTGAAAATCTTATGCTATTTATTAAATCTTGCTTGCAATTCAAGGTATTCAGCATAAGACACTGAATTAAGTTCAAGTAACACATTCCGAATTTAAGCTTCTTAGGGCCTAAATACTTTTCAAGCTTTCTTTGGATAATTACCTCTCAACATAGTTTCAATGCTGTGTTCGCAACCAATTTTACACTGGTTTACACATTTCACACATAAGAGACACATCTACAAAGTAATGGGACCACTGAGTGGAATGGAGAGAAAGATGCAAAATCAGGCCTTCATTTATAGTGGTTATGCCAAAGCGCTGTTAATGAAGTGACAATGGTTTGAGATGTCTGACTAAAAGTGTTAGTGCAAGATTACTTGTTGTGGAGTTCAAGAGAGAAAGGTTAAAAATATCTGTAACAGTTCCATATGCGCCAATTAATGAATGAGAAGACATTACAGATGCCTTTCATAGAGAACTTGAAAGAGCAATAATATAAATCCAGAGGAAAAAATAATGCATGATGGGTGACTTGAATGAAAGATGGACAGAATGGATGAGAGTGCGATACATGGGTATGGAGTCTCAGATGCAAATGCCAATGGTGAAAGAATACATGGGATGCATTTGGCAGAAGATAAGAGTGTTGCAGAAACATTCTTGCATAAAAACTGGAAGTCATGGATGAGTTTAACTATTTGGGAGTAAACGTCAATGAGAATCGTCATGGAAAACCTGAAGCTGAAAAAAAAGTCTTGAGACAGAAAAATTAAAGATGCAATGCAAACTCTGGGAATGGAAGAAAATTTGTGTAGAGTGTACATGATGCTTGCAGGGATAATTGCTTGGTCTACTGTTGATGTGTGGCTGGGAAAGCCAAGCATACATGAATTCAGGATAGACAAAAACAAATGCATGGATAATTGGCATAATAAAGTTCAAATTAGGACAAACAGAATGAGGAATGTGAAAGGTTATATGGTGTGAAGATTTCATTAGAAAGGTGCTTGGATGAAAGTCTTTTAGGTTAGAATGGTAATGTGAAATGTATGACAGATAATATGTTGGTCAAAAGAATATACAAAGGCCCAGGAGAAGGTAAAAGGAGGAGAGACGGACCATGAAAGAAATGGGTAGATGCAGAGATATTTTGGATGTTAATATATAAGACTGGGGATTATACATGATGGAAGCATTTTGTATAAGGAGGTAGTATTGAAGACACTGGTCTCATTTTAATCAAATTAGTGTGAGATGTGGGAAAGAAGTAAGAAGCATTTACAAGTGCAGAAATCAATGTTTCACTTAAGCACTTTAGGCATGGTTTGAGTGTGTGAGTGATGTAGAGGCTGTATGTGATCACCCATTACATTGTATATGGAATAATGATAATGATAACAAATACAGAATTTACATTCATCAGTATTATCTTGCCAACTTGGAACTTGTATTAGTAGGACTTTTTCATTATTTGTTACACAAGACCTTTACAAGTTTATTTGGATCTATATTTTGTAGACATAATTCAATAAATCCAAATGTAACATGCACATTTGTATAGATATTGTTACCAGCCTCACAGAGTACACTCCAGTCTCACAATCAATACAATCTTTCTGATACTCATAACACTACTATGTACTCACTAATTCTGTGAGCTTTACAAGTTTAATATTACCTCATGCAGCAAAATACAATTCAACAGGTTATCATAGGATAAGTCAGTTGGAAGCTTTCTATGATGAGCCATAGCTATTCTTCACATACACATAAACATAAACATACAAAGTTTAGAGAAAGGCCAACACGAGTGTAACACTCCACGTCACAAACAAACAGTGATCACACAAATACTCACACTCCTATGAGAAGCCAAAAGAAAAATACACTTCTCAGTTTGGTCACCATATTTGAAGAACAACAAAGAACTAACAGAAAGGGTCCAGAAAAGGGTAACACAGATCTTCCCTGAATTAAGAGGGCTGAGTAACAGGGAAAGGATAAAGTCCTTATATATGTCCACAATGGAAGAGAGATGAGCAAAAGGTGACCCAGAATTTTTAAACCAGTTTGATGACAATGAGAAAAAATCTTCAAAATTTGCCTTGATACAACAACCATGAGAAAAAATCTTCAAAATTTGCCTTGATACAACAACCAAAGACTATAATAATATAAGAAAAAAAAAATTATGAAAGATGTAAAGAGGTACTTCTTACAGTGTATGAGTACTGAATAAATGGAACAGAGCGAGGAAATTCTGATTACAGACAGTATCTGGGAATCTAAAAGGTTTATTACAGCAGAGAAAGTTCAAGAAATGGGCCCCACAAATGTAGCCCTCCCTTCCTACACAATACAAATGGATAATTACACACACATACAAGATAAGTCCCTACAAGTGTAGAATTCCCTTCTCATACAGTACACAGGGGTAACTACAAATAGGTAATTACACATAAACAAACAAAACTGTCATTCTGGCTGAGAAACATATATTGAACTTATAGTTGGGAACATAATTTTCTGTGTTGCAGTCATTAATTCACTAAAAATCATTTTGACATCTGGAAATCTGTCTTCTAACTTCTGATGTACTGATAACAGTTAAGTATCTGCAATAACTTCTAAAGACATATTTCCAAATTTTCTACAAAAGTGTATAAAGCACTAACATGTAATCAATATTCTTATCACCATTATATCTTTCACACTTAGGTTTCTGTATTATCATTCACTAATACAAATACAGACTCCACCTGATTTTTTGTTGGTTACATCTTGTCTGTCCTAGTACTATTCCATTCACCTACTGTCAGTATCCCTATCCCAATTCAATGGGATGAATCAGCTAAATACAGCATCTGCAAAATCACTCACAACTCAATTCATGCTCAATGTGTTAAAGTGGAACATGAATTTCCATACGTAAAAGAGCACTTTAATTTTTCACTTTACACACTAAGGTGATTTGTCAGCTGAGACCAGAATCTCTATTCATGCCACTGGCATACAAAAAAATGCTTCCTCTGCATGTGATCCCCAGTCATACCTTATTATGTTCTTAACTATTCCTAGGCTTAATTGACACTGTCACTACATCTATCCATCTCTTCTGTGGCCTATTGCTCCTTGTATCCACTACTGTACACCTACAGCTCCTTATACCCATTGCTGTACAACAAAGTATCTTCTTGATCAGCCTATCACTTGCTACACATTCTGTATGACCATTCTATACTTTCTGATGATCTCCAAACCACATAACCTTTTCACCTCTTCATTCTATCTGTCCTCCAAATTCCACCTACACTTTGCATGTTATCGACCTTCACTGTTCTTTCACCTTATACACAGCCTTAAATAACGTATATTTCACCACTGTCTCCATCTTTCTCTTGAAGCCATGTTTGAATGAAAAGTATTATTTCACTCTCTCTCTCTGTATCCATATTCATATGATACAAATGCCATAAGTCCCTCTCTGTAGGTATACCCATACATTACCAATACTTCAAGTTCACCAAATTTTCAAAGTAATGTACATTTCCAAATTACTTCCTTGTAGCCTATGCAGAGCCAACTAGCAGTTAATCTTCCAGTTACAAAGTATAGTGAAATCCAGGTGTAGGGATGCCATCAATTGCCTTCCTGTAAATTAATATCAATCAAATGTGGCTCTTCAGCAGTTACACAACACTGTTATTATGGAGTGGTTTATCCTTGCTCCACATCAGCTATTCATCAATGTTTTTTATAAAGGAAGTTTTGCAGCAGTAAACTAACCAGATAGCTGTGACTGCAGGAAGACATGTATATGATCTCTGTTTCTGAAGTACAAGCAGTCTCCACCTACGAAGGTTAACAAAGTTATGGGTGATGAGGTGGCTTTTCTGAGTACTTTTTTCCGTGACAATCTTGAAGTCAGTAAAATTTTTCTTCTGGATAAACCATTTTCCACACTCCTCACATTCTATGCATTTTCTGAACAGATCAGCACATGCACTCTCCAGGAGCTCTTCTTTGTGACTTCTAGTATGGTCTTTACATTCAAATTTTTTCTTGTATGAGTACTGGTGTGATTTTTAGTCACTTTTCTTTGTAAACAGTTTCACATATTTCTCACCTTCAGGCATCTTTTGTTCCTGTGAATAACTATATATGGATAAAACAACTCTTGCAAATGAATTTCCACAATTTTCATATTACAAGATTTTCTTTATCTACATATAAGCTTATGGGACTTAAAGTTATCCTTTTGATAAAATGGTTACCCACATTCCTCAAAATTTAACTTTCACTTTGAGAATAGTTTCCTGCAATGCTCCCATTAACACTTTTTTTTTCCAAATCTTTAGAAATAAGTTGGTCTGTTACGGTGGCCCTTACAAATGAATATTTAACCACATTCTTCACTCAAACATTTTGTCACATCTGTGAAAAATGTTTGATTTTAAAGCTAATCTTTTGATCTAAATGTTTCCTGAGATCCTCAAATTCAAGATTAGTCTTCTTCATGTGAGTAATAGTATGATTTTTTAGACCACTCTTCCTTAGGAATCTTCTCCTACATACTTCACATTCATAAATCTTCTCTCCTGAGTGAATAGTGATGTGACTTTTCAAGTCATCCTTCCTAAGGAATCTTTTCCCACACTCTTCACATTCAAACTTTCTTTTACCCATATGAATAATCACATGCTTCTTAAGATTGCATTTACGAAAAAATAATTTCCCACACTCTTCACATTCAAACTTTTTCTCACCCATATGAATATTAATATGGCTTTTCATATCTTCTTTTCTGAGAAATTTTTTTCTACACACCTCACATTCATACCTTTTCTCACCTGTGTGAATACTAATATGGCATGTAAGATCATTCTTCCTAAGGAATCTTTTCCCACACTCCATGCACTCATAACATTTCTTACCTACGTGAATAAGCTCATGCTTCTTTAGATCACCCTTTAGAATAAATAGTTTCCCACATTTCTCACATTCAAACCTTTTCACATGCAAGTGGATGAGTTTATGCACCTTGAGATTGCTCTTCAGAGAAAACAATTTCCCACATTCTTCACATTCAAACTTTTTCTCACCTGTGTGAACATCAGTATGTCTTTTCAGGCCACCCTTCCTATTGAATTTTTTCCCACATTCTTCACATTCATAACATTTCTCACCTGTGTGAATAAGCTTATGCATCTTAAGATTGTCTTTCCTAAAGAACAGTTTTTCACAGTCTTCACATTTAAATTTCCTAACCTTTGTGAATAAGCTCATGTCTTCCAAGCTGGTTTCTTGTAAAGAGCAATCTCCCATGCTCCTTACACTCTGTTTCTTTTGTCTAAATATGATGACAAACTTAATTCCACTTCTGCTGTGGTGTGTTAAGCATATACACAATAACTTGTACCTTAGTGCCTAGCTTATTATTCAGCCACAAGCAAATATGTGAGAAGCCCTAAAGTTAATGGTTAAATATAATACATTTTTTTGCTAAAATGAAAATATTAATTTAAATTTTCTTATCTACCGCACCTTATTCTTTTTACTGTATATGAGCTGCAATTCTATCCTCTAAACAGAAGTACTCTGAGAGAATCCATTAACAAAATTTATACCAAATTAGAGATCTCACGAGAGGATCCAGGTTCCATACTTGGGAGAGCAAGTGTTCTTAACAATAATTTGATGTGACTTTAGAGATCTGTATGCAGACTATGTGCATACAGAAAAAGAAAAAGCCTTAGTATGACACAACAAGGTGTGGGTTCAGCATTATCTGAAGAGATAACACTTCAAAATATATCCAACTCTTGACAACTAGAAATTTGGTGTTGTTATTGCTTCAGTCAACGATTTATATGGTGAAGCTTAACTTCCGTATCTGAAACAACAGAAGATATATTTTATGCATGTTTCTGTAGTTATTTTGATATATAGAAGTCATTTGACTTCACTTCAATGTGAGGATCAATAGTGTACAACCTCACCAAATCATCAAAATACTAAGTTATTCTATGCAGCTAACAACTGGAATATATAGTGCAAGATATCTCTCTTCATACTATATATATATACAAAAAACCTTATACCCTGTTACATGACACATTTGATAATGTACCAAATCATAAAAAGGTGGACGTGTTTGAAATATCTGAAGACAAATGGTAGGTTGATCATGTAGGATATGACATGTAAGAGAGTTGTGGCAGTAATCATATGATAGGGAAAGCTGACCATGGTGTGCTGAAATGGTCTGAGCACATGGAGGAATGAGTTTAAGAAAGACTCACTATGAAAAATTACACATAAAAAGTGGTGGGAAGATGGATGGAGTAACCACTTACTTGTACACATGATGAGATTTTGCCAGAATAGCAGAGCCAGCATGAAGAGGAAGATCAAGAAGATGGAATGATAGAGTAGGAGGTATTAAGGTATCAGAGTCTAACATTCATGAAGGAAAGCATGCATGGGAAAGGATGAAATAGATCAATAAGGTATATGGGAGTGGAAGGGTTACTCACTGTTGATGGGCTTAACCACAACGTATGAAATAATGAAAGCAAACCACAAAAGCCTGTGGGGCTAGGCCACATTTGGAAAGCTCCATTTCTAATACATTATATGTGACAGCTGAAAAATGGATGTGTTCAAATAAGGTTTTTGTTCATCTGCTCCTGATGCTACCTCATTCAGGAAATGGAAACAAAATATGACCAAAATTATTGGATGAGAAGCCAAATGTATTATAAAAGCGTAACTTTGCATTATCTACATATAATATTACCATAACTTATAAGTATGACATTTCACCCATAACATAAAACCAATTTATCTGTTTACATCTCTGACGCCCATTCCCTCTGGGAACTCCCATCAAGAGGGTGGCTATGGCAAAAAGTCTCCAATCATCCCTGTCCTTACATACCTCCCTCACATATATCATTCCATGCATTCTTCCACCATTTCTCTCACTCAATACTCTTCCACTCTATTCCCCGTGTCACAGGTGGTCTTCCTCTTACATCAACCCTTTCAATCATACCATCATATACTCTCCTTGTAAACTCCCTGTCTCGCATTCTTCCACACACCTAAACGTTCTCAAAGTATCCCATTTCACCTACCCTACCACTCCACAATTTATTCCCCTTGCAATCTTTTTCATATACCCCCTCATTTCTTCATTCCATCTGCTTATACCATAGGCTCATCTAAAACACCTCATTTCCACAGCCTGGATTCTTGACCTCTGTGACTCATTCCATGTCCATGTTTTAGCTGCATAGGTCAAAGTCTTGAGAACTATGCCATCCCTTAATCCTTTCTTTGCATCCATATACTTACTCCTCTACCCTTCATTATTCTATTCAGAAACCCAATGACTCTTCTACCCTGTTCTGCTCCCTTGCCTATCTCTCCTTCCATATCACCCAAGATAGCTTCCAAATACGTAAATTCTGTCATCTCTTCCAGTCTTTCTCTGTTCATATGTATGACACAGTTTAGTATGCATTCTTCTCTCACTCTATAGTGCTTTGCAAAATCTATACTTTTACTCTGTTTCCTTTCAAATACCATTAATTCAATTTTACTCCCATTTACCTTCAATCATCTATGCTTACATCTACCATAAACCCCAACTAAAACTTCTCTTCATCCTCAGCAAGCAAGACAGTATCATCTGCAAAAAAGGCTTGTCACTAGCCACCATACTTCACCATACTCCATCTCTGTAACCCCTTTCCCTTGTTTTGCTTTAATCCCTCTTATCACTGCTTCCATATATATGTTAAAAGTCCACACTGACATCACACCCAAATGTATAATGAAACTTTCACACAACTCTCCATCCACTCTTACAAACACATTTGCTCCTCTAAGAATGCTTTCACTCCACCTAACAGTTGTCCCCCTACCCCATATGTATCCTTAACATATCTCATAAAGCATTCCACTTGACTCTTTCATATGTTCTCTCCAGATCCATAAAAGCTGCATACAGCTTCTTACTTTTCACTAGATACTTTTCTGCAGTCCTTCTCAAGGCAAAAATCTGATCCACACATCCCATACCTTTCCTAAAACCCCCTTGCTCCTTACTTATTCTGCATTCAATTACTTCCATCACCCTATCAATCAACATTCTTGCACACACTTTTCCTTGTATACTTAACAGACTTATTCCACCTTCTACTTCTTACTCTATCACACTTTCTCCTCCATAATTGAACATTTCAGCTGTAATAACATCCATTTTAGGTGCCTTTCCTACCCTCAACCTCATTATTGCTCTTTTTACCTCCTTTCTTCCAATTGGCCCCTGCACTTGTACCCTTTTCCCTCCATCCTCTATACCCATGTATATAACAACTGCTACTCCACCTTTTGCCACATTCATCATTCCTTCAAAATACTATTTCCATCTTCCTTTTGACTCAACAATTCCATTTCCCTTCTTCTCACATATACATTGCTACTCTTACAACCACCCTTTTCCTTTTCCATCTCCTTCCATTATTTTTTCTAAACTTTCTTTCAAAATCTTTATCTACATTACTTTCTTCTATCCATCTCAAATTACAGAGGTATAAGTTTGTTGAGTATTCCTGGTAAATTATATGGGTGGGTATTGATTGAGAGGGTGAAGGCATGTACAGAGCATCAGATTGGGGTAGAGCAGTGTGGTTTCAGAAGTAGTAGAGGATGTGTGGATCAGGTGTTTACTTTGAAGAATGTATGTGAGAAATACTTAGAAAAGCAAATGGATTTGTATGTAGCATTTATGGATCTGGAGAAGGCATATGATAGAGTTGATAGAGATGCTCTGTGGAAGGTACTAAGAATATATAGTGTGGGAGGCAAGTTGTTAGAAGCAGTGAAAAGTTTTAATCGAGGATGTAAGGCATGTGTATGTGTTGGAAGAGAGGAAAGTGATTGGTTCTCAGTGAATGTAGGTTTGCAGCAGGGGTGTGTGATGTCTCCATGGATGTATAATTTGTTTATGGATGGGGTTATTAGGGAGGTGAATGCAAGAGTTTTGGAAAGAGGGGCAAGTATGAAGTCTGTTGGGGATGAGAGAGCTTGGGAAGTGAGTCAGTTGTTGTTCGCTGATGATACAGCGCTGGTGGCTGACTCATGTGAGAAACTGCAGAAGCTGGTGACTGAGTTTGGTAAAGTGTGTGAAAGAAGAGAGTTAAGAGTAAATGTGAAGAGCAAGGTTATTAGGTACAGTGGGGTTGAGGGTCAAATCAACTGGGAGGTAAGTTTGAATGGAGAAAAACTGGAGAAAGTAAAGTGTTTTAGATATCTGGGAGTGGATCTAGCAGTGGATGGAACCATAGGGGGAGGGGGCGAAAATTCTGGGAGCCTTGAAGAATGTGTGGAAGTTGAGAACATTATCTCCGAAAGCAAAAATGGCTATGTTTGAAGGAATAGTGGTTACAACAATGTTGTATGGTTGCGAGGCGTGGGCTATGGATAGAGTTGTGCGCAGGAGGGTGGATGTGCTGGAAATGAGATGTTTGAGGACAATATGTGGTGTGAGGTGGTTTGATCAAGTAAGTAATAATAGGGTAAGATAGATGTGTGGAAATAAAAAGAGTGTGGTTGAGATAGCAGAAGAGGGTGTTTTGAAATGGTTTGGGCACATGGAGAGAATGAATGAGGAAAGATTGACCAAGAGGATATATGAGTTGGAGGTGGAGGGAACAAGGAGAAGTGGGAGACCAAATTGGAGGTGGAAAGATAGAGTGAAAAAGATTTTGAGTGATCGGGGCCTGAACATGCAGGAGGGTGAAAGGCGGGCAAGGAATAGAGTGAATTGGATTGATGTGGTATACCGGGGTCGACGTGCTGTCAATGGATTGAATCAGGGCATGTGAAGCGTCTGGGGTAAACCATGGAAAGTTCTGTGGGGCCTGGATGTGGAAAGGGAGCTGTGGTTTCGGGCATTATTGCATGACAGCTAGAGACTGAGTGTGAACGAATGGGGCCTTTGTTGTCTTTTCCTAGTGCTATCTCGCACACATGAGGGGGGAGTGGGATGTTATTCCATGTGTGGCAAGGTGGCGATGGGAATGAATAAAGGCAGACAGTGTGAATTGTGTGCATGTGTATATATGTATATGTCTGTGTGTGTATATATATGTGTACATTGAGATGTATGGGTATGTATATTTGCGTGTGTGGACGTGTATGTATATACATGTGCATGGGGGTGGGTTGGGCCATATCTTTCTTCTGTTTCCTTGCGCTACCTCGCAAACGCGGGAGACAGCGGGGAAAAAAAAAAAAATCTTATATTCTTCCCACCTCCTTCCCTAAACTTCCACTAGTACATTCCTTTCACACAATCAAACATGTTATTTTTCCACAAAGAAATTCTGAATCTGACTATTTTTCTTCACTGTTAAATAACCATAAAGCTTCCTCACCCTGCATTTGTATCCTTTTCCTTCCATCCTCCATACCCATGCATGTAACAACTACTACCCAACCTTTTCCCACATTCACTAGTTCTTCAAAATACTCTTTCCATCTTCCTTTTTACTGAAGAACTCCACTTCCTTACTTCTCACACTTACATCCTCACTCTTAGAACCACCATTTTCCTTTTTCACCTTCCATCACTCTTCCCAAACTTTCTTCTAAAATCTACTTTTTCTTTAATTTCCTTTATCATTCTCTTACCATTCTGTTTACACATCTTATATTCTTCACACTTCCTTTGCTTAACTTCCACTAGTATACTCCTTTCAAGCAATCTAACGTCATTTTTCCACAACAAAATTTTAAATTTGATCATATTTCTTCATCACCTTTGAATAATCATAAAGCTTCCTCACCCGACATCAAAATTTCCATGGCACAATAGTGGTATCTGGCAAAGAAAATCTAGGTTTTGAATAATAAAATGAGTATAACTTATTGAAAATGTTTTATCAATACTCTGAGCCTAAGATTCACAATCAGGTTATATTCCTGGAAAGCCTGCCAAAATTCTGGGCATCTTAAATAACTGAAACCCAATATAAAAGGGAAGTTATGTTTCTGAGCAAAATTTCTCTCTCAAGTATGAATATAAATGAAACAGTATGAGGACAACTCCTCATGCTCTCTTACAATACAACTTAGATACTTAATGAAAACATACCATATAATATGATGATGTGGGCTTGAGAAGGTGATGGAATGGGATGGGGTAAGGATTACTGGAAGGAAGAGATAGGGGGACTAGGCTCCCCTACATTATCCTAAATTATGTGATGAGGCAAAGGTGCTTGAAGTTTCTAATTAAATCATCTTTGTATGTGTAAAGGTACAAAAAAAAAAAAAGCAGTACATTATCAAAGTCATTGTTAATCAGTGTAAAACTAAGTGTATGTGTGCAGAGAAAATACTGTGTGCTCGTAAAAAAAATATATAGAAGTTATGCAAAACAAGCTATCATGTTTTCCTGGTGCCTTTTGTCTTGGACAGAGGTTGGGAACTAACAGACTAAATCCATTACATCCAAATCTCAATGTGATGGGTCCTTAACTATCAAACAAAATTTGGAATGTAACAAACTTTTAAAGAAATTTGTTAGGTCCCAAACAAAGTCCAGTGGGCTGCAGAGGGTCCATCAGAAACTGACTTCCAAGACACTGAAGTCTGTATGAATAGGATTTTACTGTAAAACTATACAAACATTGATTTGGTTTGCTGCTGAATACCACTTGGAATGGCTGTGGAGAGGTTAAGTGATGGGAAAAAAAGCCATTCAGTCTGCTCTCTGGTTCTTTACATGTATGAAGTTGGCACAATGCTCAATCCAAATCCAGTGTCTCTCATACAATATAACTAGAATAATTAAAATCAACATAATTCTAGCCTGTTACAGTAACCTAAGTGAAGTTTTCATAGATTCTGTTGAGTTTTTCAAGTGTTTCACTTTTTTACATTATCCCCACATTTTTCCTGATTTTCATATGCCCCACCATTTTCACCTCCACTAACATATAGCAAAATGCTCCAAATCGTGCTCAACCACTCTTATTCTATTCTTTAAATACTACATGACTACTGCAAGAGAAAATCAATATTCAAAGCTATTTGCAATGAAAGTAAACTGATACCCTTTTTTAATAATTGACCTAACATCTTTCCTCAACTTTGGTGCCCAAACTACTTTCAAGGAAATTAACTTTGACTATACTTTAAGTCAAACAAATGACATAACTGTGCCCTCCTAAATGCAACAAACTTAATGATATGATTTTCATTGATCTTCATATATTTATGTTGCCACAGAACTAAAATGCATATTCAAGTAATGAGAATTCTTTTGAGAAATATATAACTGTAATGTAGGTTTGTGTGGTGGGTGCCATAAATCTTGGTCCATATTCATCATTAATCCTTAAATATATGGTGACTTGCAATTTTGCAACCATAATTTGGACAATTAAATAAGGTTTTCAAATTTTCTGTAAAGCATATAAAAGAGAAAGATATATACAAGAAAGTGAGCTAGCAATTTCTATAGCCATGTTAGAGTGCAGAAATTAACCCTCTCAACAGTGGGAATAAGAAGGGGATAGAGACAGTGGAGGTGAGAATCTGATGCAAATCTAATAATAACTCATTACTAACTATCAAAGAAATATACGTGAATGCAGAGGATATATAGAAACATGTGAGCTAACATAACTTACACAGGATGGCCATGAGAACTCCTTAAAAAAAACATGAATTCCCCAGGTGGAGGCACTAGGGGATTGGGGTGTGGGAATGTACACTGTGGGGTTAGCCTCAAGGCCCACATCTGCTAAGTGACACCACTATCAATGGTTACTTCACATACATTCACATAAATATTTGAACATTTACACTTACTTACATATACATTTACAGTTTAGAATTATCTCCACAGAGCAGTAGTCTATAATAAGCACCTATAATGATCAAGACACCTTTAGCAGCCATAGAAATATCCTAATTCTGGCTGGCTATTCAATATAACTCACAACAATTAAATGCACTGCAAGTTTTCATGTAGAGACTCCTGGAGTTTATGGGTTAGTGTAATCATTGCCAAAAGATGGCAAGATGATAGATGTTAACCTTATTCATGGATTTATTCAACTTCAATACAGGCGGACACAAACAACTCATACATGTGATATCTACAAACTGGTAAGTGGTCAACAGATAGATGCTTGCCTAATGATCTTGGCCCATCCTCATTATTAATGCAAGTATCACTGAGTGATGAGGAGATAAATGATAACTTGTTTGATGATTTATGTGACTTTAATAACACATAAACATAAAAACCATGTTCATAAGACATCTACAAATAATTGAAATGATCAATATAAATGCTTACTTAGTAATCTCAGTCCATTCTAACTAATCATTATTACTGAAGGATGATCAGTGATTTACTGATAATGGACAGAATTTTTAATGTATAAATGAATATGTTAACTATATTTGAGTAAGTCAAAAGCCGAAATGAAAACACATGGATATCAACAAGTAACTGCATTCACTCACGACACTTCTCATTTTTCTTAGTTTTACTAGATTAGCATAGAATGATCACAAAACCATTACAAAGAAAAGTAAACAATGACAGAACATTGGGTTCTTTGAAGGCTATCATGTTGAAAAAGTAAAAAACAAAGCAAGCAGTTTACTAAACCTGAGTATTGCCGGACTTACGTGCTATCATAAACTGACATTCATATATTTTCACCAATACCCATGACCTACTCACTGCAGCACACATGATTAATTGATAGCAATTATTTCTTTGCTTAGACTCTTAGAATTTCATATCAATGTTTCAAAAAGAATTATCATACTTGGCAGTAAGCCTCTCAATAAAAATATTTTCCACAGAATGCGATGCATGATCCATTTGTTTGCGAGTAGTGAAATAGAAAATATACGGAACACGTTCAGAGTAATGATATACTGTACATGATGTACCAGCATCCCCTAATTCATGTACATGGTATTTGTTTATGTAAACATCTCCATGATCGCACATCATCTCATGATTCCTATCTTTATCAAAGTGTGAAGAGAAGCAAACAAATGAAAATAATGTTGTTAGTATACATTTCAAAGTTGGTGCTGGGAGAGCCAGCCATTCATTAACAATAAACAAAATCAAAGTGGCCAGAACTTAGGGGAGTTCTGCAGTATCCTCTTACCATTAAAATGAATAATGTTAAGGGTAAAATGACACTTTAGCTCTGCCACTTTAATACTTTTGGAATATGAGTGATGCTGTTTTGCAGTGGTAGTGCAACATTTGTATAAAACAGTAGCATGTACAGCATGAGCGAGATATAATTTTTCATCCTACAATACCAAAATGTGAGGGCTATAAAAATTACATAAAATTTGGGGTTAAAGAACAGACAAACAGATGACTCACCTCTATAAATCAACAGAACCTATGAAAACCTCACCTAACTTCCCCCAACAATCATAATTTACCCAGCACCATGTTTTTTATACCATTAGTCTACATCCGGCTGCTAAATGTTTTCTAAATCCACAAGAAGCAAACAAAGAGAACAGCTAGCAACCAGATGTAAGCACACAGAGTGTGCATGTTCTGGACCATGTGGTGTGGTTACAGGTGAAAATAATTCTATCGATGGATTTCAATTGTAACTGAAAATTACGGTACATATCAATTGATAAAAGTCAGATGAGGTTTTCATAGGTTCTCTTTATTTCTACGAGGGTTTCATTTGCATTTACCTTTAACAATGTAATCTCTTCCCTAATCTTCATAGCCCTCCCTACTATCTACATCCTTATCATCACAAAATAAACAGATAATCTCAACTCACTTTGCCATTAACACTAACACTATCACTCATATTCATAGTGGAAAGGCGAAATTGGTATTTCACCCAGTTTCGCTTCTGCTGTTGTTACACTGATTTATTCATTGTGCTAGTCATACTCATCCTGTGAGAAGATGCACCAAAGAATAACAAATGTCACAAAGTGTCAGACCCCATTAGGCATATCATAACATTAATTGTTTTGAAGTTAAGTCATTATGTGTTTCCATTCTTTCCATATAGGACATTCATCTACTACATGCAAAATGTACATACTATCCCAAAATTAGGTACAAGTAAAGAAAACTGATGCACATTTTATAGCATTATAATGTATTTTACTCTGATGGAACTAGCTGCCACTGTAAGAGACATTTAAAAGTATTTTTTTCCTTTTTCTTTCCTAAAACTGATCTTTCAATATCAAATGCGTCATTTGTGGCAGAGATATGTGGGAGAGGGAGTGTTATATATCAAATAATAAATGTAAAAAACTAATAAATATAAAAACATAAAGATAACCTGCCTACTTTAATACTTCAGATGTAGTGGGTTCTATCATCAATGAAATTCTATAGTTAAAAAACATTCTCCACTCTTGATTCGTCTACTTTGGAAGATAAACTGACCATTCAGATATCTGTGGCGATACAGGAAGCTAACCCTGTGTGGAACATATCTCATAAGCATTAACTCTTAAATCCTATACTGACATAAAGACATTTGAATTCATTCAAAATATTGGTAAAACTCGGATCAAGTCGTATTTGAATATTACAACACGTGGCATTCACTGGAATGAATAAAAAATTTAGGAAAATATGCATTTCTAGAATACACATTTAAGTTTTTGTTTTATTATATCTTCACTCTCACTGCATATCCACATATGATCCTAATGAAGCTCAAATGAACCAAACTGTATCAAAGTGTGTAGTAAGGCTAACTGGATGTTAGGATTCATTAATAGGTCTGTCAGCAATAAAACTCTAAGAGTATTGCAACTTTATCTTGTGTTAGTGAGACCACATTTGGATTATGCAGTACAGTTTTGGGCTCCATACTATGCAGTTGATATAGATTGTTTAGAGAGAGTACAAAGGCGAATGACAAAAATGATTCCTGGAATTAGAAACCTCACTTAGGATGAAAGGTTAAAAAGACTGAATTTACACTCACTTAAGAGGAGGAGGGTTAGAGGGGATATGATTTTAAGTTTTTAAATGGGTGAAGGGTATTGATAAAGGTAACATAAAAAAGTTCTTAGCATGGCACCACCGGATAGAACAAGAAATAATGAATTTAAATTAGAAAAAAAAATAGATTCAGGTCGGATGTGGGGAAATATTGGTTCAGGAATAGGGTAGTAGATTTATGGAACAAGCTGCCAAGTACAGTTGTGGATGCTAGGTCTATAGGTAGCTTTAAACGAAGGTTGGATGTGTTTATGGTTCAAGCAGTTGGTTGTAGGGTGGACAAACTCAGACCTGCCTAGCATGGGCCAATAGGCCTCTTGTAGTGTCTTCGCTTCTTACGGTCTTAAGTACCAAATGAATGTTTTTGTCAGCCGTCTGCAGGACAGCCATTTCTCTAACGTCCTCAAATATTAGAATATGATGTTGTGACGCCATAGGCGTCCCTACTGTGCATTTACTCTTTGCTAAATCTGAACGTGTTACAAATGCACTACATACATCATCAAGCGTTCATTTCAAGGCCCTCCATAATTTACGGAAACTTAAAATTAACTGAGTCAGAGGTGCTAGACCAAGACTCCCACTTTCTATATCAAATCTAAATATCATCAGGAACCCAGTGGTACCAAATCTGTTAAATTATATAGAAAACACACATCCGCCTCTTCGACCTTTACCCAAAATTGTTCGCCACACTCATCTGTCCAGAGTTTGCACAGACTACAACCAGTAAAATCCTTTCCGATTCTATATCCCCACTACTTGTTTTAAGTATTCCATGACTAGAGATACATTAGCTAGCATTACTGGTGAAGAATGCAAGTTACTGAGGACCATCACCACTGACCATCAGCCAAACTCCTACCCCCAATACCTCTTCTACCAAATCAAACATCCATTATAACTCTGTATGCCCTACTCAAGCAGCACATGTAAAGAACTAACATGAAATATGCTTGATCTGCTGTACGAGTCCGTTGTATGGTTAATAAGTCCACCTGACACATGCACGTTCAATGATGATAGTACTCATTTGTTATTGTTGTTTACGGATCTTGTATTGACTTGATCCGACTTCTTGTACAAAAACTGAAGCATAGTTCTTTATCACTATAATATTAGTATACATACTTCTCGACCAAGGATGTTTAATTATTACCCATGATTAGTTTGTCGTCGTATCTTGATTTGATCCCTGTAATTCTTTCTGCTAATCTTGAAATATTACTTGCTATCATAATACTTTGAGATGAATTATATATTTTTTCGATCCAACAGAATTTCTAAATATATGGTGTTTATTCCAATCTCTCTGACTGTTTCTTTACTAGTTTAGTGCAATTCACTCATTCTTGTCATAGTGGTGCTGGGGTCTGGTATTTCTGCCGCTACTAATCGGAGGCTCCTCACACTAATGTTTTTTCCTCTCACCTTTGCCTTGGTATTCTTGTTTAAAGTGCTATTATGTTGCAATCGTATGAACAGTCCTATGGTGTCATAGCACGTCTAAAAAACAAAACCAGTTCAGTCATCAAGCCCTAACAAAAGGACGTCAAATGGGTATGCAAACTTCAGTTACATTTCAGTAATGAAATTATTCATCTGCTTACTTTCAACTTATGTACACTGTTTGTTAACACTGCTCTGTTCAGTTCACTGTAGTACTGACTACCACCTTTAGCTGTACTTAGTTGTGTTGATGATATGATTAACACCTCAGGGTATACTAATACACTCTACCTAGTTTGGCATCAGTGCGTGTGGAAGGTTAGGGCTTGTCACCGCTTCTCACAAAACCAAAATCCTCCACAGACCCCTCCTCTCCACCACCACCACTACCATTATCACCAAAAAAAAAAAAAAAGTCACCAGAGGAATTTGGTTGAATATCAAGTCATATTGATTAGATAAAGATGTACCTGTATCTATGATTAGGTGTAGGAACATTGGAGCTATTGTAACTAGACTTATCTACTAGTGTAAAGAGGGGTTTGTAGTAATCAGAGTTGTAGCTGGCCTCAATCTTTGATATAGGGCCAATGTCAGAGTAATCAAAATGATGTATACACATTGCTTTGCATCTGTTCTCTGATTATATGTCTGCATGCAATAACAACATTCAATGATATTTATATCCCCCAATTCTGTGGCCTTATTTGATATTGTTAGATAAGATGAAATGCTCCAAATGATGCTCCACAGCTGCTACTGTATTCTGCATATGTTACATTAGCAATGCAGAGCCGGATCAACTTAAAATCTAAAGCACATAGTGAGATAGAGCTGAACTGATGAATTACTGAAAGTCTGTTGCAATCATTGGGATTCCTATGAAAATCTATTTTGATAAAAAATATGATTGTTTGAAAATCTGATAGTCTGACAAGATTCATCAGAATAGAGCTACCTTTTGCCTGTGGCCATGTTGAAGCGACAAGATTCATCAGAATAGAGCTACCTTTTGCCTGTGGCCATGTTGAAGTGCATGGAAAGAGATTGGATTTAAACATTCAAATCAGTCAACCTTACCTAACCCCCAACTAGGGGGCATGGCTCTCTTGACCATAGCTCAAGTAAAGATACTCAAGAGATGGACATTAATTCAAAAAGAAACAAGAATCATGGACCCTAGCTTGCAGCCTTCATGCACATTACTCAACTGGGTGAAAGTGCACATGCATTGCTGGTGAATGCATTCATGAATGGTGGCTTCTTTTAGTATAAACTTTTCTAGAATTAGTTTTATGCTTTGATATCATGCGTGGCTGCTAGATTTAGTGAAACTGAAAATTTCTCTTCTTACTTTTTCCCATACTGATTTTGCAACAATGAAAAATAAGATATAACAGTTGATTATAGTAGATAAATGCTTAATTGCATTTGTTGTTTCAGTTACAGAAAGAAAGTATCACCATAAAAGTCCTGCTGTAAAAAAAAATATGATTGATTGTAGAAGGTACATGTTTGATTTTATATGCTATTTCAATTACAGACAGGACATCTCACCATGCAGGCCCTTGACTGAAGCAGATGCAGAAATACTGAATGTCTGGTTTTCACGAACTGGATATCTTTTCTCGTACCTAATCCTGAATACAGCCCACAGGGGACAAGATGAGAACAAGCTGATGCTAATAACACCTGCTCAACACTTCTTGCTGACATGTGAATGGAATCTGAATTTTTCTAATGTGACTAGCACCTTTTATTAATAATCGAGCGCCTGTAATATCTTGATGTTGAGAGAATAGATATGAAATTTTTATACATATGTTTCGTGAATGAAAGATATAGCGCAATAATTTGAAGCAACTTATATAAAAGCATGTTTTACAGTAGCAAAAAGTTGATAACATTTAGTTATTCGGTGAAGTTTTTTGATGAGTTATGAATTACTAAAGATCCTAATTGAAGATGGAAAGCTTGACAGTGAATTACTC
Organism: Panulirus ornatus; assembly: GCF_036320965.1. Classification (NCBI taxonomy): domain Eukaryota; kingdom Metazoa; phylum Arthropoda; class Malacostraca; order Decapoda; family Palinuridae; genus Panulirus; species Panulirus ornatus. Next base: position 13,551,074 of record NC_092248.1, read on the forward strand.
TACATTAGATAGCAATATTATTATTTTTTAACATAATCAGGTTACCAAAAGAAATGATAAGATGGTCATTGCTGTATAAATCATAAGGAAGGCTTGGTTTGAGAAGTTCAGAAAAGTGTTTGTTATGAAGAACCATGTCAGGAGACAAGATTAGTCACAAAGGTGAAAAATTGTTTCAGTGATGACTGTGAGAAACTGGTCTGGGTGGGTAATTTTTAGAAGCACAAGTGTATCCAGATAGGTGAGAAATTGCATGAATGTGAGGTGGGGAAGGATTCTTTAGCAAGACTTTACACAGAAAATCTACCTTAATATGTATAAGTTTGTTCATACAGGTGAAAAAAAGTTGGAATGTCAAGGATGTGGGAAACTTTTTACTCAGAACTGGAATTGTAAGAAGATTGAGATTTTTCAAACAGATGAGAAAAGATGTGAATGTGAAGAGTGTGGGAAAAGATTCCTTTCAAAGGATTACCTAAATGGACACATTAAAACTTACACAAACGATAAAAAGTTTGAATGTGAGGAATGTGGGAAACTATTTACATGGAAACGTTACCTTAAGAAGCATAGGCTTATTCACACAAGTGAGAAAAAATATGAATGTGAAGATTGTGGGAAAAGATTCCGGACAAAGTATTACTTAAGAGACCACATTAATATTCACACAAGTGAGAAAAAATTTGAATGTGAGGAATGTGGGAAATTGTTCATTAATAAAGGTGGCCTTAATAGACACAAGATTATTCACACAGGTGAGAAAAAGTTTGAATGTGATGAGTGTGGAAAGCTGTTCACTCAAAAAGGCAACCTTAATATGCATAGGGTGGTTCACACTGGTGAAAAAAGGTACAAATGTGAAGATTGTGGGAAAAGATTCTCTGGAAAGCGTAACCTGAAAAGACATATCAATATTCACACAAGTGAAAAAAAGTTTGAGTGTAAAGAATGTGGGAAATTGTTCATTGATAAGAGCAACCTTAACAGGCATAAGCTTATTCATACAGGTGAGAAAACGTATGAATGTGATGAATGTGGTAAGCTATTCACTCAAAAGAGTAGTGTAAACATCCATAAGTTCCTTCACAGGTGATGTAACTTAAGGGTATTTCTTGAAAAGGGCATCCTCATCACCCATAGTTTTTTTTTTACAAAGTTTAAAAGAGTATGACACTATGAAGAGAAGAGTCTCTGGAAAGAGAGACCTTGAAATTCACTTTAAAATGTACAAAGGAAAGAAAAGGTTTTATTGTAAAGATTGGCAAAATAGTCACTCAGAAGAATCATCTTGGAGTACATTGGCACGTAAAAATTGCCTCAATGTGAGGAATATGGAAAACAGTCATATTCTTTGTCAGCATGATTAGAAAAGGTTGATGTAAGGAATGTGTTTACATTCATCAAACCCAGAAACAGATATATATTACATACCCATCAACTATACTCTAATTAGTGGCACAGTTACTTGGACCATAGTTAGGTAAAGTCAGCAAAACCGCCTCTTGAAAGAACGTGGAGGAAGAGCTAATGTGGAGCCAGAAATAAACCATTCATTAGTAACATATTCATTAGCTGTAGAAGAGCTGCAGCTGGTTGACACTGTAATTAGGGTACATGAAGGTAAATAACAGTCCTCACAGTTGGACTGTGGTATCACACAGTGGTTATGAGGTTCATCCATTTTTGTGAACATTTATAGCAGCATTCATGGACAATTGATGTATTAATGTCATGCTCTATGAATTGTAACACTTATCATTACAGACATAAATGGGTAGCCTCCCATTAGTATCTTGTTTTCTTGATTATATATTACACACATATAGTAAGTTAGTAAGTAGCTAGGTCATGATTTAAGAATTAGATAAAGAAGCAACAAAGATACATACACATGCTTACATGTTGGAAAGGATCACAATTTTGCGCATGATCAAGATATTCCTATGAGTCCCTGTGGACTCATAGGAACATGCTTACATATGAAAGTAATGGAGTTTTTATGTTGTGCAGATGTAAAGCAGAGTCATTTCTGCTGAATAGGGCCCTAGAAAACTTACTAAATGTATATTTAGAAAAACAGAAAAAATGCAGCGGTAGCACTAGAAAATGTCTTTATTCATTGAACTATCATTGTCAATAATAGATGACTTTGATCTTTAGTGAGCGAAATGGACAAAGATTTACAAGGAATCAGAATGCTAGAAAAATAGAATCTGACTCACTACATAAGTCCCAGTCATCCTGTTCATGACAGTGACAATTTTCTGATCGATAACAAATTTATCACTTACATTGAGGCCAGCCCAGAAAAAGGCCATTCACTTGAACAAGAAGCCAAGGCAGTATCTATCTATCTATCTACCTATCTAATCTCTGATGCTCATTCCCTCCCAGACCTCTCATCCTTGTCCTTGCATGCCTCTTTCGCATACACCATTCTACACATTCTTCCCCAATTATTCTTCCTCCAGTACTCTTCCACTCTGTTTACCCATGTCACAAGTGGTCTTCCTTTCCCCACCTTTGATTATACTATCATAGGGAGGGTATTGATTGAGAGGGTGAAGGCATGTACAGAGCATCAGATTGGGGAAGAGCAGTGCGGTTTCAGAAGTGGTAGAGGATGTGTGGATCAGGTGTTTGCTTTGAAGAATGTATGTGAGAAATACTTAGAAAAGCAAATGGATTTGTATGTAGCATTTATGGATCTGGAGAAGGCATATGATAGAGTTGATAGAGATGCTCTGTGGAAGGTATTAAGAATATATGGTGTGGGAGGCAAGTTGTTAGAAGCAGTGAAAAGTTTTTATCGAGGATGTAAGGCATGTGTACGTGTAGGAAGAGAGGAAAGTGATTGGTTCTCAGTGAATGTAGGTTTGCGGCAGGGGTGTGTGATGTCTCCATGGTTGTTTAATTTGTTTATGGATGGGGTTGTAAGGGAGGTAAATGCAAGAGTCCTGGAAAGAGGGGCAAGTATGAAGTCTGTTGGGGATGAGAGAGCTTGGGAAGTGAGTCAATTGTTGTTCGCTGATGATACAGCGCTGGTGGCTGATTCATGTGAGAAACTGCAGAAGCTGGTGACTGAGTTTGGTAAAGTGTGTGGAAGAAGAAAGTTGAGAGTAAATGTGAATAAGAGCAAGGTTATTAGGTACAGTAGGGGTGAGGGTCAAGTCAATTGGGAGGTGAGTTTGAATGGAGAAAAACTGGAGGAAGTGAAGTGTTTTAGATATCTGGGAGTGGATCTGTCAGCGGATGGAACCATGGAAGCGGAAGTGGATCATAGGGTGGGGGAGGGGGCGAAAATTTTGGGAGCCTTGAAAAATGTGTGGAAGTCGAGAACATTATCTCGGAAAGCAAAAATGGGTATGTTTGAGGGAATAGTGGTTCCAACAATGCTGTATGGTTGCGAGGCGTGGGCTATGGATAGAGATGTGCGCAGGAGGATGGATGTGCTGGAAATGAGATGTTTGAGGACAATGTGTGGTGTGAGGTGGTTTGATCGAGTAAGTAACGTAAGGGTAAGAGAGATGTGTGGAAATAAAAAGAGCGTGGTCGAGAGAGCAGAAGAGGGTGTTTTGAAATGGTTTGGGCACATGGAGAGAATGAGTGAGGAGAGATTGACCAAGAGGATATATGTGTCGGAGGTGGAGGGAACGAGGAGAAGAGGGAGACCAAATTGGAGGTGGAAAGATGGAGTGAAAAAGATTTTGTGTGATCGGGGCCTGAACATGCAGGAGGGTGAAAGGAGGGCAAGAAATAGAGTGAATTGGAGTCATGTGGTATACAGGGGTTGACGTGCTGTCAGTGGATTGAAGCAAGGCATGTGAAGCGTCTGGGGTAAACCATGGAAAGCTGTGTAGGTATGTATATTTGCGTGTGTGGACGTGTGTATGTACATGTGTATGGGGGGGGGGGTTGGGCCATTTCTTTCGTCTGTTTCCTTGCGCTACCTCGCAAACGCGGGAGACAGCGACAAAGTATAAAAAAAAAAAAAAAAAAAAAAAAAAACATTCTCCTTGTAAACTCTCCATCTTGTATTCATTTTACATCCCCAATCCACCTCAGAGTATTGTGTTTCACCCACTGTACCAATCCACAATTCATTCTCTTTGCTTTCCCTGCCATACCACATCTCTCATACACCATTTCGTTACTTTCTGTATTCCATCTTGTCATACTACATGTTTCTTTCAAATAATTCATTTCCACAGCTGAGATTCTTGACCTCTGTGACTCATGTCCCTTTTCAGCTGCATAGGTCAGGGTTGGGAGGTTTATGCTGTCCTTTAATCCTTTCTTCCCTTTCATACTTACATCTCCACCCTTTGTTATTTCATTAAGGAACCAAATGACTTTTCTACCCTGCACTGCTCTCTCCCTTGCCTGTCCTTCCATAAAATCAAAATGACACAAGATAGCACCAAAATACTTAAGTATGTTCACCTCTTCTAGTCTTTCTCCCCTAATATCTATAATCTAATTTAGCACACTCTGCTCTCACTCAATAGGGCTTTGCAAAATCTATATTTTCACTCTGCTTCCTTTCAAATACCATTACTTTTACACACATTTGCCTTCAATTGCCTGTTCATACACTCATCATAAAAAACACAACCTTCTGCAAACTGTCTTCCGCAAACAGGCTTGTCACTAGCCACTGTACCTCACCACCACACTTCATCTCTACTCCCCTTTCCCAAGTTTTGCTTTCATATCTCTTATCTCCCCATCCATGTAAATGTTAAAAAGCCTCAGTGACATCACACAGCTCTGCCTAACACCCACATATCTATTAGAACTTTGCTCAAGTCCTCATCCACTCTTACAGTTGCATTTGCTCCTTTATAAGTTTTCACACCATCCAACAATTTTGCCCCTACCCATATATCCATCACATCTCATAAAGCATTTCACTAATCTCTGCCATAAGCTTTCCCAAGATCAATGAAAGCTGCGTACAGTGTCTTACCTTTTGTTAGATACTTTTCCACAGTCATTCTTACCACAAAAATATGATCCCAACAGCCATAATCTTTTCTAAAGCCCCCTTGCTCCTTGCTGATTCTGCATTTGGTCTCTTCCATCATTCTGTCAATCAACACTCTAGCATACAATTTTCGTGGTATACTTAACAGATGTATTCCCATATAATTACTACATATATTCTTAGCACCTTTTCCTTTAAATAGAGGAACATTGATAACTCTCACCCACTCCTCAGGCATAACTTCTGCTTCCATCTTAAATTGCACCTCAGTTGCATCCAGTCTATCACACTCTTTCCTCCATAATTGAACATTTCTGTTGCAATCCCATCCATTCCAGGTGCCTTTCCTTCCTTCAGCCACATTATTGCTCTTTTTTCCTCCTTTCTTGCTTTAGGCCCCTGCACTTGTATCCTTTTCCTTCCACCCTCCATATCCATGCATGTAATAACTGCTGTCCCATCTTTTCCCTTATTCATCAGTTCTTCAAAATACTCTCTCCAACTTTCTTTTACTTCCTCCTTTTGATTCAGCAATGCTCCTTCCTTATTTATTACATTTGCATATGCACAATAAGTTTTTGTATGGGTGGTTTAAGCAGCACTGCAGTGGAGGTGTACCATTTTCTGACCCTGTTCTAATGAAAATGGCCAAGAAGTTTCATCAGTTGGGAATTTTGCACTGCATGATTTCAAAGATGTATGTTATGTTATGGCACCCCCAACCTGAAAATGGATTGCTGAGTTGTCCACAGATAAGATTATAAGGTTCAGGAAAAAATGATCAAAGACTGCTCTAAGGCTCATGTTTTCCAAGCATTAGCTTGTTAGTGTGGCCATTTGTCTAGAATGGATATCACCAGGAAGAATATTGGTGTGAAACAAGCATTTTAACAATAAAATTATACTTTGAACATTTAAATATCTGTATAGACATGTAGATATGGACTTACTGCTTTGTTACGCTGTTGCTGTGATTTTTATGACTTTCATTATTTTTATATGACCAAATGTTATATTCATGTGAGACACTGAACACCTAATATTGTAAATGACTGGATAACACAAGTTAGCATTAACCTGTATAGAGTAGGATTGGTTAGAATGTCCTTCTATGCAATGACAAAACATAAAAAAGATATTTTGATTTATGAAATGATAGATTGTCATGTAAAGTAAGAGAAAACTCTTGAAAGGTATTTTTACCTTTATATTGGCCTGGTTTAGTGCTAAGTTATTGACAGATGGGGTATGCTTGATACATCTGAAAGGTCCTGGAAAGAGTGGATTACTTAGAGATGTTTCTTTCTCATAATCTTCGTTTTCACACTATATTCTCATTTCTCACATAGGCACAACATTAATGGTGAAAACTTGATTGTATTTAGAAATGTTAGATTATGCATCCAAAAAATGAGTGGAAGGATGGGAAATAGCTATTGGGAAAATTAGAAAGTTTGTTTTTCTTTTTCTTAAACTTGGTGTCACTTTCAACTTTTATTGCATACACAGGCAGAGCATTGGTAGTTAATAACATGAATATATGGTTTCAGAAGTGGTAGTGGATGTGTGGATCAGGTGTTTGCTTTGAAGAATGTATGTGAGAAATACTTAGAAAAGCAGAAGGATTTGTATGTAGCATTTATGGATCTGGAGAAGGCATATGATAGAGTTGATAGAGATGCTCTGTGGAAGGTATTAAGAGTATATGGTGTGGGAGGTAAGTTGCTAAAAGCAGTGAAAAGTTTTTATCGAGGATGTAAGGCATGTGCATGAGTAGGAAGAGAGGAAAGTGAGTGGTTCCTAGTGCATGTCGGTTTGCGGCAGGAGTGTGTGATGTCTCCATAGTTGTTTAATTTGTTTATGGTGGGGTTGTTAGGGAGGTGAATGCAAGAGTTTTGGAGAGAGGGGCAAGTATGCAGTCTATTGTGGATGAGAGGGCTTACAAAGTGAGTCAGTTGTTGTTCGCTAATGATACAGCGCTGGTAGCTGATTCGGGTGAGAAACTGCAGAAGTTGGTGACCGAGTTTGGTAAAGTGTGTGAAAGAAGAAAGTTGAGAGTAAATGTGAATAAGAGCAAGGTTATTAGGTACAGAAGGGTTGAGGGACAAGTCAATTGGGAGGTAAGTTTGAATGGAGAAAAACTGGAGGAAGTGAAGTGTTTTAGATATCTGGGAGTGGAGTTGGCAGCGGACGGAATCATAGAAGGGGAAGTGAGTCACAGTGTGGGGGAGGGGGCGAAAATTCTGGGAGCGTTGAAGAATGTGTGGAATGCGAGAACATTATCTCGGAGAACAAAAATGGGTATGTTTAAAGGAATAGTAGTTCCAACAATGTTATATGGTTGTGAGGCATGGGCAATAGATAAGGTTGTGCGGAGGAGGGTGGATGTGTTGGAAATGAGATGTTCGAGGACAATATATGGTATGAGGTGGTTTTATCGAGTAAGCAATGAAAGGATAAGAGAGATATGTGGTAATAAAAAGAGTGTGGTTGAGAGAGCAGAAGAGGTTGTATTGAAATGCTTTGGTCACATGGAGAGGACGAGTCAGGGAAGATTGACAAAGAGGATATATGTGTCAGAGGTGAAGGGAATGAGGAGAACTGGGAGACCAAATTGGAGGTGGAAGGATGGAGTGAAAAAGATCTTGAGCAATTGGGGTTTGAACATACAGGGTGAAAGTCATGCAAGGAATAGAGTGAATTGGAATGATGTGGCTTACCGGGCTTGATGTGCTGTCAGTGGATTGAACCAGGGGCATGTGAAGCGTGTGGGGTAAACCATGGAAAGTTTTGTGGGGCCTGGATGTGGAATAGGAGCTGTGGTTTCAGTGCATTACACATAACAGCAAGAGACTGAGTGTGAACGAATATGGCCCTTGTTGTCGTTTCCTGGCACTACCTCACGTGCATGCAGGGGAAGGGGGTGCTGTTTTTCGTGTTTGGCAGGGTGGCGGCAGGAATGGATGAAGGCAGCATGTATGAATATGTACATGTGTATATATATATTATTTATTTATTTATTTATTTATTTATTATACTTTGTCGCTGTCTCTCATGTTTGTGAGGTAGCGCAAGGAGACAGACGAAAGAATGGCCCAACCCACCCACATACACATGTATATACATACCCATCCACACACGCACTTATACATACCTATACATCTCAGCGTATACACACACAGACATATGCATATATACACATGTACATAATTCATACTATCTGCCCTTATTCACTCCCATCGCCACCCTGCCACACATGAAAAAGAAGTTTCTGTATCAGCTCCTCAAACCCAGTACAAATGTAACTGGAAAGTGCCCACATGGGTGTTGTGCTTATGGGAAGAAGAGCAGAAAGATCAGTAGCTTGGAGTTCTAGTTAGTCATTTTTAAGGTTTTTGATCCTGTTATTGCTAAAGTTTTTAGCTTGCCTGCTACATGCAAGTGAAATGAAGTAATGTCCCACTAACATGACATCTTTAAGTACGACAAAGATCTCTCATTCCAAAGGCAAAGTTATGGAGAATATGGGGTTAATTTCAAGTGTGTGGATTGAAGTAAGTAAACTGAATATTTTTACTTTAGAATGATAACTTTCCTAAGGTGTGTTTCTTATTTGAACACTTAAGAGTAATAATGTACCTGCATTATACTGAATGTTTCTTGGTATTTTGTTTCATACATTTGTATGAAAATTAGGTTGAAAATCCCCCTCCCCTCTAAAGGAACATACCCCTCTTATCCCATTGAATCTAATGGTAAAATGGGATTCTGTCTGGTGATTGTACTAAACTGTATATTCCAGGAACATGTCTCCAAAGTTAAGCAGGGACTAGGTGTGATAATTCAGCTGGATATATGCAAAAAGGGGTGGGAAATTAAATCTTCATGTAATGATGGCCATAGAATTATCAACTGACTGGCCACTGTGTATTGATTAAATTCCTTATTCAATTCTTGAAAATATTAAAAAGATTTTGACAAACAGCAATCCATCTCACTTCTATGAACCTTGATAGTAATCACCACTCTGTAACAAGTTGTCTTTTGTTGATGTCTCACCATGGATAAAGCATTGGCTTTGATAAGAGTAATACAATGTTGATTTTAGATTTTCCATATGCCTTTAACACAGTATAATTTGATACATTCTGCGTAAGTTGTATGAAGTGCATCCCAGAATTAGCTTTAAATTGGAAAGACTAATTTTAGTGTAATAAAGTTAGGAGAATGAAGAAAAGATTGAGAAACTAGGAATTCATACTTTGATGGCTCAATTAAGGTATATTAGATTTCTTGGTTTGGTATTGTCTTTCCTTTTGTTTGCATTCCATGTTTTTACCCAGTATTTTCCATCAGCTTTAGTGCCATGGCCACTTTGATAGACATTCTTTTCTGTAAGTACATACTGTTTTTGTGAGTACACAGTGTTTTTCATGTTTGCTGCACATCATATACTATTCAACTAAGTGGAATAATTCCATTGCTATGATTTTTGATGATTTTCATTGATAAAGTAATTGTCTGCAAAGCTAATGTTGATATTTTACCAAAACAATGCTGTTGTAATATTTAAAACTTATCTATTATATGAAATTAAACCCCACAGGTTGATATTTCTTTAAGCCATTATCAGATCATCCTGGTAATACTGGTACCCATACCCCCTAAGAAACTATGTATTTCAATAGCTAAACTAGAGGCATTATTAGTGTACTGAAAATTCACACCTACATATTGTAATTGTGCCTGTCAAGATATTCAAGAAATTTAGACAGATTTTCATACATTACCAATATATTTATGTAATAATATCTCCTCAAATTGACATAAGCTTAAAGAACATTTTTAGAGTGATGTAATTATATTTTTCATTCTTAATTTTATGAATGGGATGGTTAGAGAGGTAGATGCAAGAGTTTTGGAGAGAGGGGTGAGTATGCAGTCCATTCAGGATGAGAGGGCCCGGGAAGTGGTCTTGTTGTTCACCAATGATACAGCTCTGGTGGCTGATTCAAATGAGAATCTGCAGAAGTTGGTGACTGAGTTTAGAAAAATGTGTGAAAGGAGAAAGTTAAGAGTAAATGTGAACATGAGCAAGGTTATTAGGTTTAGTAGGGTTAAGGGACAATTAATTGGGAGGTAAGTTTGAATGGAGAAAAATTGGAGGAAGAGAAGTGTTTTAGATATCTGGGAGTGGACCTAGCAGCGAATGGAATCGTGGGAGCGGAAGTGAGTCACAGGGTGGAGGAGGGGGCGAAGGTTCTGGGAATAATGAAGAATGTGTGGAAGGAGAGAACATTATCTTGGAGAGCTTAAATGAGTATGTTTGAAGGAATAGTAGTTCCAACAATGTTGTATGGTTGCGAGGCATGGGTTATAGATAGGGTTGTATGGAGGAGGGTGGATGTGTTGGAAATAAAATGTTTGAGAACAGTATGAGGTGTGAGGTGGTTTGATTGAGTTAGTATTGAAAGGGTAAGAGAAATGTTTGGAAATAAAAAGAGTGTTGTTGAGAGAGCAGAAGAGGGTGTGTTGAAATTGTTTGGACATTGGAGAGAATGAGCGAGTAAGGATTGACAAAAGATATGTATGTCAGAGGTGGAGGGAACAAGGAGAAGCAGGAGACGAAATTGGAGATGGAAGGATGGAGTAAAAAAATTCTGAGTGATCAGGGCCTGAAAATACAGGAGAGTGAGAGGCATGCAAGGAATAGAGTGAATTGGAACAATCTGGCATAATTTATTTATTTTATCTTATTATACTTGACTGCCGTCTCCCACGTTAGTGAGGTAGAACAAGGAAACAAATGAGGAATAGCCCAACCCACCCACATGCACATGTGTATACATAGATGCCCAGGGTCTACGTGCTGTCAATGGACTGAATCAGGGCATGTGAAACATCTGTGGGGCCTGGATGTGGATAGTAGGAGCTGTGGTTTTGATGCATTACGCATGACAGCTCGAGACTGAGTGTGAACAAAAGTGGCCTTTTTTTTTTTCTTCTTATGTTCTCCTGGCGCTTTCTTGCTGAAGGAGGGAGAAGCAATGCTGTTTCTTGTGGGGCGGGGTAGCACCAGGAATGGATGAAAGCAAGTATGAATATGTACATGTGTATATATGTATATGTTTGTGCATTTGTATGTATATGTTGATATGTATATGTATATGTGTGTATATGTGTGTACAGGCATTTCTGTATATATATGTGTATGAGTGGATAGGCCATTCTTCGTTTGTTTTACTGGCACTACCTCGCTGATGCAGGAAATGGCAGTCAAGTACAATAAATAAATAATAAATGATTTTAAAAACATTGCATTAATATTTTTAGGAAAGGTGGCTGATCAGAAAAATGAGATGCAAGGTGAGTTGTCTACAAAATAGTACATTCAAGTAAGGTAACATAAGTGTTGCTGAATTCTATCTGTATGTTCTTACACCTTAGGTAAAAAATCTTTTTTTGTTGACCTTGCACAGTTGTTGGATAAAAAGGAGTACTGTGCAGTCCGTGAGAAATTTTTCACTCCAAAAGAGTACATCAATTTCATGCTTCTGATTGGATTGCAGCATTGAAGCTGCAGAATTAAATGATAAAAGCTGAATGACTGATACATGCAGAATCTAACGCAAATTCTTTGTCTTTATACATGTATTAGAAAAAGTTACTGAGATATTATTATAGGTCTTCACTTTTTTGTCTTGTTTTTATTGATGTGTATGCAACATCTTTTGATATAGGGGAACTAGTACTCTGTTGTGGCATTTTATATATTTTCTTTCAAAACTGCTGATGAATTTTGAATGAAAGGATTTTGTTTTGTGTTAGCAATTTAGAAATTGCCCCATCAGTATTACTGTAATTATAAGAATATCATTATACTGCATCTTAGGCATCAGTGGTTCCAGGTGTTTGTATATACAACATAACCTCATGTAAAAACAAATTTAGTTCAAATTTCTTCTTGTCCAGCATTTTAGATTTGTAGTATATTTCCTTTTTTCTTAAATGTTTACATACATCACAAACTTTAATGTATATATTGATGATACAGTGTCAAAAAACTTTCATTTATTATGATTAAAACAAAGAAAATATGCACCCGTCAGATCCACATCAATTAATGGTGTGGGAGTATGGTACATTGTCCGCAATGTCAGGCCATCAGTTTTTGGTCAGAGAGAATTGCCATGGAAGAGGGTAAAATTTTTTGATGGCCATGGAGCTTTACAAACACAGTCACTTTACGGTGAAAGGGTTAATGATAGTCGATTGATATTGTACATAAAATAACTTTGGTTCCTTTGGACAAGACTATTTATTCAGTTAGTTGAATATGTATGTGATTATTGTAAATAACTATTAATTTATAGATATATTTGTAAATGTGATGTGCCAGAATTCTCATATATGTTTTAATTAGGGATTAATGCCAAATATTTCATAGATCTACCTCGGAGACTCTACTCAGAAAATGGGCAATCTTAGGTTGTTGAATGATGTTAGGTTTGTGTCAATCTAAAATATGTAAATTGTAATGTATTTCAGTGTTTTGAAACAAAAAGTCCATCAATAAAGCATTTTCATCAATTTTGGTCTTGCATTATAACTCAAAAATATGTAACTTTCTTCATTCTTCAAGTTATTAACTGATATGGCAAAAGTATCAGATTTATAACAAAGTATGTTTACACTCATTTCATGTTGTTTTTCTATCAGACAGTGAAAGAGATAGATTTATAGTATTCATTGAGTTTCACAAATGTACAATAATTTAATTCTTGTCTTTCAGCATGTTTACATCCCATGAAGTGGGGTATAAACTCTCAAATTCCATTGCCATTGTATGACTTCATTTTCTGTCTTTACTTTTTTCATCATGCTTTAATGTTTTCTTCTTCTAAGCATCAGCATTCTGCCTCTTGCAGAGAAGTTTTAGGCAGTCCTACAGGGTTTCCTTCTAAGTCATTCCTGGGTGAAAGCATGTTGTGCCTGTGTCACACATGATAGGCAAGAATTCTTCAGCAAGTGTTCAGACTTTGCAAGGAAAAAAAAATCCCATTTATGAAGACTTGAAATTTTCTGATAACTGAAAAATTTGGAAATGAATCTTAAGGTGCCAGTCTTTTATGGGTATGGGCATGTGGGAAAAGGATACATAATAGAATATTTGGATTTTAGTCCTTTATCAGAAATGGATAACGGAGCACATCAGCTTATCATGAATCTGTAACAAATGTTCCTGCAGTAAAACTTGTTTTTGATATATTCTGTGAATAAGCTGATTTGTTTACATAGAAGAATTAGGAAAAAGTAACCCTTTTTCAGTACCCAATTTAACTACATAACAGACACTGATGTGCTTAACTTTCATCTTATGAGGAAAATCTGCCTGATTATCCAATATGTCAATGTTGATATGCCATCTCTACTGAGTGTAAGAGGGAAAATCCTCACTTGGTCCCCTTCTCCGTTCCTTCTTTTCAAAAACTAAAAAACTAGAGGGGAGGATTTCCAGCCCCCCGCTCCCTCCCTTTTTAGTCGCCTTTTATGACATGAAGGGAATGGATGGGAAATATTCTTTCTCCCTTATCCCCAAGGATATATATATATATATTATTAAATATATGTATGTTATACATAATCGCTGTTTCCCACATCAGCAAGGTAGCTCCAAGAAACACAAAGAATGGCCTATCCACCCACATACACATATATAGACATAAACGCCCACACACGCACATATACCTCTCAACATATACATACATATACATAGATATACATACATACACATGTACATATTCATACTTGCTTGCCTTCATCCATTCCTGTCACTACCCCGCCCCACAGGAGACAACATTGCTACCCCCTGCTTCAGCGAGGTAGCACTAGGAAAACAGACAAAAAGGCCGCATTCATTCTCACTTAGTCTCTAGCTGTCATGTGTAATGCACTGAAAACACAACTCAGTCCATTGACAGCATGTCGACCCCAGTATACCACATCATTCCGATTCACTATGTTCCTTGCACGCCTCTCACCCTCCTGTAAGTTCAGGCCCTGCTTGTGCAGGTAAGTTTGAATGGAGAAAAACTGGAGGAAGTGAATGTTTTAGATATCTGGGAGTGGATTTGGCAGTGGATGGAACCATGGAAGCGGAAGTGGGTCACTGGTTGGGGGAGAGGGCGAAAGTTCTAGGAGCATTGAAAAATGTGTGGAAGGTGAGAACATAATCTTGGAAAGCAAAACTGGGTATGTCTAAAGGAATAGTGGTGGGATGAAGAAGTAAGAGTATTAGTGAAAGAGAAGAGAGAGGCATTTGGACGATTTTTGCAGGGGAAAAAATGCAGTTGAGTGGGAGATGTATAAAAGAAAGAGACAGGAGGTCAAGAGAAAGGTACAAGAGGTGAAAAAAAGGGCAAATGAGAGTTGGGGTGAGAGAGTATCATTAAATTTTAGGGAGAATAAAAAGATGTTCTGGAAGGAGGTAAATAAAGTGCGTAAGACAAGGGAGCAAATGGGAACTTTAGTGAAGGGTGCAAATGGGGAGGTGATAACAAGTAGTGGTGATGTGAGAAGGAGATGGAGTGAGTATTTTGAAGGTTTGTTGAATGTGTTTGATGATAGAGTGGCAGATATAGGGTGTTTTGGTCGAGGTGGTGTGCAAAGTGAGAGGGTTAGGGAAAATGATTTGGTAAACAGAGTAGAGGTAGTAAAAGCTCTGCGGAAGATGAAAGCCAGCAAGGCAACAGGTTTGGATGGTATTGCAGTGGAATTTATTAAAAAAGGGGGTGACTGTATTGTTGACTGGTTGGTAAGGTTATTTAATGTATGTATGACTCATGGTGAGGTGCCTGAGGATTGGCGGAATGTGTGCATAGTGCCATTGTACAAAGGCAAAGGGGATAAGAGTGAGTGCTCAAATTACAGAGGTATAAGTTTGTTGAGTATTCCTGGTAAATTATATGGGAGGATATTGATTGAGAGGGTGAAGGCATGTACAGAGCATCAGATTGGGGAAGAGCAGTGTGGTTTCAGAAGTGGTAGAGGATGTGTGGATCAGGTGTTTGCTTTGAAGAATGTATGTGAGAAATACTTAGAAAAGCAAATGGATTTGTATGTAGCATCTATGGATCTGGAGAAGGCATATGATAGAGTTGATAGAGATGCTCTGTGGAAGGTATTAAGAATATATGGTGTGGGAGGCAAGTTGTTAGAAGCAGTGAAAAGTTTTTATCGAGGATGTAAGGCATGTGTACGTGTAGGAAGAGAGGAAAGTGATTGGTTCTCAGTGAATGTAGGTTTGCGGCAGGGGTGTGTGATGTCTCCATGGTTGTTTAATTTGTTTATGGATGGGGTTGTTAGGGAGGTGAATGCAAGAGTTTTGGAAAGAGGGGCAAGTATGAAGTCTGTTGGGGATGAGAGAGCTTGGGAAGTGAGTCAGTTGTTGTTCGCTGATGATACAGCGCTGGTGGCTGATTCATGTGAGAAACTGCAGAAGCTGGTGACTGAGTTTGGTAAAGTGTGTGAAAGAAGAAAGTTAAGAGTAAATGTGAATAAGAGCAAGGTTATTAGGTACAGTAGGGTTGAGGGTCAAGTCAATTGGGAGGTGAGTTTGAATGGAGAAAAACTGGAGGAAGTGAAGTGTTTTAGATATCTGGGAGTGGATCTGGCAGCGGATGGAACCATGGAAGCGGAAGTGGATCATAGGGTGGGGGAGGGGGCGAAAATTCTGGGGGCCTTGAAGAATGTGTGGAAGTCGAGAACATTATCTCGGAAAGCAAAAATGGGTATGTTTGAAGGAATAGTGGTTCCAACAATGTTGTATGGTTGCGAGGCGTGGGCTATGGATAGAGTTGTGCGCAGAAGGATGGATGTGCTGGAAATGAGATGTTTGAGGACAATGTGTGGTGTGAGGTGGTTTGATCGAGTAAGTAACGTAAGGGTAAGAGAGATGTGTGGAAATAAAAAGAGCGTGGTTGAGAGAGCAGAAGAGGGTGTTTTGAAATGGTTTGGGCACATGGAGAGAATGGGTGAGGAAAGATTGACCAAGAGGATATATGTGTCGGAGGTGGAGGGAACGAGGAGAAGAGGGAGACCTAATTGGAGGTGGAAAGATGGAGTGAAAAAGATTTTGTGTGATCGGGGCCTGAACATGCAGGAGGGTGAAAGGAGGGCAAGGAATAGAGTGAATTGGAGCGATGTGGTATACCGGGGTTGACGTGCTGTCAGTGGATTGAATCGGGGCATGTGAAGCGTCTGGGGTAAACCATGGAAAGCTGTGTAGGTATGTATATTTGCGTGTGTGGACGTATGTATATACATGTGTATGGGGGTGGGTTGGGCCATTTCTTTCGTCTATTTCCTTGCGCTACCTCGCAAACGCGGGAGACAGCGACAAAGCAAAAAAAAAAAATATATATATATATATATATATATATATATATATATATATATATATATATTTTTTATCCTATTCGCCATTTCCCGTGATAGCGAGGTAGCGTTAAGAACAGAGGACTGGGCCTTTGAGGGAATATCCTCACCTGGCCCCCTTCTCTGTTCCTTCTTTTGGAAAATTAAAAAAAACGAGAGAGGAGGATTCCCAGCCCCCCGCTCCCTTCCCTTTTAGTCGCCTTCTACGACATGCTGGGAATACGTGGGAAGTATTCTTTCTCCCCTATCCCCAGGGATAATATATATGCATGTATTGCTTTATTATGCTTTGTTGCTGTCTCCCGCATTAGCAAGGTAGCACAAGGAAACAGATGAAAGAATGGCCCAACCCACCCACATACACACGTATATATATACACGTCCACATACGCACATATACATACCTATACATCTCAATGTATACATATATATACACACACAGACATATACATATATACACATGTACATAATTCATACTGTCTGCCCTTATTCACTCCCGTTGCCACCCCGCCACACATGAAATAACAACCCCCTTCCTACGCATGTGTGTGAGGTAGCACTAGGAAAAGACAATAAAGGCCACATTCGTTCACACTCAGTCTCTAGCTGTCATGTATAATGCACCGAAACCAAAGCTCCCTCTTCACATCCAGGCCCCACAAAACTTTCCATGGTTTACCCCCAGATGCTTCACATGCCCCGGTTCAATCCATTGACAGCACATCAACCCCAGTATACCACATCATTCCAATTCACTCTATTCCTAGCACGCCTTTCACCCTCCTGCATGTTCAGGCCCCAATCACTCAAAATCTTTTTCACTCCATCTTTCCACCTCCAATTTGGTCTCCCACTTCTCGTTCCCTCCACCTCTGACACATATATCCTCTTTGTCAATCTTTCCTCACTCATTCTCTCCATGTGACCAAACCATTTCAAAACAACCTCTTCAGCTCTCTCAACCACACTCCTTTTATTACCACACATCTCTCTTATCCTTTCATTACTTACTCGGTCAAACCACCTCACACCACATATTGTCCTCAAACAGCTCATTTCCAGCACATCCACCCTCCTCCGCACAACTGTATCTATATCCCATGCCTCGCAACCATATAACATTGTCAGAACCACTATTCCTTCAAACATACCCATTTTTGCTTTCCGAGATAATGTTCTCACCTTCCACACATTTTTCAACACTCCCAGAACTTTTGCCCCTTCCCCCACCCTATGACTCCCTTCATCTTCCATGGTTCCATCTGCTGCCAAATCCACTCCCAGATATCTAAAACACTTCACTTCCTCCAATTTTTCTCCATTCAGACTTACCTCGCAATTGACTTGTCCCTCAACCCTACTGTACCTAATAACCTTGCTCTTATTCACATTTACTCTCAGCTTCTTCTTTCACACACTTTACCAAACTCAGTCACCAGCTTCTGCAGTTTCTCACCCGAATCAGCCAACAGTGCTGTATCATCAGCGAACAACAACTGACTCACATCCCGAGTTCTCTCATCCACAACAGACTGCATATTTGCCCCTCTCCAAAACTCTTGCATTCACCTCCCTAACAACCCCATCCTTAAACAAATTAAACAACCATGGAGACATCATGCACCCCTGCCGCAAACCGACATTCACTGAGAACCAATCACTTTCCTCTCTTCCTACTCATACACATGCCTTACATCCTCGATAAAAACTTTTCACTGCTTCTTACAACGCGCCCCCCACACCATATATTCTTAATACCTTCCACAGAGCATCTTTATCAACTCTATCATATGCCTTCTCCAGATCCATAAATGCTACATACAAATCCATTTGCTTTTCTAAGTATTCCTCACATACATTCTTCAAAGCAAACACCTGATCCACACATCCTCAACCACTTCTGAAACCACACTGCTCCTCCCCAATCTGCTGCTTTATACATGCCTTCACCTTCTCAATCAATACCCTCCCATATAATTTCCCAGGAATACTCAACAAACTTATACCTCTGTAATTTGAGCACTCACTTTTATCCCCTTTGCCTTTGTACAATGGCACTATGCAATCATTCCGCCAACCCTCAGGCATCTCACCATGAGTCATACATACATCAAATATGTTACCAAGCAGTCAACAATACAGTCACCACCTTTTTTAATAAATTCCACTGCAATACCATCCAAACCCGCTGCCTTGCCGGCTTTCATCTTCCGCAAAGCTTTTACTACCTCTTCTCTGTTTACCAAATCATTTTCCCTAACCCTCTCACTTTGCACACCACCTCGGCCAAAACACCCTATATCTGCCACTCTATCATCAAACACATTCAACAAACCTTCAAAATACTCACTCCATCTTCTCACATCACCACTTCTTGTTATCACCTCCCCATTTGCCCCCTTCACTGAAGTTCCCATTTGCTCCCTCATCTTACCCACTTTATTTACCTCCTTCCAGAACATCTTTTTATTCTCCCTAAAATTTAATGATACTCTCTCTCACCCCAACTCTCATTTGCCCTCTTTTACACCTCTTGTGCCTTTCTCTTGACCTCCTGCCTCTTTCTTTTATACATCTCCCAGTCATTTGCATTATTTCCCTGCAAAAATCGTCCAAATGCCTCTCTCTTCTCTTTCACTAATAATCTTACCTCTTCATCCCACCACTCACTACCCTTTCTAATCTGCCCACCTGCCACACTTCTCATGCCACAAGCATCTTTTGCGCAAGCCATCACTGCTTCCCTAAATACATTCCATTCCAACCCCCACTCCCCTTACGTCCTTTGTTCTCACCTTTTTCCATTCTGTACTCAGTCTCTCCTGGTACTTCCTCACACAAGTCTCCTTACCAAGCTCACTTACTCTCACCACTCTCTTCACCCCAACATTCTCTCTTCTTTTCTGATAACTCCTACAAATCTTCACCTTCGCCTCCACAAGATAATGATCAGACATCCCTCCAGTTGCACCTCTCAGCACATTAACATCCAAAAGTCTCTTTCGCGCGCCTATCAATTAACACGTAATCCAGTAACGCTCTCTGGCCATCTCTCCTACTTACATATGTATACTTATGTATATCTCTCTTTTTAAACCAGGTATTCCCAATCACCAGTCCTTTTTCAGCACATAAATCTACAAGCTCTTCACCATTTCCATTTACAACACTGAACACCCCATGTATGCCAATTATTCCCTCAACTACCACATTAATCACCTTTGCATTTAAATCACCCATCACTATAATCCGGTCTTGTGCATTAAAACCACAAACACACTCATTCAGCTGCTCCTAAAACACTTGCCTCTCATGATCTTTCTTCTCATGCCCAGGTGCATATGCACCAATAATCACCCATGTCTCTCCATCAGTTTTCAGTTTTACCCATATCAATCTAGAATTTACTTTCTTACACTCTATCACATACTCCCACAACTCCTGTTTCAGGAGTATTGCTACTCCTTCCCTTGCTCTTGTCCTCTCACTAACCCCTGACTTTACTCCCAAGACATTCCCAAACCACTCTTCCCCTTTACCCTTGAGCTTCGTTTCACTCAGAGCCAAAACATCCAGGTTCCTTTCCTCAAACATACTACCTATCTCTCCTTTTTTCTCATCTTGGTTACATCCATACACATATAGACACCCCAATCTGAGCCTTCGAGGAGGATGAGCACTCCCCGCGTGACTCCTTCTTCTGTTTCCCCTTTTAGAAAGTTAAAATACAAGGAGGGGAGGGTTTCTGGCCCCCAGCTCCCATCCCCTTTGGTCGCCTTCTACGACACGTGAGGAATGCGTGGGAAGTATTCTTTCTCCCCTATCCCATACATACATATATATATATATATATATATATATATATATATATATATATATATATATATATATATATATATATATGCGGAAGATGAAAGCCGGCAAGGCAGCAGGTTTGGATGGTATTGCAGTGGAATTTATTAAAAAAGGGGGTGACTGTATTGTTGACTGGTTGGTAAGGTTATTTAATGTATGTATGACTCATGGTGAGGTGCCTGAGGATTGGCGGAATGCGTGCATAGTGCCATTGTACAAAGGCAAAGGGGATAAGAGTGAGTGCTCAAATTACAGAGGTATAAGTTTGTTGAGTATTCCTGGTAAATTATATGGGAGGGTATTGATTGAGAGGGTGAAGGCATGTACAGAGCATCAGATTGGGGAAGAGCAGTGTGGTTTCAGAAGTGGTAGAGGATGTGTGGATCAGGTGTTTGCTTTGAAGAATGTATGCGAGAAATACTTAGAAAAGCAAATGGATTTGTATGCAGCATTTATGGATCTGGAGAAGGCATATGATAGAGTTGATAGAGATGCTCTGTGGAAGGTATTAAGAATATATGGTGTGGGAGGAAAGTTGTTAGAAGCAGTGAAAAGTTTTTATCGAGGATGTAAGGCATGTGTACGTGTAGGAAGAGAGGAAAGTGATTGGTTCTCAGTGAATGTAGGTTTGCGGCAGGGGTGTGTGATGTCTCCATGGTTGTTTAATTTGTTTATGGATGGGGTTGTTAGGGAGGTAAATGCAAGAGTTTTGGAAAGAGGGGCAAGTATGAAGTCTGTTGGGGATGAGAGAGCTTGGGAAGTGAGTCAGTTCTTGTTCGCTGATGATACAGCGCTGGTGGCTGATTCATGTGAGAAACTGCAGAAGCTGGTGACTGAGTTTGGTAAAGTGTGTGGAAGAAGAAAGTTAAGAGTAAATGTGAATAAGAGCAAGGTTATTAGGTACAGTAGGGTTGAGGGTCAAGTCAATTGGGAGGTGAGTTTGAATGGAGAAAAACTGGAGGAAGTGAAGTGTTTTAGATATCTGGGAGTGGATCTGGCAGCGGATGGAACCATGGAAGTGGAAGTGGATCATAGGGTGGGGGAGGGGGCGAAAATTCTGGGGGCCTTGAAGAATGTGTGGAAGTCGAGAACATTATCTCGGAAAGCAAAAATGGGTATGTTTGAAGGAATAGTGGTTCCAACAATGTTGTATGGTTGCGAGGCGTGGGCTATGGATAGAGTTGTGCGCAGGAGGATGGATGTGCTGGAAATGAGATGTTTGAGGACAATGTGTGGTGTGAGGTGGTTTGATTGAGTGAGTAACGTAAGGGTAAGAGAGATGTGTGGAAATAAAAAGAGCGTGGTTGAGAGAGCAGAAGAGGGTGTTTTGAAGTGGTTTGGGCACATGGAGAGAATGAGTGAGGAAAGATTGACCAAGAGGTTATATGTGTCGGAGGTGGAGGGAACGAGGAGAAGAGGGAGACCAAATTGGAGGTGGAAAGATGGAGTGAAAAAGATTTTGTGTGATCGGGGCCTGAACATGCAGGAGGGTGAAAGGAGGGCAAGGAATAGAGTGAATTGGAGCCATGTGGTATACAGGGGTTGACGTGCTGTCAGTGGATTGAATCAAGGCATGTGAAGCGTCTGGGGTAAACCATGGAAAGCTGTGTAGGTATGTATATTTGCGTGTGTGGACGTGTGTATGTACATGTGTATGGGGGGGGGGTTGGGCCATTTCTTTCGTCTGTTTCCTTGCGCTACCTCGCAAACGCGGGAGACAGCGACAAAGTATAAAAAAAAAAAAAAAAAAAAAAAAATATATATATATATATATATATATATTTCTTTCTTTCATACTATTCGCCATTTCCCGCATTAGCGAGGTAGCGTTAAGAACAGAGGACTGGGCCTTAGAGGGAATATCCTCACCTGGCCCCCTTCTCTGTTCCTTCTTTTGGAAAATTAAAAAAAAACGAGAGGGGAGGATTTCCAGCCACCCGCTCCCTCCCCTTTAAGTCGCCTTCTACGACACGCAGGGAATACGTGGGAAGTATTCTTTCTCCCCTATCCTATGATTCACTTCCGCTTCCATGGTTCCATCCGCTGCCAGATCCACTTCCAGATATCTGAAGCACTTTACTTCCTCCAGTTTTTCTCCATTCAAACTTACCTCCCAATTGACTTGACCCTCAACCCTACTGTACCTAACAACCTTGCTCTTATTCACATTTACTCTCAGCTTTCTTCTTTCACACACTTTACCAAACTCAGTCACCAGCTTCTGCAGTTTCTCACATGAATCAGCCACCAGTGCTGTATCATCAGCGAACAACAACTGATCACTTCCCAAGCTCTCTCATCCACAAGACTGCATACTTGCCCCTTTTTCCAAAACTCTTGCATTCACCTCCCTAACAACCCCATCCTTAAACAAATTAAACAAACCATGGAGACATCATGCACCCCTGCCGCAAACCGACATTCACTGAGAACCAATCACTTTCCTCTCTTCCTATATACACATGCCTTACATCCTCGATAAAAACTTTTCACTGCTTCTTACAACGCGCCCCCCACACCATATATTCTTAATACCTTCCACAGAGCATCTTTATCAACTCTATCATATGCCTTCTCCAGATCCATAAATGCTACATCAAATCCATTTGCTTTTCTAAGTTTTTCTCACATACATTCTTCAAAGCAAACACCTGTTTCCACACATCCTCTACCACTTCTGAAACCACACTGCCCCTTCCCCAATCTGCTGCTTTATACATGCCTTCACCTTCTCAATCAATACCCTCCCATATAATTTCCCAGGAATACTCAACAAACTTATACCTCTGTAATTTGAGCACTCACTTTTATCCCCTTTGCCTTTGTACAATGGCACTATGCAATCATTCCGCCAACCCTCAGGCATCTCACCATGAGTCATACATACATAATTATCCTTACCAAGCAGTCAACAATACAGTCACCACCTTTTTAATAAATTCCACTGCAATACCATCCAAACCCGCTGCCTTGCCGGCTTTCATCTTCCGCAAAGCTTTTACTACCTCTTCTCTGTTTACCAAATCATTTTCCCTAACCCTCTCACTTTGCACACCACCCTCAAGCCAAAACACCCTTTATCTGCCACTCTTATCATCAAACACATTCAACAAACCTTCAAAATACTCACTCCATCTTTCTCACATCACCACTTCTTGTTATCACCTCCCCATTTGCCCCCTTCACTGAAGTTCCCATTTGCTCCCTGTCTTACCACTTTATTTACCCCCTTCCAAACATCTTTTTATTCTCCTAAAATTTAATGATACTCTCTTCACCCCAACTCTCATTTGCCCTCTTTTCACCTCTTGACCTTTCTCTTGACCTCCTGCCTCTTTCTTTTATACATCTCCCAGTCATTTGCATTATTTCCCTGCAAAAATCGTCCAAATGCCTCTTCTTCTCTTTCACTAATAATCTTACCTCTTCATCCCACCACTCACTACCCTTTCTAATCTGCCCACCTGCCCACACTTCTCATGCCACAAGATCTTTTGCGCAAGCCATCACTGCTTCCCTAAATACATTCCCCATTCCATCCCCCACTCCCCTTACGTCCTTTGTTCTCACCTTTTTCCATTCTGTACTCGGGTCTCTCCTGGTACTTCCTCACACAAGTCTCCTTACCAAGCTCACTTACTCTCACCACTCTCTTCACCCCAACATTCTCTCTTCTTTTCTGAAACCCCCTACAAATCTTCACCTTCGCCTCACAAGATAATGATCAGACATCCCTCCAGTTGCACCTCTCAGCACATTAACAAACCAAAAGTCTCTTTTGCGCGCCTATCAATTAACACGTAATCCAGTAACGCTCTCTGGCCATCTCTCCTACTTACATATGTATACTTATGTATATCTCTCTTTTTAAACCAGGTATTTCCAATCACCAGTCCTTTTTCAGCACATAAATCTACAAGCTCTTCACCATTTCCATTTACAACACTGAACACCCCATGTTATACCAATTATTCCCTCAACTCCACATTAATCACCTTTGCATTAAATCACCCATCACTATAACCGGTCTCGTGCATCAAAAATCCACTAACACACTCATTCAGCTGCTCCAAAACACTTGCCTCTCATGATCTTTCTTCTCATCCCAGGTGCATATGCACCAATAATCACCCATTCTCTCCATCACTTTCAGTTTTACCCATATCAATCTAGAATTTACTTTCTTACACTCTACACATACTCCCACAACTCCTGTTTCAGGAGTAGTGCTACTCCTTCCCTTGCTCTTGTCCTCTCACTAACCCTGACTTTACTCCCAAGACATTCCCAAACCACTCTTCCCCTTTACCCTTGAGCTTCGTTTCACTCAGAGCCAAAACATCCAGGTTCCTTTCCTCAAACATACTACCTATCTCTCCTTTTTTCTCATCTTGGTTACATCACACACATTATAGACACCCCAATCTGAGCCTTCGAGGAGGATGAGCCTCCCCGCGTGAACTCCTTCTTCTGTTTCCCCTTTTAGAAGTTAAAATACAAGGAGGGGAGGGTTTCTGGCCCCCTCCCAGTCCCTTTAGTCGCCTTCTACGACACGTGAGGAATGCGTGGGAAGTATTCTTTCTCCCCTATCCCTATTACATACTTATATTTATATTATATATATATATAAAAATTTTATTTATTTTATTTTATTATTATATATATGCGGAAGATGAAAGCCGGCAAGGCAGCAGGTTTGGATGGTATTGCAGGGGGAATTTATTAAAAAAGGGGGGTGACTGTATTTTTGGATGGTTGGAAAGGGGTTTTTAATGTATGTATGACTCATGGTGAGGTGCCTGAGGATTGGCGGAATGCGTGCATAGTGCCATTGTACAAAGGCAAAGGGGATAAGAGGAGTGCTAAAATTTTTACAGAGGTATAAGTTTGTTGAGATTCCTGGTAAATTTAGGGGAGGGTATTGATTGAGAGGGTAAAGGCCCTTTTACAGGCATCAGTTTGGGGGAAAGGGCCCAGTGGGGGTTTCGAAGTGGTAGAGGATGTGTGGATCAGGGGGTTTGTTTTGGGAAGAATGTATGCGGGGAAATCCCTTTGAAAAGAAAATGGATTTGTATGTGCATTTATGGATCTGGAGAAGGCATATGATAGGTTGATAGAGATGCTCTGTGGAAGGTTTTAAGAATTTATGGTGTGGGAGGAAAGTTGTTAAAAGGGCTTTGAAAAGTTTTTATCGAGGATGTAAGGCGGGTGTACGTGTAGGAAGAGAGGAAATTGTTGGTTCTCAGTAAAGTAGGTTTGCGGCAGGGGTGTGTGATGTCTCCATGGTTGTTTAATTTGTTTTGGAGGGGGTTGTTGGGGAGGAAAATGCAAGAGTTTTGGGAAAAGAGGGGCAAGAAATGAAGTCTGTTGGGGATGAGAGAGTTTGGGGAAGTGAGTCATTTCTTTTTCGCTGTGATAAGCGCTGGTGGGGGATTCATGTGAGAAATGCAAAAAGCGGGGTGCCCTGATTTTGGGTTTAAGTGTGTGGAAAAAGAAATTTAAAGGGAGTAAATGTGAATAAAAAGAAAGGTTTATTGGGTTTACATTTAGGGTTGAGGGTCAAGTCAATTGGGAGGTGAGTTTAAATGGAGAAAAACTGGAGGAAGTGAAGTTTTTTAGATATCTGGGAGTGGATTTGGCGGGATGGAACCAGGGAAAAAGGGGAAGTGGATCTTAGGGTGGGGGGGGGGGCAAAAATTCTGGGGGCCTTAAAGAATGTGGGGAAAGTCGAGAACATTATCTCGGAAAGCAAAAATGGGTATGTTTGAAGGAATAGTGGTTCCAAAAATGTTGTATGGTTCAAAGGCGTGGGCTATGGATGAGTTGTGCGCAGGAGGATGGTTTGTGCTGGAAATGAGATGTTTGAGGACAATGTGTGGTGTGAGGGGGTTTTTGTTGAGTAAGAAAACGTAAGGGTAAGAGAGAGGGGGGGGAAATAAAAAAGCGTGGTTGAGAGAGCAGAAGAGGGTTTTTTAAAAGGGGGTTTGGGCACATGGAGAGAATGAGTTTAGGAAAGATTTTACCAAGGGGGTTATATGGTCGGAGGTGGAGGGAACGAGGAGAAGAGGGAGACCAAAATTTGGGGGTGGAAAGAGGAGGGGAAAAAGAAAATTTTTTGTGATCAGGGCTTAAAACATGCGGGAGGGTGAAAGGAGGGGAAGGAAAAGGTGAAAATTTGGGGCGGGTGTGGTATTTCCGGGGTTTGGCCCTTTTCTGTCAGTTTGGGTTGAATCAAGGCATGTGGGAAACGTCTGGGGTAAACCATGGAAAGCTGTGTAGGTTGTATATTTCGGGGTGTGGACTATGTATATACATGTTATGGGGGGGGGGTTTGGGCCCTTTCTTTCGTTGTTTCCTTGGGGCTACCTCGCAAATGCGGGAGACAGCGACAAAGGATAAAAAAATTTAAAAAAAAATTAAAATATATATATATATATATATATTTTATTTTCTTTCTTCATACTATTCGCCCCTTTCCCCCATTAGCGAGGTTTGCGTTAAGAACAGAGGACTTTGGGGCCCTTTGGGGAATATCCTCACCTGGGGCCCCCCTTTTCTTTTCCTTTTTTGGAAAATTAAAAAAAAAAGAGAGGGGAGGATTTCCAGCCACCCGCTCCCTCCCCTTTAAGTCGCCTTCTACGACAGGGGAATACGTGGGAAAATTTTTCTTTCTCCCCTATCCCTTTTTTTCACTTTTTCCCCTTCCATGGTTCCATCCCCTGCCAGTCCACTTCCCGATATCTGAAGCACTTTAAATTCCTCCAGTTTTTCTCCATTCAAACTTACCTTTCCCCAAATTGGGTTGACCCCCAACCCCACTGTACCTAAAAACCTTGCTCTTTTTTCACCTTTACTTTAACTTTCTTCTTTCACACACTTTACCAAACTAGTCACCAGCTTCTGCAGTTTCTCACATGAATCAGCCCCCAGCGCTGTATCATCAGCAAAAAAAAAACTGACTCACTTCCCAAAACTCTCTCATCCCCAAAGACTGCATTTCTTTTCCCCCCTTTTCCCAAAAATCTTGCATTCACCTTCCTAACAACCCCCTTTCCCTAAACAAATTAAAAAACCCCTGGAGACATAACACCCCCGCCCCAAACCTACATTCACTGAGAACCAATCATTATTATTATCTATGAGACTTAAAATTTCTGTATATCTTAGGAAGCTGCTAGAAGCAGGGAAAAATTTTTAAAAAAAGGGTTTTCAGGGTCTGTATGAGTAGCAAAAAGAAGAGAATGAATTATTCCCAAAAAAGGACGTCTGTGGGGAGGGTGTGTGGTGTCAAACCCTTGTTTAATTTGTTTATGAAAATTTGGGTGGGTTTTGGGGGGGGTAAAAGGGGAAATCTTGGAGATGATGGGGTATAAGGGTTTTTTAATGGATTTTTTAAAGTAAGTTTTAAATTTATAAAATGTAAGTTAATGTTTTAAAAGATGTTTAAAAAGAAAAAGAAAGTAAAAGTTAATAAAAAAGGGGTTTTAAAAAATTTTTTTTTTATTATGTAATTTGAATTGGGAAAAAATTGGGGGAATAAAATTTTTTTTAAAGGTTTAAAAATCCTTGAAGGGAATAGATTAGGTGGGGGAAGGGGGGGAAGAAATTTTAAAGAAAAATTTTTTTGAAGGGAAAAAGGGGATTTGAAGGAAAAGGGAATTTTAATAAACATTATTGTTTTTTTGGAAAAGGATGGATAAATTTTGGGGAAGGGAAAATTTTTTAAAAAGAAATGTTTGAAAAATTTGTGGTGTTAATGGTTTATGATGTAATGAAAAGGGGGAATGGTTAAAATTTTTCACTCCATCTTTCCACCTCCAATTTGGTCTCCCACTTCTCGTTCCCTCCACCTCTGACACATATATCCTCTTTGTCAATCTTTCCTCACTCATTCTCTCCATGTGACCAAACCATTTCAAAACACCTCTTCAGCTCTCTCAACCACACTCCTTTTATTACCACACATCTCTCTTATCCTTTCATTACTTACTCGGTCAAACCACCTCACACCACATATTGTCCTCAAACAGCTCATTTCCAGCACATCCACCCTCCTCCGCACAACTGTATCTATATCCCATGCCTCGCAACCATATAACATTGTCAGAACCACTATTCCTTCAAACATACCCATTTTTGCTTTCCGAGATAATGTTCTCACCTTCCACACATTTTTCAACACTCCCAGAACTTTTGCCCCTTCCCCCACCCTATGACTCCCTTCATCTTCCATGGTTCCATCTGCTGCCAAATCCACTCCCAGATATCTAAAACACTTCACTTCCTCCAATTTTTCTCCATTCAGACTTACCTCGCAATTGACTTGTCCCTCAACCCTACTGTACCTAATAACCTTGCTCTTATTCACATTTACTCTCAGCTTCTTCTTTCACACACTTTACCAAACTCAGTCACCAGCTTCTGCAGTTTCTCACCCGAATCAGCCAACAGTGCTGTATCATCAGCGAACAACAACTGACTCACATCCCGAGTTCTCTCATCCACAACAGACTGCATATTTGCCCCTCTCCAAAACTCTTGCATTCACCTCCCTAACAACCCCATCCTTAAACAAATTAAACAACCATGGAGACATCATGCACCCCTGCCGCAAACCGACATTCACTGAGAACCAATCACTTTCCTCTCTTCCTACTCATACACATGCCTTACATCCTCGATAAAAACTTTTCACTGCTTCTTACAACGCGCCCCCCACACCATATATTCTTAATACCTTCCACAGAGCATCTTTATCAACTCTATCATATGCCTTCTCCAGATCCATAAATGCTACATACAAATCCATTTGCTTTTCTAAGTATTCCTCACATACATTCTTCAAAGCAAACACCTGATCCACACATCCTCAACCACTTCTGAAACCACACTGCTCCTCCCCAATCTGCTGCTTTATACATGCCTTCACCTTCTCAATCAATACCCTCCCATATAATTTCCCAGGAATACTCAACAAACTTATACCTCTGTAATTTGAGCACTCACTTTTATCCCCTTTGCCTTTGTACAATGGCACTATGCAATCATTCCGCCAACCCTCAGGCATCTCACCATGAGTCATACATACATCAAATATGTTACCAAGCAGTCAACAATACAGTCACCACCTTTTTTAATAAATTCCACTGCAATACCATCCAAACCCGCTGCCTTGCCGGCTTTCATCTTCCGCAAAGCTTTTACTACCTCTTCTCTGTTTACCAAATCATTTTCCCTAACCCTCTCACTTTGCACACCACCTCGGCCAAAACACCCTATATCTGCCACTCTATCATCAAACACATTCAACAAACCTTCAAAATACTCACTCCATCTTCTCACATCACCACTTCTTGTTATCACCTCCCCATTTGCCCCCTTCACTGAAGTTCCCATTTGCTCCCTCATCTTACCCACTTTATTTACCTCCTTCCAGAACATCTTTTTATTCTCCCTAAAATTTAATGATACTCTCTCTCACCCCAACTCTCATTTGCCCTCTTTTACACCTCTTGTGCCTTTCTCTTGACCTCCTGCCTCTTTCTTTTATACATCTCCCAGTCATTTGCATTATTTCCCTGCAAAAATCGTCCAAATGCCTCTCTCTTCTCTTTCACTAATAATCTTACCTCTTCATCCCACCACTCACTACCCTTTCTAATCTGCCCACCTGCCACACTTCTCATGCCACAAGCATCTTTTGCGCAAGCCATCACTGCTTCCCTAAATACATTCCATTCCAACCCCCACTCCCCTTACGTCCTTTGTTCTCACCTTTTTCCATTCTGTACTCAGTCTCTCCTGGTACTTCCTCACACAAGTCTCCTTACCAAGCTCACTTACTCTCACCACTCTCTTCACCCCAACATTCTCTCTTCTTTTCTGATAACTCCTACAAATCTTCACCTTCGCCTCCACAAGATAATGATCAGACATCCCTCCAGTTGCACCTCTCAGCACATTAACATCCAAAAGTCTCTTTTGCGCGCCTATCAATTAACACGTAATCCAGTAACGCTCTCTGGCCATCTCTCCTACTTACATATGTATACTTATGTATATCTCTCTTTTTAAACCAGGTATTCCCAATCACCAGTCCTTTTTCAGCACATAAATCTACAAGCTCTTCACCATTTCCATTTACAACACTGAACACCCCATGTATGCCAATTATTCCCTCAACTACCACATTAATCACCTTTGCATTTAAATCACCCATCACTATAATCCGGTCTTGTGCATTAAAACCACAAACACACTCATTCAGCTGCTCCTAAAACACTTGCCTCTCATGATCTTTCTTCTCATGCCCAGGTGCATATGCACCAATAATCACCCATGTCTCTCCATCAGTTTTCAGTTTTACCCATATCAATCTAGAATTTACTTTCTTACACTCTATCACATACTCCCACAACTCCTGTTTCAGGAGTATTGCTACTCCTTCCCTTGCTCTTGTCCTCTCACTAACCCCTGACTTTACTCCCAAGACATTCCCAAACCACTCTTCCCCTTTACCCTTGAGCTTCGTTTCACTCAGAGCCAAAACATCCAGGTTCCTTTCCTCAAACATACTACCTATCTCTCCTTTTTTCTCATCTTGGTTACATCCATACACATATAGACACCCCAATCTGAGCCTTCGAGGAGGATGAGCACTCCCCGCGTGACTCCTTCTTCTGTTTCCCCTTTTAGAAAGTTAAAATACAAGGAGGGGAGGGTTTCTGGCCCCCAGCTCCCATCCCCTTTGGTCGCCTTCTACGACACGTGAGGAATGCGTGGGAAGTATTCTTTCTCCCCTATCCCATACATACATATATATATATATATATATATATATATATATATATATATATATATATATATATATATATATATATGCGGAAGATGAAAGCCGGCAAGGCAGCAGGTTTGGATGGTATTGCAGTGGAATTTATTAAAAAAGGGGGTGACTGTATTGTTGACTGGTTGGTAAGGTTATTTAATGTATGTATGACTCATGGTGAGGTGCCTGAGGATTGGCGGAATGCGTGCATAGTGCCATTGTACAAAGGCAAAGGGGATAAGAGTGAGTGCTCAAATTACAGAGGTATAAGTTTGTTGAGTATTCCTGGTAAATTATATGGGAGGGTATTGATTGAGAGGGTGAAGGCATGTACAGAGCATCAGATTGGGGAAGAGCAGTGTGGTTTCAGAAGTGGTAGAGGATGTGTGGATCAGGTGTTTGCTTTGAAGAATGTATGCGAGAAATACTTAGAAAAGCAAATGGATTTGTATGTAGCATTTATGGATCTGGAGAAGGCATATGATAGAGTTGATAGAGATGCTCTGTGGAAGGTATTAAGAATATATGGTGTGGGAGGAAAGTTGTTAGAAGCAGTGAAAAGTTTTTATCGAGGATGTAAGGCATGTGTACGTGTAGGAAGAGAGGAAAGTGATTGGTTCTCAGTGAATGTAGGTTTGCGGCAGGGGTGTGTGATGTCTCCATGGTTGTTTAATTTGTTTATGGATGGGGTTGTTAGGGAGGTAAATGCAAGAGTTTTGGAAAGAGGGGCAAGTATGAAGTCTGTTGGGGATGAGAGAGCTTGGGAAGTGAGTCAGTTCTTGTTCGCTGATGATACAGCGCTGGTGGCTGATTCATGTGAGAAACTGCAGAAGCTGGTGACTGAGTTTGGTAAAGTGTGTGGAAGAAGAAAGTTAAGAGTAAATGTGAATAAGAGCAAGGTTATTAGGTACAGTAGGGTTGAGGGTCAAGTCAATTGGGAGGTGAGTTTGAATGGAGAAAAACTGGAGGAAGTGAAGTGTTTTAGATATCTGGGAGTGGATCTGGCAGCGGATGGAACCATGGAAGTGGAAGTGGATCATAGGGTGGGGGAGGGGGCGAAAATTCTGGGGGCCTTGAAGAATGTGTGGAAGTCGAGAACATTATCTCGGAAAGCAAAAATGGGTATGTTTGAAGGAATAGTGGTTCCAACAATGTTGTATGGTTGCGAGGCGTGGGCTATGGATAGAGTTGTGCGCAGGAGGATGGATGTGCTGGAAATGAGATGTTTGAGGACAATGTGTGGTGTGAGGTGGTTTGATTGAGTGAGTAACGTAAGGGTAAGAGAGATGTGTGGAAATAAAAAGAGCGTGGTTGAGAGAGCAGAAGAGGGTGTTTTGAAGTGGTTTGGGCACATGGAGAGAATGAGTGAGGAAAGATTGACCAAGAGGTTATATGTGTCGGAGGTGGAGGGAACGAGGAGAAGAGGGAGACCAAATTGGAGGTGGAAAGATGGAGTGAAAAAGATTTTGTGTGATCAGGGCCTGAACATGCGGGAGGGTGAAAGGAGGGCAAGGAATAGAGTGAATTGGAGCGATGTGGTATACCGGGGTTGACATGCTGTCAGTGGATTGAATCAAGGCATGTGAAGCGTCTGGGGTAAACCATGGAAAGCTGTGTAGGTGTGTATATTTACGTGTGTGGACATATGTATATACATGTGTATGGGGGGGGTTGGGCCATTTCTTTCGTCTGTTTCCTTGCGCTACCTCGCAAATGCGGGAGACAGCGACAAAGTATAATAAAATAAAAAATAATAATATATATATATATATATATATATATATATTTCTTTCTTTCATACTATTCGCCATTTCCCGCATTAGCGAGGTAGCGTTAAGAACAGAGGACTGGGCCTTAGAGGGAATATCCTCACCTGGCCCCCTTCTCTGTTCCTTCTTTTGGAAAATTAAAAAAAAACGAGAGGGGAGGATTTCCAGCCACCCGCTCCCTCCCCTTTAAGTCGCCTTCTACGACACGCAGGGAATACGTGGGAAGTATTCTTTCTCCCCTATCCTATGATTCACTTCCGCTTCCATGGTTCCATCCGCTGCCAGATCCACTTCCAGATATCTGAAGCACTTTACTTCCTCCAGTTTTTCTCCATTCAAACTTACCTCCCAATTGACTTG
Organism: Panulirus ornatus; assembly: GCF_036320965.1. Classification (NCBI taxonomy): domain Eukaryota; kingdom Metazoa; phylum Arthropoda; class Malacostraca; order Decapoda; family Palinuridae; genus Panulirus; species Panulirus ornatus. Next base: position 13,584,306 of record NC_092248.1, read on the forward strand.
ACCCTCAACCCTACTGTACCTAACAACCTTGCTCTTATTCACATTTACTCTTAACTTTCTTCTTTCACACACTTTACCAAACTCAGTCACCAGCTTCTGCAGTTTCTCACATGAATCAGCCACCAGCGCTGTATCATCAGCAAAAAACAACTGACTCACTTCCCAAGCTCTCTCATCCCCAACAGACTGCATACTTGCCCCTCTTTCCAAAACTCTTGCATTCACCTTCCTAACAACCCCATCCATAAACAAATTAAACAACCATGGAGACATCACACACCCCTGCCGCAAACCTACATTCACTGAGAACCAATCACTTATTATTATCTATGAGACTTAATTGCTGTATATCTTATGGAAGCTGCTAGAAGCAGAAAAGTTTTTAAAAAGGTTGTCAGGCGTCTGTATGAGTAGCAAGAGAAGAGAATGAATTATTCCCAAAGAAGGACAGTCTGTGGCAGGGTGTGTGGTGTCACCATTGTTTAATTTGTTTATGAATTGGGTGGTTAGGGAGGTAAATGGAGAGTCTTGGAGATGATGGGGATGATAGGGTCTTGGAAGTGAGCCAGTTGTTTGCCAATGATACAGCACTGGTGGCTGATCTGAGTGAGAAACTGCTGAAGTCAATGACTGAGTTTAGAAGAGCATGTGAAAGGAGAAAGTCGAAAGTAAATGTGAATAAAGCAAGGTTATTAAATTAATTTCAGCATGGTTGAGGGATGAGTTAGTTGGGATGTAAGTTTGAATGGAGAAAAATTGGAGGAAGTGAAGTATTTTAGATATTTAGGAGAGGACTTGGCAGCGAATGGATCCATTGAAGCGGAAGTGAGTCATAGGGTGGAGGTGGGGGCATAGGTTCTGGGAGTGATGAAGTATGTGTGGAAAGAGAAAATGTTATTTCAGAGAGCAAAAATGGGTATGCTTGAAGGAATGGTAGTTGCAGCAGTATCATATGATTGTGAGGAATGGACTGTAGATAGGGTTGTGCGGAAGAAGGTCAATATGTTGAAAATGAAATGTTAGAAGACAATATGTGGTGTGAGATGGTTTGATCGAGTAAGTAATGAAAGGGTAAGAGAGATGTGTAATAAAATGAATGTGGTTGAGAGAGCAGAAGAGGGTGTGTTGAAATGGTTTGTATATATGGAGAGAATGAAAGTTTTTTTTAGATACCTGGGAGTAAACATGGTGGCAAATGGAACCTTGGAAAGGAATCGAGTTATAGGGTGGGTGAAAGGACGAAGGTTCTGGGAGCACTGAGGAATGTACAAAAAGAAAGACTGTTCTCTGATAGGGCAATAATGGGTATGTTTGAGGGTACAGCAGTCCCAGCACTGTTACATGGACGCATGGCATGGGGTAGGATATGATATGTGGAAGGTGGATGTATTGGAATTGAAATGTTTGAGGACAACATTTGGTCTGAGGTGGTTTGATAGAGAAAGTAATGAAAAGGTAAGAGAGATGTGTGGTAATAAAAAGAGTGTGGTTGAGAGAGTAGAAGAGGATACGTTGAAACGGTTTGGACATATGGAGAGAACGAGTGAGGAAAGGTTGACAAAGAGGATACATGTGTCAGAGGTGGAGGGAACAAGAAGTAGACCAAATTGGAGATGGATGTAGTGAAAGAGATTTTGAGCGATTGGGGCCTGAACATGCTGGAGTATGAAAAGCATGCATGGAATAGGGTGAATTGGAACAATGTGATACACTGGATCATTGTTCCGTCAACGGACTGAACCAGAGCGTACAAAATGTCCGGGGTAAACCATGGATGTGGATAGGGAGCTGTTGTTTCAGTGCATTACACATGACAGCTTGTTTATGGATGTGAGTGAATGTGGCTTTTCTTAGTGTTTCCTGGCACTACCTTGCTGATGCAAAGGGTGGCAATGCTGTTTCCTGTGGGGTGGGGTGGCGCTGTGTATGAATGGAAGGCGAGCAAGAATGAATATTTACATGTGTATATGTATGTGAGAATATGTGTATGTGAGTGGATGTCTTTCTTCATCTGTTTCCTAGCACTGTCTTGCTAAGCGGGAAACGGCAATTAAGTATAAATAAACAAATATATATGTATATATATAAAGTTCTGTGCACATCTTTCACCCTCCTGCATTTTCAGGTCTTGATTGCTCATTTTTTTCCCTCTCTCCATCTCCAATGTGGTCTCCCCCCTTCTTGTTCCCTCTACTTCTGTCACATATATCCTCTTTGTCACCCTTTCCTCACTCGTTCTCTCCATATGTCCAAACCGTTTCAACGTATCCTCTTCTACTCTCTCAACCACACTCTTTTTATTACCACACATCTCTCTTACCTTTTCATTACTTTCTCTATCAAACCACCTCAGACCAAATGTTGTCCTCAAACATTTCAATTCCAATACATCCACCTTCCACATATCATATCCTACCCCATGCCATGCGTCCATGTAACAGTGCTGGGACTGCTGTACCCTCAAACATACCCATTATTGCCCTATCAGAGAACAGTCTTTCTTTTTGTACATTCCTCAGTGCTCCCAGAACCTTCGTCCTTTCACCCACCCTATAACTCGATTCCTTTCCAAGGTTCCATTTGCCACCATGTTTACTCCCAGGTATCTAAAAAAAACTTTTTCTTCTAATTTTTCTTCATTCAGGCTCACACCCAAACTAACCCGTCCCTCTCCCCTGCTAAATCTAGTAACGCTGCTTTTATTCACCTTTACCCTCAACTTCCTTCTTTCACACACACTTTTAGACTCAGTCACCTACTTCTGCAATTTGTCACTCAAATCTGCCACCAGTTTAGCAACATCAGCAAACAACGGACACTTCATAGGCCCCATCATCCCAAGCAGATTGCATACTTGCCCCTTTCTCTAAGACTTGCATTTACCTCCTTCACCACTTCATCCATTAACATATTATTAAACAGCATGCAACTGCATGCCAGCCTTCACTTGGAACCACTCACTCTCCTCTCACTCATACACACACTTTACAAACTTGGTAAAAACTTCTCATTGCTGCAATCAGCTTTGCTCCTACACCATATATTGAGACCTTCCACAAGGCATCGCTATTATCCCTATCGTATGCTCATTCCAAGTCTATAAATGCTGCATACAAATCCTCTTATTTCTATAATTGTCATAGTTTTTTTTTAGGTTAACCTGATCCACACATCCTCTAACACTTTTGAGACCACATTCTTTCTCCCCAGTCTGGTGTCTGTACATGCCTTAGGCCTCTCAATCACTACTCTCCCATACAACTTACCAACCGCACTCAAGCTTATACCTCTGTAGTTTGAACACTCACCTTTATCCCACTTGCCTTTATACAGTGGCACTAAACATGCATTCTGCCAATCCTTAGGCACCTCACTATGATCCATACATACACTGAAAATCCAAACCAACCAGATATCAACACAGTCACTGCCTTCTGTATAAATTCAACTGCAATACCATCTACTCCTGCTGCCTTGCCACATTTCATTTTAGGTAAGGCTTTCACTACCTCTTCTTTCTTCACCAAACCACTCTCCATGTCTCTCATTTCACATATTTCCCCAACTTAAACACCATACATTTGCCACCCTATCATCAAACACATTCAAAAGTCCTTCAGAATACATACTCCATTTCCTTACTTCATCATTCCCTCTTACCACTGTTCCCATTTGTTCTCTCATTCTCTGCACACTGTTAATCTCCTAAAATATCATCTTGTTCTCCCTAAAACTTTACTGATACTCACCTCAACTCTCATTTGCCCACTTTTTCGATCCCAGTTTTTTCCTCTTGACCTCCTGCCACTTTCTCTAATACATCTCCCAGTCATTTGCACTCCTTCCATGTAATTACTGCCCAAATACCTCTCTTTTCTCTTTCACTAGCAATTTTACTTCTTCATCCTACCACTTGCTACCCTTTCTAATCTGCCCACCTCCCACTTTTTGCATGCCACATGCATCTCTTGCACATGCCAGCACTGCCTCCTTTTAGCTTCGTTTACTCTCACCTTTTGCCATTCTACCATCAATCTCTCATGGTGTTCATACAAGTCTTTCTTCCAAGCTCACTGACTCACTTCTTACTTATAATGTTTCCTCTTTTCTGAAAACCTGTACAAATCTCCACCCTTGCCTCCACAAGGCAGTGATCAGACATCCCATCTGCTGCCCCTATCGGCACACTCATCTAAAAGTATCTCTTTGACATGTTTTACAAATAAATATGTAATCCAAGCAGTCCAAGGGCTTCTACCTTGGTGACTGAAGAAAACTGCCATAGACAAAGTTTTGCTTGAATGCATTGTGGGCAATAATTTACCTTTAAAGTCTATACAGAGTTAGCATCCATTGCCATAGAAAATGGCTCAGGCATTTTGTTCTTTTCTTGAAGCATTCATTACTATGGTAAATGGCTCTGCACAGGGATGGCATCTTGTACTTTCCTTGAAGCATCCATTGCAATGATAAATGGCTCTACAAAGGGATGGCATCTTGTACTTTCCTTGGAGCATCCATTGCTATGGTAAATGGCTATACACATCCACTGCTATGGTAAATGGCTCATTACATACCTTACAAACTTCACCTGCTTCTTAAAGAATATACAGGTAGTGAGCTGAATCTTCAGTCTTGTTTATTACAATATTTGCAATGCTAACTTGAGTTTCTCAAAATGCTGTCCAAAACATTTTCACATCAGAATATGTCATCTGAATAGTATACTATAAGTGCTGTTTATGAGAAACCCACAAAACAGTGTTTAAGAAAGCAAATAAAGGTAACTTGGAATTTCTTGATGTAAAAGGCATCTTCCCAAACTGACAGAGACCTTAATGGACTGAGGCTTACTGTACGGCAATTCTCCTCTGCCAGAACAGTTGCCTAATATCATTACATCTGAAAACCCTCTTATTCTTGTCTGAACTATAATAACTTGATCAGGGCGGAACAGTCACCATCTGGAAGTAACACTTATCAGTATCTTATGGTATTACTGTTACAACCAATGAGGGTGCACTACAAGCATTTACACTGAAATTTTATCTGCAATTGAATGATGAGGATGTGGCAAATGTTGATCCAGGATATAGGTATGCTTCCAGAACAAAAGATGATCCAGGACATGGGTAGACTTCCAGAGCAAATGGTGATCCAGGATATAGGTAGGCTTCCAGAGCAAATGATGATCCAGGATATAGGTAGGCTTCCAGAGCAAATGATGATCCAGGATATAGGTAGGCTTCCAGAACAAATGATGATCCAAGATATAGGTAGGCTTCCAGAGCAAATGATGATCCAGGATATAGGTAGGCTTCCAGAGCAAATGATGATCCAAGATATAGGTAGGCTTCCAGAGCAAATGATGATCCACGATATTGGTAGGCTTCCAGAACAAATGATGATCCAAGATATACTAGTTAAGCTTCCAAAGCAAATGATGATCAAGGATATACTCAGTAGGCTTCCAGAGCAAATAATGATCCAGAATATAGGTAGGCTTCCAGAGCAAATGCTGATCCAGGATATAGGTAGGATTCCATAGCAAATCGATTAACTTATCCTTGAACTCAGTAATGTACTTGCTGCTATATCTGTGGGCTTCTTGACTATCATTCCCTACGAAAACACATCACAGTCCATGTCAGGTGCAAGTCTATGAATATAAACTACAACTTATCACTCCTTAAAATCAACAATATAAGTTCCAGTCTAACCTCGAATGTCACTGCTTCATCTGTTGGGCAGGTAAAAACAGTTACTGTTATCCATTTTCTGTTGTCCACTTTGTCAAGACTCCACCACTACAGAGGAGTATACTTGTTGGTAATAACTGTTAACCATGGGAGGGAACACCCATGGACGGGTGAACAAGATAGGATTGGTGAATAAGGTGAGACGTGAAAAAGAGAGATGGTGAACAAGGTGAGACTGGTGAAGATGGTGGATATGGTGAAGTCAGGACTAATGAACAAGGTGGGATATGTGAATAAGTTAGGACTAGTGAGCAAGGTGGGACCGGTGGACTTGGTGGTAGAGGTGAACAACTCTGAACTGGTGAACAGTGTGGGACAGGCGAACAAATCTTGACTGGTGAACAGTATGGAAGAAATGAACAACTCTGGTAAACAAGGCAAGAATGGTGATAAGTTCTAGACTGGTGAATAAGGTGGAACTGGTGTACAAGAAGGGACTGGTGAACGAGGCTTGATTGGTGAGAAAGGTGGTATATGTTAACAAGGTGGAATTAGTGAACATCATGGAACTGATGAACAAGGTAGGACTAATGAATAGATGGGGATAACAAACAAGGTGAGACTGGTGAACAAAGCGTGTCTGGTGAACAAGGCGGGACTGGTGAACAAAGTGTATATTGAACAAGGCGGAACGGGTGAACAAGGTGGGACTGGTGAACAAAATGGGAGTGGTGAACAAAGCGGGATTCGTGAACAAAGTGTCTGGTGAACAAGGCGGGATTTGTGAACAAGGTGGGAATGGTGAACAAGGAGGACTGTTGAACAAAGCAGGACTGGTGAACAAGGTGGGACTGGTGAACAAGGCGGGATTGGTGAACAAGGCGGAACTGATGAACAAGGCGGAATTAGTGAACATGGTGGGACTGGTAAAAAAGGGATTGGTGAAAAGGGTGGGACTGGTGAACAAGGCAGGATTAGTGAAAAAGGCAGGATTGGTGAACAAGGCGGAACTGGTGAACAAGGTGGGACTGGTGAACAAGGGACTGGTGAACAAGGCAGGACTGGTGAACAAGGTGGGACAGGGTGAACAAGGCAGGACTGGTGAACAAGGTGGGACTGGTGAACAAAGCGGGATTCGTGAACAAAGTGTCTGGTGAACAAGGTGGGACTAGTAAACAAGGCGTGACTGATGAACAAGGTGGGACTGGTGAACAAGGAGGGACTGGTGAACTGTGTCTGGTGAACAAGGCAGGATTGTTGAACAAAGCAGGACTGGTGAACAAGGTGAGACTGGTGAACAAGACGGAATTAGTGAATAAGGTGGGACTGGTGAACAAGACAGGGCTGGTGAACAAGGCGGGACTGGTGAACAAGGCAGGATTGGTGAACAAGGCGGGACTGGTGAACGAAGCGTGATTCGTGAAGTGTGTCTGGTAAACAAGGTGGGACTGATGAACAAGGTGGGACAGGGTGAACAAGGCGGGATTGGTGAACAAGGTGGGACTGGTGAACAAGTCGAGACTTGTGAACAAAGTGTGTCTGGTGAACAAAGTGCCTAGTGAACTAGGCGGGAATGGTGAACAAGGCGGGATTGGTGAACAAGGCGGGACTGGTGAACAGGACGGGATGGTGAACGAGGCAGGATTGGTTAACAAGATGGAACTGGTGAACAAGACGGGATGGTGAACAAGGTGGGACGGGTGAACAAGACAGAACTGGTGAACAAAAAGGGACTAATGAACAAGGTGGAACTAGTGAACATGGTGTGTCTAATGAAGAAAGTATGGATGATGAACCAAGTGGGACCGGTGTACGAGGTTGGACTGGGGAACAGCATGAGACTCTTGAACAAGAGAAGTATGGTAAACAAGGTTGAACTGGTGAACAAAGTCTGATTGGCAAAGAAGGTGGAATTGGTGAACAAGAGAGGGATGGTGAGTAAGGCAGGAATGGTGAATAAATTGACATGGACTAGTGAACAAGGTAGGGATGGTGAGCAAGACAGGAATGCTGAATTAATAAGCCGGGCCTGGTGAGCAAGGCATGGATGGTGATCAAGGTAGAGCCTAGGGAGCAAGTTAGGGATGGTGAGCAAAGCAGGAATGCTGAATGAATAGGCAGGACCTGATGAGCAAGTCAGGGATGGTGAGCAAGGCAGGGATGGTGATAAAGGCAGAGACTGTGATCAAGGCAGGGCCTGGTGAGCAAGGCAGGGATGATGATAAAGGCAAGACTTGGAGAGCAAGACAGGGATGGTGAGCAAGGAAAGGATGGTGATAAAGGCAGGGCCTAGTGAGCAGGGCAGGAATGGTGCATAAATAGGCAGGACCTGGTGAGCAAGGCAGGGATGGTGATATAGGCAGGGATGGTAAGCAAGGCAGGGATGGTGATAAATGCAGGGCCTAGTGAGCAAGGCAGGGATGGTGAGCAAGGCAGGGACTGGTGAGCCAAGTAGGGCCTGGTGAACAAGGTAGGGATGGTGAGCAAGGCAGGGATGGTATGCAAGGCAGGGATGGTAAGCAAGGCAGGGATGGTGATCAAGGCAGGGATGGTGATCAAGGCAGGGCTTAGTGATCAAGGTAGGGATGGTGAGCAAGGCAGGGATGGTGATAAAGGCAGAACCTGGTGATAAAGGCAGGACCTGGTAAGCAAGGCAGGGATGGTCATAAAGGCAGAACCTGGTGATGAAGGCAGGACCTGGTGAGCAAGGCAGGGATGGTGAGCAAGGCAGGGCCTGGTGAGCCAAGTAGGACCTAGTGAGCAAGGTAGGGATGGTGAGCAAGGCAGGGATGACAAGCAAGGCAGGGATGGTGATCAAGGCAGGGATGGTGAGCAAGGCAGGGATGGTGATCAGGGCAGGGATGGTGATCAAAGCAGGAATGGTGATCAAGGTAGGGATGGTGATCAGGGCAGGGATGGTGATCAAGGCAGGGATGATGATCAAGGCAGGGATGGTGATCAAGGTAGAAATGGTGAGCAAGGCAGGGATGGTGAGCAAGGCAGGGATGGTGAGCAAGGCAGGGATTGGTGAGCCAAGAAGGGCCTGGTGAGCAAGGTAGGGATGGTGATCAAGGCAGGGATGGTGATCAAGGTAGGGATGGTGATCAAGGCAGGGATTGATGAGCAAGGTAGGGATAATGAGCAAGGCAGGGATGGTGAGCAGGGCACGGCCTGATGAGCGAGGCAAGGATGGTGAGCAAGGTAGGGATGGTGATAAAAGCAGGGCCCAGTGAGCAAGGTAGGGATGGTGAGCAGGGCACGGCCTGGTGAGGGAGGCAAGGATGGTGAGCAAGGCAGGGATGGTGATAAAGGCAGGGCCCAGTGAGCAAGGTAGGGATGGTGAGCAAGGCAGAGATGGTGAGCAAGGCAGGGATTGTGATCAAGGCAGGACCTGGTGAGCAAGGCAGGGATGGTGATCAAGGTAGGGCCTGGTGAACAAGGTAGGGATGGTGATCAAGGCAGTGATAGTAATCAAGGCAGGGATGGTAAACAATGCAGGGATGGTGAACAAGGCAGGGATGGTGAACAAGGCAGGGATGGTGGACAAGGCAGGGATGGTGAACAAGTCTGGGATAGTGAGCAAGGCAGGGATGGTGGACAAGGTGGTCGGTTGCGTGAGGAGGAGGCAGCTTTAGTCTGGTCCACGCGTTCGATACTGCCGGTACTAACGCTTGGGAGGAACACTTGGTATGACCAGACATTTTCCACACACTGGTAGCGGCTGATGTGTGTATGGTGTGGATGTCTGATGTGTATTTGGTGTGAAAGTCTGTTGTGTATAAAGTGTGAACGTCTTTTGTGCACACAGTGTGGGATTTTGGTGGGAGTTTGGTTTGCACATGGTGTGGACATCTGGTGTGGTCATGGTGTTGACGTCTGGTGTGTACATGGTGTGGGAATCTGGTGTGTACATGGTATAGGACAATTTACCTACCACAAGTAAACATAACCATTTACTTACTAGAAATAAATATTTACACAACGTATCACAAGAATGCAGCAGAACCATTCGGCTACTAGTTTCCCTTTAATTATATTAGTATATATTTTGATCAGGATAATCTCTCGTACTGAGAGTGAGACTTGAGGTGAAGTGCCAACGTCATAGGTATAGTCTAGGGGAAGGAGAGATTACTAAGGATCGACAGTCAGTCATTACTCTCTGCCAATCGGTAGTTATTACTCACTTATCTCATAATCACTCTAATCACCACAACTAGGGCCATACATGCAGTGAGAATGTGTGTGGCAGGAGAATGATGTCAACCACAGATAAGTGTTTTTTCGATGGAAAATTATAAGTTGAGATGACAGATTTCATGATCCCAGCGGTTGATCAGCCTAAAACTTAATTACCAAGTAACCAACACCACCTCCACCGCCACCACAATAAGTCCTTCTGGCCACCCCGACCACGATAACTCCTAGGTACTACCACCACAATAAGTCCACCTGGCCACAACCACCACAATAAATCCATCTGACCGCCACCACCACAAAGATCATACGGTTAACATTTTCTTTTCTTTCAAACTATTCGCCATTTCCCGCATTAGCGAGGTAGCGTTAAGAACAGAGGACTGGGCCTTTGAGGGAATACCCTCACCTGGCCCAATTCTCTGTTCCTTCTTTTGGAAAAAAAAAAAAAAAAAACGAGAGGGGAGGATTTCCAGCCCCCCGCTCCCTCCCCTTTTAGTCGCCTTCTACGACACGCAGGGAATACGTGGGAAGTATTCTTAATCCCCTATCCCCAGGGTTAACATAATGCAATAATTAACACTATCGACATTTCCATTCTTGTTCTTCCTGGTATCATATCCTACAATTTCCGGAGTAATAGAGGCGTCCGTCATTCAATTCCTTTTGCTTGATAATTTTTCAATCAAACAACTAAGTTTTTGGTGCCATAAGTTCCAGACATATCTGGTCCCAGATCAACACATCGAAAGTTTTTCGCAGTTTCATCTTCACTCCGTCTTGACTCCTCTCTGCTCCTAGTGATATATACATCAATATTTAAAGGTACGTACCAACATCTGTAGCTCTATTCATCTGAAGAAACATTATTAATCTCTGACTATAGAACCGTAGTTGCTTAAGTTGTGAATTCATCGATAGAACTTGAAATAGTTCAGCAAATATCGTTGTTAATATCGCAAAATTCAGCTGTCGGACTAGGAAAGAATTATTTCACAGAAAACTGAGATGTCCTTCCAGTCTCCCAGGAATATTTTGTTATGCCTCAGTTCCTTACTATCGCAAAATTGGTTTAGATTCCGTTTCTGAATCATTCAGTCCCTAATTCCATGCACAGAAAACATGAAATGTTGGTGCTAAACTGACTATCGAGATGAAAATATTTTTTCATCTCTACTGGTAATTTCTCATTTCCTATTCCATAGACGGATATCCTTCTATGAGGATCTAAATATTTCCCTAAAGCTCACTTTTCAATTCATTGATTAGAAGACACTGTCATTTTTGTTTTTTGTTTACTTTTACCACTATACTTTTACCACTCCTTTTGTATTTTGAAGCTTAACGTCTTCCAGTATGTGTGGTTCATGACCAGCACAACACCGACATCGCCAAGACCTAACCTGAAAGAAGATATTCACTCTCCGGACAGCCGACATTTTACCCATTGTCTCTGTGTACTGATTTATTTGCTACTTCTGTTACTGTCCAGTTGCTGTGTTCTGTCGTCTTGGACCTGACCGTCAAAGAAACATGATATGTGGGATATTTGTTGGCTTCGCTTTCAGAACGTCAAAAACACCTTATTCTTGAGAGGGTAACGGAAAACAGTGAATGAGGATTCAAAACCACTCTCTTGAGCTCCTTTCTTAGTGTCAAAATTTATAACATTAGTTCTTCCAGTCTTCTAGTAATTGTAGCAATCAATAGGTCATGTACTGTAATGTACATTTACGGCTGACATGTCCTTGTCATACACATGAGCTTCCTGCTTCAATTTCCTATTTCCTGGAAGATGAAGTGTGTCACTCTCAATAAGCTGACAGAAACGGAAAACATCAGATGTGTAATTACGTCAGTCTAAATACCTTCGAGCTTGTCCTTCTCTTTATTTCAGGCACTTTTAAATTTTTCATTGTAAGTGGCCAGGATGGGTCACAACGGATCAGAAATGAGCTAGAAATTGTCTCGTCACTCTATCTGTTTCCCCATTTTCAGCATTTGTCGCAATTAGTATTTCGTATACTTTGCTTCCTGTTTCCTATGGTATGTCCGTATCAGTCCAACTTTTCCTACTAACCTTCATGTTATACATCATTAGATCCTCAAACACATGACTCCCCCCAAAGCTTCTATGTGGCCGTTGTTTTGTCAGAACTTGTGTAGTATCTCTCCTCCGTCAACTTGACCATGTCCTAAAGTATATCGGTTCTTGTTCTTTTCACCTTCTAAGGTATACGGGCGTCGCACCCACGGCCAGTTCTTAAAAGAGTTCCTAAGAAGTAATGGTGAAATCAACATGAGTTACACCTCCACTGACCCAGTGGAAGGATCCGGTTGCCCAGACAGTGACCTCCATCAAAAGCTTGACTTTTTTTCTGCTAGACTATAAAGTGGACTTCTTGATCAGGCAACCCACTCAAAAACAAGAGGAACACTATAACAGCTGTCTTCCAGAAGTACGTGTTATCTACAGCACGGGACACTCCACCTTAAACATCTTTTAAAGGAAGACAACATCAACAATATCAAGAATACCACAATAGACGTCTTGTGGATGTAGACAGGATCTACAACACAATAAACCGCACATATAAGGCCTTGTAGAAGCAATCGATATCCACAACCTCAGGAACCCTCCACAACTTCAGAAACCCTCGACAACCTCAGAAACCCTTCACAACTTTCGAAACCCTTCAAAACCTCAGGGATCTTCCAACTCCTCATAAACCCTCCATAAACACAGAAAGTCCCCACAAACTCAGGAACCCTTCACAACCTCAGAAACCCTTTACAACTTTCGAAACCCCTCACAACCTCAGGAACTCTCAAATTCTTCATAAACCCTCCACAAACACAGAAAGTCTCCACAGCCGCAGGAAACCCTCCACAATCTGAAATCTTACAGAAACAGAAATTCTCAACAACCGCAGGAACTCTCCACAACCTCAGACACCCTCCAGAATCACGGAAACCGTCTACAACCTCTCCAAATTCCAGCCTCCGGTTCCCTCCCTGGTGCTACTGGTCCTTCCTGCCCCCTGTTCCATCCCTGGTGCCTCTGGTCCTTCCTGCCTCCTATTCCATCCCTGGTGCCACTAGTCCTTCCTGCCTCTTGTTCCATCCCTGGTGCCACCGATCCTTCCTGCCTCCTGTTCCATCCCTGGTGCCACCGATCCTTCCTGCCTCCTGTTCCATCCCTGGTGCCACCGATCCCTCCTGCCTCCTGTTCCATCCCTGGTGACACTTCAGTGTTATTATGTTATCATTTCTATGTCAAGCCAGATGGTGTAACGGTTGGTTTGGTCCAGGCATATAGTTCCTGGGGTGGCGCCGCCCGCTCTCTCGATCAATACACACATACACATGAGCTCTCTCTCTCTCTCTCTCTCTCTCTCTCTCTCTCTCTCTCTCTCTCTCTCTCTCTCTCTCTCTCTCTCTCTCTCTCTCTAGTAGAATGTAGGCAGCTACTGATGAGGTAAGTATATCACAAGTTCTACTCGCCTAGGTATCGGCTGACAGATGCATAGTAGGCCAGCACTGTGGCTGTGAAGTCTTTCTTGTGGATCTGGTAACTTTCAGCTCTTTCTTTACCAACCACAAGTGAACCAATAGTATTGGAGCTGTCTGGTAGCTGTCTGTTATTTCTGTCTCTTCCACAAGTGGGCTGACAACTTTCGGTCCAATTGTTGATCTTCAGAATAACAGCTTATCTCTTCGTCCCAGCTCGCTCTTACTTACAATACTCTTACCCCTTGGGTACAATACTCTCACCCCTTGGGTACAATACTCTCACCCCTTGGGTACAATACTCTCACTCCTTGGGTACAATACTCTCACCCCTTGGGGACAATACTCTCACCCCTTGGGGACAATACTCTCACCCCTTGGGTACAATACTCTCACTCCTTGGGTACAATACTCTCACCCCTTGGGTACAATACTCTCACCCCTTGGGGACAATACTCTCACTCCTTGGGTACAATACTCTCACCCCTTGGGGACAATACTCTCACCCCTTGGGGACAATACTCTCACCCCTTGGGTACAATACTCTCACCCCTTGGGGACAATACTCTCACCCCTTGGGGACAATACTCTCACCCCTTTGGGACAATACTCTCACCCCTTGGGTACAATACTCTCACCCCTTGGGTACAATACTCTCACTCCTTGGGTACAATACTCTCACCCCTTGGGTACAATACTCTCACCCCTTGGGTACAATACTCTGACCCCTTGGGGACAATACTCTCACCCCTTGGGTACAATACTCTCACCCCTTGGGTACAATACTCTCACCCCTTGGGGACAATACTCTCACCCCTTGGGTACAATACTCTCACCCCTTGGGTACAATACTCTCACCCCTTGGGTACAATACTCTCACCCCTTGGGGACAATACTCTCACTCCTTGGGTACAATACTCTCACCCCTTGGGTACAATACTCTCACCCCTTGGGGACAATACTCTCACCCCTTGGGTACAATACTCTCACCCCTTGGGGACAATACTCTCACCCCTTGGGTACAATACTCTCACCCCTTGGGTACAATACTCTCACCCCTTGGGGACAATACTCTCACCCCTTGGGGACAATACTCTCACCCCTTGGGTACAATACTCTCACCCCTTGGGGACAATACTCTCACCCCTTGGGTACAATACTCTCACCCTTGGGTACAATACTCTCACCCCTTGGGTACAATACTCTCACCCCTTGGGTACAATACTCTCACCCCTTGGGGACAATACTCTCACCCCTTGGGTACAATACTCTCACCCCTTGGGTACAATACTCTCACCCCTTGGGTACAATACTCTCACCCCTTGGGTACAATACTCTCACCCCTTGGGAGCAATACTCTCACCCCTTGGGGGACAATACTCTCACCCCTTGGGGACAATACTCTCACCCCTTGGGTACAATACTCTCACCCCTGGGGGACAATACTCTCACCCCTTGGGGACAATACTCTCACCCCTTGGGTACAATACTCTCACCCCTTGGGTACAATACTCTCACCCCTTGGGTACAATACTCTCACCCCTTGGGTACAATACTCTCACCCCTTGGGACAATACTCTCACCCCTTGGGGACAATACTCTCACCCCTTGGGTACAATACTCTCACCCCTTGGGTACAATACTCTCACTCCCTTGGGTACAATACTCTCACCCCTTGGGGACAATACTCTCACCCCTTGGGGCAATACTCTCACCCCTTGGGTACAATACTCTCACCCCTTGGGGACAATACTCTCACCCCTTGGGTACAATACTCTCACCCCTTGGGTACAATACTCTCACCCCTTGGGGACAATACTCTCACCCCTTGGGTACAATACTCTCACCCCTTGGGGACAATACTCTCACCCCTTGGGTACAATACTCTCACCCCTTGGGGACAATACTCTCACCCCTTGGGTACAATACTCTCACCCCTTGGGGACAATACTCTCACCCCTTGGGTACAATACTCTCACCCCTTGGGTACAATACTCTCACCCCTTGGGGACAATACTCTCACCCCTTGGGGACAATACTCTCACCCCTTGGGTACAATACTCTCACCCCTTGGGGACAATACTCTCACCCCTTGGGTACAATACTCTCACCCCTTGGGTACAATACTCTCACCCCTTGGATACAATACTCTCACCCCTTGGATACAATACTCTCACCCCTTGGGGACAATACTCTCACCCCTTGGGGACAATACTCTCACCCCTTGGGTACAATACTCTCACCCCTTGGGTACAATACTCTCACCCCTTGGGTACAATACTCTCACCCCTTGGATACAATACTCTCACCCCTTGGGGACAATACTCTCACCCCTTGGGGACAATACTCTCACCCCTTGGATACAATACTCTCACCCCTTGGATACAATACTCTCACCCCTTGGGGACAATACTCTCACCCCTTGGGGACAATACTCTCACCCCTTGGGTACAATACTCTCACCCCTTGGGTACAATACTCTCACCCCTTGGATACAATACTCTCACCCCTTGGGTACAATACTCTCACCCCTTGGGTACAATACTCTCACCCCTTGGGTACAATACTCTCATCCCTTGGGGACAATACTCTCACCCCTTGGGGACAATACTCTCACCCCTTGGGGACAATACTCTCACCCCTTGGATACAATACTCTCACCCCTTGGATACAATACTCTCACCCCTTGGGGACAATACTCTCACCCCTTGGGGACAATACTCTCACCCCTTGGGTACAATACTCTCACCCCTTGGGTACAATACTCTCACCCCTTGGATACAATACTCTCACCCCTTGGGTACAATACTCTCACCCCTTGGGTACAATACTCTCACCCCTTGGGTACAATACTCTCACCCCTTGGGGACAATACTCTCACCCCTTGGGGACAATACTCTCACCCCTTGGGGACAATACTCTCACCCCTTGGGGACAATACTCTCACTCGTGTAGTTCTGATAGTGTGGTACTGGTAGTGTGGCACTAGTTGTGTAGTTCTGATAGTGTGGTACTGGTAGTGTGGCACTAGTTGTGTAGTTCTGATAGTGTGGTACTGGTAGTATCATACCAGTGATGTGATACTGGCTGTGTGGTTCTGATAGTATGGTACTGGTGATGTGTCACTGGCTGTTTGAAACTCGTGGTGTGGTAAGCTTCGTGGTACTGGTTTTGTGGAACTGGTGGTTTGGTACTAGCAGTGTAATAGTACTGTGTGATACTGGAGGTTTGGCACTGGCTGTGTGGTACTATTGGTGTGGTACTGGTAGTGTAGTACTGGTGGTATGGTACTGGCAAGAGAACTAGTGATGTGGTACTTCAAGTGTGGTACTGGTAGTGTCGTATTTTCTTGTGGAACTGGTAATTTAGTACTAAGAGCGTGGTACTGGTAGTGTAGTGTTTGTCCGGAATTGGTCGTATAGTACGAGAAATGTGTTAAAGTGGTACTGGTAGTGTGATACTCTCTGGGTGAGGTAATGGTGGTGTGGTACTGGCTGTGTGGAAGTTGTGGTATGGTACCAGCAGTGTAGTACCAATGGTGAGGTAATGGTGGGGTGGTACTGGCTGTATGGAAGTTGTGGTATGGCACCAGCAGTGTAGTACCAGTGGTGAGGTAATGGTGGTGTGGTACTGGCAGTGTAGTACTGGTGATGGGGTGATGGCCACTGAGTGGTGTGGTACTGGCAGTGTGCTGCTGTTGGTGTGGTACTGGTGGTGTGGTACTGGTGGTGTAGTAGAAGTGTGGTACTGGTGGTGTGGTACTGGTGGTGTAGTACTAGCATCGTGATACTAGCAGTGTGGTACTGGTTTTGTGGTACTAGCAGTGTGTTACTAGCAGTGTGGTACTGGTGGTGTAGTATTAGCAATGTGGTGCTAGTGGTGTGGTACTAGTGGTGTACTAGCAGTGTGGTACTAGCAGTGTGGTACCAGCAGTGTGGTACTGGTGGTGCAGTATCAGCAGTTCGGTACTGGTGGTGTGGTGCTGGTGGTGTGGTACTAGCAGTGTGCTACTGGAAGTGTGGTACTCGTGAGGTGGTATTAGCAGTGTGGTACTGGTGGCATAGTACCAGCAGTGTGGTACTGGTGGTGTGGCACTGGTGGTATAGTACTACTAGTGGGGTGCAGGTGGTGTGGCACTGGTGGTATAGTACTACTAGTGTGGTACTGGTGGTGTGGCACTGGTGGTATAGTACTACTAGTGTGGTACTGGTGGCACATTACTAGCAGTGTGGCACTGGTGGTATAGTACTACTAGTGTGGTACTGGTGGTGTGGCACTGGTGGTATAGTACTACTAGTGTGGTACTGGTGGCACATTACTAGCAGTGTGGCACTGGTGGTATAGTACTACTAGTGGGGTACTGGTGGTGTGGCACTGGTGGTATAGTACTACTAGTGTGGTACTGGTGGCACATTACTAGCAGTGTGGCACTGGTGGTATAGTACTACTAGTGTGGTACTGGTGGTGTGGCACTGGTGGTATAGTACTACTAGTGTGGTACTGGTGGCACATTACTAGCAGTGTGGCACTGGTGGTATAGTACTACTAGTGTGGTACTGGTGGTGTGGCACTGGTGGTATAGTACTACTAGTGTGGTACTGGTGGCACATTACTAGCAGTGTGGCACTGGTGGTATAGTACTACTAGTGTGGTACTGGTGGTGTGGCACTGGTGGTATAGTACTACTAGTGTGGTACTGGTGGCACATTACTAGCAGTGTGGCACTGGTGGTATAGTACTACTAGTGGGGTACTGGTGGTGTGGCACTGGTGGTATAGTACTACTAGTGTGGTACTGGTGGCACATTACTAGCAGTGTGGCACTGGTGGTATAGTACTGCTAGTGTGGTACTGGTGGTACGGTACTAGCAGTGTGGCACTGGTGGTATAGCACTGCTAGTGTGGTACTGGTGGTACGGTACTAACAGTGTGGCACTGGTGGTATAGTACTACTGGTGTGGCACTGGTGGTACAATACTAGCAGTGTGGTACTGGTGGTATAGTACTACTAGTGAGGTACTGATGGTACAGTACTAGCAGTGTGGTACTGGGGGTATAGTGCTATTAGTGTGGTAATGGTGGTGTAGTACTAGCAGTGTGGTACTGGTGGTATAGTACTACTAGTGTGGTACTGGTGGTAGAGTACTAGCAGTGTGGTACTGGAGGTATAGTACCACTAGTGTGGTACTGGTGGTACAGTACTAGCAGTGTGGCACTGGTGGTGTGGTACTGGTGGCGTGTACTGGTGGCATAGTACTAGCAGTGTGGTATTGGTGGTGTAGTACTGGCAGTGTGGTATTGGTGATATAGTACTAGCAGCATAGTACTAGCGGTGTGGTACTGGTGGTATAATACTAGCAGTGTGGTACTAGTGGTATGGTAGTAGCAGTGCGGTACTGGTGGTGTAGTACTAGCAGTGTGGTACTGGTGGTATAATACTAGCAGTGTGGTACTAGTGGTATGGTAGTAGCAGTGCGGTACTGGTGGTGTAGTGTTAGCAGTGTGGTACTGGTGCTATATAGCACTAGCAATGTGGCACTGGTGGTACAGTACTAGCAGTGTAGTACTGGTGGTATAGTAGTAGCAGTGTGGTACTGGTGGTGTAGTACTAGCAGTGTGGTACTGGTGGTATAGTACTAGCAGTGTGGTACTGGTGGTATAGCACTAGCAGTGTGGTATTGGTTGTGTCTTACTGGTGGAACAGTACTGGCAGTGCGGTACTGGTGGTGTGGTACTTGTGGTATAGTACCAGCAGTGTGAAACTGGTGGTATAGTACTACTAGCAGTGTGGTACTGGCGATATGGTACTGGTGGTGTGGTATTGGTGGTGTGGCACTGACGGTACAGTACTAGAAGTGTGGTATTGGGGTGTGGTACTGGTGGTATATTACTAGCAGTGTGGTGCTTGTGGCATAGTAAATACAGTGTGGTATTGGTGGTGTGGTGCTAGTGGTATAGTACGAGCAGATTGGTACTGGTAATAAAGTACAAATTGTGCGGTACTGGTGGTGTGGTGCTGGTAGTATAGTACTAGTAGTGTGGTACTGGTGGTATGGTACTGGTGGTGAGGTAATGGTGGTATGATACTGGTGGTATAGTACTAGCAGTAGGGTACTGGTGGTATAGTACTAGCGGTGAGGTTCTGGTGGTGTGGTACTGGTGCTATAGTACTAGTAGTTTGGAATTGGTTGAGTGGTAGTGCTGGTACAGTACTAGAAGTGTGGTGCTGGTAATGTAGTATTAGCAGTGTGGTACTAGTGGTGTGGTACTGGTGGTATAGTACTAACAGTGCGGTACTGGTGGTGTAGTACTAGCAGTATGGTACTGGTGTTACAGCACTAGCACTGTGGTACTGGTGGTGTGGTACCGGTGGTATAGTACTAGCAATGTGGTACTGGTGGTGTATTGATAATAGTATGCTGGTGGTGGTGTGGTACTGGTGGTATAATGCTAGTAGTGTGGAACTGGTGGTGTGGCACTGGTGGTACAGTACTCGCAAAGTGGTACTGGTGGTGTAGTACTAGAAGTGTAGTACTGGTGGTGTAGTACTAACAGTGTGGTACTAGTAGTGTAGTACTAGCAGTGTGGTACTGGTGGTATAGCACTAGCAGTGTGGTATTGGTGGTGTAGCACTAGCAGTGTGGTACTGGTGGTGTGGTACTAGCAGTGTGGTACTGGTGGTATAGTACTAGCAGTGTGGTACAAGCAGTGTGGTACTGGCGGTGTCGTACTAGCAGTGTGACACGAGTGGCGTGGTACTAGAAGTGTGGTACTGGTGATGTGATATGGTACTGGTGGTATAGTACTAGCAGTGTGGTGCTAGCGGTGTGGTACTAGCAGTGTGACACGAGTGGCGTGGTACTAAAAGTGTGGTACTAGCAGTGTGGTACTGGTGGCATAGTACTAGCAGTGTGGTACTAGTGGTATAATACTAGCAGTGTGGTACTAGTGGTATGGTACTAGCAGTGTGGTATTGGTGGCATAGTGCAAGCAGTGTGGTATTGGTGGTGTAGTACTAGCAGTGTGGTACTGGTGGTATAGTACTAGCAGTGTGGTATTGGTGGTTTGGTACTGTTGGTTAAGTAATAGCAGTGTGGTACTGGTAGTGTAGTAATAGCAGTGTGGTACTGATGGTGTGGTACTAGCAGTGTGGTACTAGGAGAGTGGTACTGGTGGTATAGCACTAGTAGTGTGGTAATGGTGGTTTGGTACTGTTGGTACCGTAATAGCACTGTGGCACCGGTAGTGTAGTACTAGCAGTCTGGTACTGGTGGTGTAGTACTAGCAGTGTGGTATTGGTGGTGTAGTACAAGCACTGTGGTACTGGTGGTATAGTACTAGCAGTGTGGTACTGTTGGTAAAGTAATAGCAGTGTGACACTGGTAGTGTAGTACTAGCAGTGTGGTACTGGTGGTATAGTACTAGCAGTGTGGTATTGGTGGTTTGGTACTGTTGATTTAGTAATAACAGTGTGGTACTGGTAGTGTAGTACTACCTGTGTGGTACTGATGGTGTGGTACTACGAGAGTGGTACTGGTAGAACAGTACTAGTAGTGTGGTACTGTTGGTGTGATACTAGCAGTGTGGTACTGGTGGTATAGTACTAGCAGTGTGGCACTGGTGGTTTGGTACAGTTGGTTTAGTAATAGCAGTGTGGTACTGGTAGTGTAGTCCTAGCAGTGTGGTACAGGTTGTGTGATACTAGCAGTGTGGTACTAGGAGAGTGGTACTGGTGGTATAGTACTAGTAGTGTGGTATTGGTGGTTTGGTGCTGTTGGTACAGTAATAGCAGTGTGGCACTGGTAGTGTAGTACTAGCAGTGTGGCACTGGTAGTGTAGTACTAGCAGTGTGGTGCTGGTGATGTAGTACTAGCAGTGTGGTACTGGTGGTATAGTACTAGCAGTGTGGTACTGGTGGTATAGTACTAGCAGTGTGGTACTGGTGGTGTTGTACTAGCAGTGAGTCACAGGTAGTGTAGTACTAGCAGTGTGATGCTAGTGGTGTAGTACTAGCAGTGTGGTACTGGTAGTATAGTACTAGCAGTGTGGCACTGGTGGTATAATACTAGCAGTGTGGTACTGGTGGTGTAGTACTAGCAGTGTGGTACAGGTGGTATAGTAATAGCAGTGTGGTACTGGTGGTGTAGTACTAGCAGTGTTGTACTGGTGGTATAGTACTAGCAGTGTGGCACAGGTAGTGTAGTACTAGCAGTGTGGTGCTGGTGGTATAGTACTAGGAGTGTGGTACTGGTGGTGTATAACTAGCAGTGTGGTACTGGTGGTGTAGTACTAGCAGTGTGGTACTGGTGGTATAGTACTAGCAGTGTGGTACTGGTGGTGTAGTACTAGCAGTGTGGCACAGGTAGTGTAGTACTATCAGTGTGGTGCTGGTGGTATAGAACTAGCAGTGTGGTACTGGTGGTGTAGTACTAGCAAAGTGGTACTGGTGGTATAGTACTAGCAGTGTGGTACTGGTGGTGTAGTACTAGCAGTGTGGTACTGGTGGTGTAGTACTAGCAGTGTGGTACTGGTAGTGTAGTACTAGCAGTGGGGTACCGGTGGTGTAATACTAGCAGTGTGGTACTGGTGGTATAGTACTAGCAGTGTGGTACTGGTGGTATAGTACTAGCAATGTGGTACTGGTTGTGTAATACTAGCAGTGTGGTACTGGTAGTGTAGTACTAGCAGTGTGGTACTGGTGGTGTAGTACTAGCAGTGTGGTACTGGTGGTATAGTACTAGCAGTGTGGTACTAGCAGTGTGGCACTGGTAGTGTAGTACCAGCAGTGTGGTACTGGTGGGGTAGTACTAGTAGTGTGGTACTGGTGGTATAGTACTAGCAGTGTGGTACTGGTAGTGTAGTACTAGCAGTGTGGTACTGGTAGTGTAGCACCAGGAGAGTGGTACTGGTGGTGCAGTAATAGCAGTGTGGTACCGGTAGTGTAGTACTAGCAGTGTGGTACTGGTAGTGTAGTTTTAGCAGTGTTGTACTGGTGGTGCAGTACTAGCAGTGTGGTACTGGTAGTGTAGTACTAGCAGTGTGGTACTGGTAGTGTAGTACTAGCAGTGTGGTACTTGTGGTGTAGTACTAGCAGTGTGGTACTGGTGGTGTAGTATTAGCAGTGTGGTACTGGTGGTATAGTACAAGCAGTGCGGTACTGGTGGTGTAGTACTAGCAGTGTAGTACTGGTGGTATAGTACTAGCAGTGTGGTACTGGTGGTGTAGTACTAGCAGTGTGGTACTGGTAGTGTAATACTAGCAGTGTGTTACTGGTGGTGTAGTACTAGCAGTGTGGTACTGGTGGTATAGTACTAGCAGTGTGGTACTGGTGGTGTAGTACTAGCAGTGTGGTACTTGTGGTGTAGTACTAGCAGTGTGGTACTGGTGGTGTAGTACTAGCAGTGTAGTACTGGTGGTATAGTACTAGCAGTGTGGTACTGGTGGTGTCGTACTAGCGGTGTAGTACTGGTGGTATAGTACTAGCAGTGTGGTACTGGTGGTGTGGTATTGTTGGTGGTACTGGTGGTGAAGTACTAGCAATGTGGTACTGGTTGTGAAGTACTAGCAGTGTGGTACTGGTAGTATAGTACTAGCAGCGTGGTATTGGTGGTATAGTACTAGCAGTGTGGTACTGGTGGTATAGTACTAGCACTGTGGTACTAGCAGTGTGGCACTGGTAGTGTAGTACCAGCAGTGTGGTACTGGTGGTGTAGTACTAGTAGTGTGGTACTGGTGGTATAGTACTAGCAGTGTGGTACTGGTAGTGTAGTACTAGCAGTGTGGTACTGGTAGTGTAGCACTAGGAGAGTGGTACTGGTGGTGCAGTACTAGCAGTGTGGTACCGGTAGTGTAGTACTAGCAGTGTGGTACTGGTAGTGTAGTTTTAGCAGTGTTGTACTGGTGGTGCAGTACTAGCAGTGTGGTACTGGTAGTGTAGTACTAGCAGTGTGGTACTGGTAGTGTAGTACTAGCAGTGTGGTACTTGTGGTGTAGTACTAGCAGTGTGGTACTGGTAGTGTAGTATTAGCAGTGTGGTACTGGTGGTATAGTACAAGCAGTGCGGTACTGGTGGTGTAGTACTAGCAGTGTAGTACTGGTGGTATAGTACTAGCAGTGTGGTACTGGTGGTGTAGTACTAGCAGTGTGGTACTGGTGGTGTAGTACTAGCAGTGTAGTACTGGTGGTATAGTACTAGCAGTGTGGTACTGGTGGTGTAGTACTAGCAGTGTAGTACTGGTGGTATAGTACTAGCAGTGTGGTACTGGTGGTGTGGTATTGTTGGTGGTACTGGTGGTGAAGTACTAGCAATGTGGTACTGGTTGTGAAGTACTAGCAATGTGGTACTGGTGGTATAGTACTAGCAGCGTGGTATTGGTGGTATAGTACTAGCAGTGTGGTACTGGTGGTGTAGTACTAGCAGTGTGGTACTGGTGGTGTGGTATTGTTGGTGGTACTGGTGGTGAAGTACTAGCAATGTGGTACTGGTTGTGAAGTACTAGCAATGTGGTACTGGTGGTATAGTACTAGCAGCGTGGTATTGGTGGTATAGTACTAGCAGTGTGGTACTGGTGGTGTAGTACTAGCAGTGTGGTATTGGTGGTGTGGTACTGGTGGTGTAGTACTAGCAGTGTGGTACTAGTGGCATGGTATTGGGAGCATGCCAATTCTCCTCAGTTGTACAGGTTATGACGTAATATCCTTTATGACGTCACGCCATTCATAAGTGACGTAGCATGACGCACGCCACACCTACACCAGTTCATGACGTCAATGAATGGCTCTGTATGTGGGCCATGTTCTGCTACGCGTCGCCCTCGGTCGATGTTGCCCTTAGACGGCTCGTCACACTACGGACGGCAACATTATTCCTTGGGCAGGTAGCCTAAAGGATCATAATGGGATTAGCTCCTGTATGTCCCTCTGGCTCGCTGGCTTTCGTCAGAGAATCCGGATATCAGGAAATCGTGGCGTCACCCCCCCCTACTGGTGCCCCGCCCCCCACCTCTGATTGGTCTGGGGCTCGCCGCTCCCCTCCGGGCCGGCGGGGGGCGCTGCGCCCTTCTTCAACGCACACGCTAACCACGCCCACCCCTACGATAATGCTCGCTGATTGGCCTTCCCAGCGGGGACAACTCGGCTTCGATTGGTTCTTCTGTAGTTAAATAACGTGGGAGCGTGATGTGATTGGCTGGGTTGTGGTCAGAGGGGTGAGCGTCCAGCAGGCGGCAAGATGGACGTCTGGTGGAGGGTGGTGGGGTGTCCTGCCGTGCGTCGTCCGTCCAGGGACGCACGACTCTCCGTCCTAAGCCAGATGATCCCTACCTCCGCTCACCTCACCTCGCGCTCCGACGCCCTCCGTCAGCTCCGTCTGCGAACCCGTCCGTCACGGTAACCCCCCCCCCCCCCTGTATCCGTCTACCCCTCTTGGCGAAAGTGCCTCGCGCAGGTCACCCCCTCCTCCTTCCCACCCACTTGGCGACTGCCCCCCACTAGAGGGGGGGAAAGCGGCCGCCCACGCAGGCCATCAGCGCCGCCCACCGTCCTCAGTTTAACCCAGCGGCTCCCTCACCACCATGGACAATCGCTCCAGCAGCTTCAGCATGTCGGCCACCGACTCTCCTGCCCTCTCTCCCTGCCACCGGCCCAGCTCCCCGGCCCTCTCTCCCTGCCACCGGCCCAGCTCCCCGGCCCTCTCTCCCTGCCACCGGCCCAAGGAAGACTACGACCGACCTCCCAAGGACATCGGCACGCTCTACTACACAGGTCAGTCAGCACTCCTCACACTTGCCTCCCCACACCTTACGTGGCTCCTCCATTTCCTTCCTTGTATACCCACATCTTCTCACTCCTAACCTACTGCCAAATGTATGTCTCTCTCAATGTTAGAATGATTTTCCACTGTTGAATTTGCTTTCATGCAGCTCAATTTCTTTCACACAGTACTCATTGCCCTTGCCTCCCCACCACAGCTACACTTCCCCCCACAACAACTGCACTTCCACCACCACAACTACACTTCCCTCACCACAACTACACTTCCCTCACCACAACTACACTTTCCCCACCACGACTACACTTTCCTCACCACAACTACACTTCCCTTACCACAACTACACTTCCCGCACACAACTACACTTCCCTCACCACAACTACATTTCTCCCCTACCACAGCTACACCCTCCCCACCACAACTACACTTCCCTAAAAAAACTACACTTCCCTCACCACAACCACACTTCCCCCACCACAACTACACTTCCCTCACCACAACTACACTTCCCTCACCACAACTACACTTCCGCCACCACAACTACGCTTCCCTCACCACTACTACACTTCCCTCACCACAACTACAGTTCCCCCACCACAACTACACTTACCCAACCACAACTACACTTCCCTCACCACAACTACTCTTCCCTCACCACAACTATAATTCCCTGGCCACAACTACTCTCACCACAACTACACTTCCCCCCCACCACAACTACACTCCCCCACCACAACTACACTTCCCTCATCACAACTACACTTCCCCCACCACAACTACACTTCTCTCACCATAACTACACTTCCCTCACCACAACTACACGTGCTCCACCACAACTACACTTCCCTCATCACAACTACACTTCCCTCATCACAACTACACTTCCCTAAAAAAACTACACTTCCCCACCACAGCTACACTTCCCTCACCACAACTACACTTTCCCCACCACAACTACACTTCCCCTACCACAACTACGCTTCCCCTACCACAACTACACTTCCCTTACCACAACTACACTTCGCAAGCACAGCTACACTTCCCTCACCACAGCTACACTTCCCCCACCACAACTACACTTCCTCCACCACAGCTACATTTCCCCCAACCACAGCTAAACTGCCCCACTACAACTACACGTGGCCTGGCACAGTTACACCCTCCATGTGAGAGTAACACCGCTACAGCCACGCAGGAACTTATCTCACTGTAACTGTCATTTTATGTAGTTATGGTTGTGTGGACTGTAGAGAGGTGGTAGGGTATGGTGGATCTGGTAGATGCATGGTAATGATGGATATGTTACAGGTATGGTACATCTGCTTCTCATATGGAGTGACAGTAGTTTATGGTAGTTACGGTACACGAATGGTAGCAACGGTGGATATGGTACATCTCTTACAATCAGTCATGTTATTGATGATAAGGTTTTGCAGTTCTACTTTTCGAACGGAGTTACGATAGGATATGGTAGTTCTGATAATGGTATGGTAGTGGTAGTAGGGTATGAAAGTTGTGGTAGATGTATGGTAATTACAGTAGATGTATGGTAATAATGGTGGATGAGTGGAAGAAACCATGGATATTATGACCCAGTCACAACTTAAATATAAACTGAAACCAGATGGTGCTGTATCAGACTCACCCATCTAGTGCAGAATGTCCTCACCACATCCTGCAGTGTCCTTTCCACAACCTGCAGTGTCCTCTCCACAACCTGCAGTGTCCTCACCACAACCTGCAGTGTCCTCTCCACAACCTGCAGTGTCCTCTCCACAACCTGCAGTGTCCTCTCCACAACCTGCAGTGTCCTCACCACAACCTGCAGTGTCCTCACCACAACCTGCAGTGTCCTCACCACAACCTGCAGTGTCCTCACCACAACCTGCAGTGTCCTCACCACAACCTGCAGTGTCCTCACCACAACCTGCAGTGTCCTCACCACAACCTGAAGAATGTCTTCATCACCAGAAGGAACTAATCAAATTTTGTCGTAGAGCAAATAATATATATATATATATATATATATATATATATATATATATATATATATATATATATATATATATATATATATATACACACACACACACACAGACGAAGACTAGCCCAACCCACCCATACACACATATATATTAATAAACGCCCACACGCGCACATATACATACCTATACATTTCAACGTATACATACATATACATACATAGACATATACATATATACACATGTATATATTCATACTTCCTGCCTTCATCCATTCCGTCACCACCCCGCCACACTTGAAATAACATCTCCCCCTCAAACCCACCCCCCAGCGAGGTAGCGCTAGAAAAAACAACAAAGGCCACATTCGTTCACACTTAGTCTCTAGCTGTCTTGTGTAATGCACCGAAACCACAGCTCCCTTTCCACATCCAGGCCCCACAAAACTTTCCATGGTTTACCCCAAACGCTTCACATGCCCTGATTCAATACAGTGACAGCACGTCGACCTCGGTATACCACATCGTTCCAATTCACTCTATTCCTTGCATATCTTTCACCCTCCTGTATGTGCAGGCCCCGATAGCTCAAAATCTTTTTCACTCCATCTTTCCACCTCCAATTTGGTCTCCCGTTTCTCTTCGTTCCCTCCACCTCTGACACATATATCCTCTTTGTCAATCTTTCCTCACTCATTCTCTCCATACGACCAAACCATTTCAAAACACCCTCTTCTGCTCTCTCAACCACACTCTTCTTATTACCACACATCTCTCTTACCCTTACATTACTTACTCGATCAAACCACCTCACGCCACATATTGTCCTCAAACATTTCATTTCCAACACATCCACTCTCCTCCATACAACCCTATCTATAGCCCATGCCACGCACCCATATAACATTGTTGGAACCACTCTTTCTTCAAACATACCCATTTTTGCTCTCCGAGATAACGTTCTCGCCTTCCACACATTCTTCAACGCTCCCAGAACCTTCGCCCCCTTCCTCACCCTGTGACTCACTTCCTCTTCCATGGTTCCATCCGCTGCTGAGTCCACTCCCAGATATCTAAAACACACCACTTCCTCCAGTATTTCTCCATTCAAACTTACCTCCAAATTAACTTGTCTCTTAACCCTACTGAACGTAATAAATTGCTCTTATTCACATCTACTCTCAGCTTTCTTCTTTCACACACTTTACCAAACTCAGTCACCAACCTCTGCAGTTTCTCACCCGAATCAGCCACCAGCGCTGTATCATCAGCGAACAACAACTGACTCTCTTCCCAAGCCCTCTCATCCACAACAGACTGCATACTTGCCACTCTTTCCAAAACTCTTGCATTCACCTCCTTAACCACCCCATCCATAAACAATTTAAACAAACATGGAGATATCACGCAAACCGACATTCACTGAGAACCAATCACTTTCCTCTCTTCCCACTCGTACACATGCCTTACATCCTTGGTGAAAACTTTTCACTGCTTCTAACAACTTACTTTCAACACCACATACTCTTAATAGCTTCCACAAAGCATCTCTATCAACCCTATCATATGCCTTCTCCAGACTCATAAATGCTACATACAAATCCATTTGCTTTTCTAAGTATTTCCCACATACATTCTTCAAAGCAAACACCTGATCCACACATCCTCTACCACTTCTGAAACCACACTGCTATTTCATGTGTGGCGGGGTGCGGCGGGAATGGATGAAGGCAGCAAGGGTGAATATGAACATGTGTATATACGTATATGTCTGTGTATGTATATGTATGTATACGGTGAAATGTATATGTATGTATATGTGCGTGTGTAAGCGTTTATGTACATACATGTGGGTGGGTTGGGACATTCCTCGTCTGTTTCCTTGCGCTACCTCGCCAATGTGGTTAAGTATGATAAATTGATAAAAATTATATATATATATATATATATATATATATATATATATATATATATATATATATATATATATATATATATATATATGTATATATATATATATATATATATATATTTACGAACCAGACACGTAACGATCACAGATGAACCTTGTAGATCACGAAAAATATTCAAAGCAGGAAAATTTGCTTAAACGCTTTCGTGTATTTCAACACATCTTCAGAAGGAAATGATAACAAATCACAGATGGAGGAAAATATACAGAGTACAGCCGGATTATGAATATCAAATTGATGGAAGAGCCATACATTTATTTTACCCTAATTTTTTCTTTAAACACTTGTATACAGAAATAAACGATCGTCATACATTATTTACAATTTCCACAAAGAACTTAAATGAAAAGGAAAAAAGAATTGAACACCGGAAACTAATTGTACCCCACACACACTTCCTACCCTCCACCACTAGTGCACTCAATGTCAACTTAATAGTGCTGTACATATATTAGATATGCGGGAAAATATAGAGACTAACCTACATGAGATTGACCATCGACACTGGCAAAGCCCAGCCCGGGCAGCCCCTACCTGCCTGCCGTCATGATGAGCCATGAACATGCGCACTGCCCGACGGCAAACACGTAGTACGCTTCATCATGCACAGTGGTGCAGGCAAATACGTAGTACACTTCATCATGCACAGTGGTGCAGGCAAATACGTAGTACGCTTCATCATGCACAGTGGTGCAGGCAAACACGTAGTACGCTTCATCATGCACAGTGGTGCAGGCAAACACGTAGTACACTTCATCATGCACAGTGGTGCAGGCAAAAAGTACATTTTATTCAAGAAATTATTACAACTGATCACATGTTTCATCCAGCTAATTAGTACAGTTGGTCACGATAAAAATCTATATATGTAAAATTTCGTAAATAGTTATATGAATAAATATATTTCGTTAATTTATTCTAATTCTTCTGAGTGCCAATGAAAACTCACTCAAGGGCCGGATTTGGCGAGAGGGCCAGCAATTGCCTAGCCCTGAAATCCAGGTAAGGCAATAATTAGCTATCATCTATGGAAAAGAAAATAGAGATTACAAGTACGGTGAGCCAGGCTCGGCTCAGCATAGGTTCGAATCCTGGCGTTGGATGGGGAATGGTCGCAGTACATTCAGTTGTTCAATCTCTTCTATCGGTGTTGGGCCCCGAAAATGAAGTCATCACCATCACCACTACCATCACCACCAACCTCACCGTCATCACCATCACTAGTATCACCATCAACACCACCATCACCATCACCACCACATCACCATCAACACCACCATCAGAACCAACATCACAGTTATCACCACCACCATCATCACTATCACCATTAACACTATTAGAATCCCCAGCGGAGCTGATCAAAAAGTGTTTATTGCATTAATCATTATTCAGCTCATGATCTTGTATACTGATTGTATTAATCATTATTCAGGGCATGGACTTGTATACTGATTGTATTAATCATTATTCAGGGCATGGACTTGTATATATATTGAGCCATACGTGGAGGCTTGTGTGTGAGGAGGGCTGGCTGGGGAGAATGATTGGTGGAGGGTGGGAGGGTAAAAGAGAGAAATAAGGAGAGGGGGTTCACTCTGAATAGCTCAGATTGATGTGGAGAGAGAGAGAGAGAGAGAGAGAGAGAGAGAGAGAGAGAGAGAGAGAGAGCATTGTTGATACATTTCACTTATACATCTCTCACTTATGAAAAATATGTTGCATGATTATAAAACTTTAATCAGAAGCATAATTTGTCTGGTTATCGCTGGTTGTTGTGGTGTGAGAATATCCCTTGTGCTGGTCATATGATAACAACATACAGAAGCGTTACCCCTCAGCCATTGTGAGGCCGGCCTGGCTTACCACAACAAAACACATGACACCTTGGCCACACACCGTGCACGACTGGTGTTATAGCAGTGAGGGAAGACGTGTTCCATGAAGGCTTGCCCGCGCCGTACGCAGTATTAGTTGGTGGGACGTGCGTGGACGTGCAGGAACACGTCCTTAGTACATCTCAAATCATCACCATAGTCGCTGGCTGCTCGCTCTTTGGTATTCCTGCTCAGGCCAGCAGCTTGGTCACTGCTCCCACATGTCTGATGTGAACACATGATACGCTTCTGTACACTCCGCCATGACAATACTGAAGCCGTTAGTAACACATAATTAAGGGAAGCACAAGCATGAAGCTTGAAAATAGCAATACTACAGACATACCCAAGGCCCGTACAACAGCAGTGATACGGAACACACCTGCTTCCCCCGGAACCAGGAATTATGGAACACACCTGCTTCCCCCGGAACCAGGAATTATGGAACACACCTGCTTCCCCCGGAACCAGGAATTATGGAACACACCTGCTTCCCCGGAACCAGGAATTATGGAACACACCTGCTTCCCCCGGAACCAGGAATTATGGAACACACCTGCTTCCCCCGGAACCAGGAATTATGGAACACACCTGCTTCCCCCGGAACCAGGAATTATGGAACACACCTGCTTCCCCTAGCAAGTTAACCTGAGCCAGAAAAGAACAAACAATTTTGGGTAAAACCCCAGCGAAACTTTACATAAGAAGACGTGTGAAGAACTCTGACTTGATTACTTTATAAACAAACAATAACACTTACTGTCTGACGGGTTTAAGTAAACATGCGGCCACACTCACCAGCCACACCCTCCACCTCACACACTAGCCACACCCTCCACCTCACACACTAGCCACACCCTCCACCTCACACAGTAGCCACACCCTCTACCTCACACACGAGCCACACCCTCCACCTCACACACTAGCCACACCCCCCACCTCACACACTAGCCACACCCTCCACCTCACACACTAGCCACACCCTCCACCTCACACACTAGCCACACCCTCCACCCAACAAACAAATGTATTGCATTAATTTCTCGTTACTGCTGGATGCACATTATATGAAGCATGTTGAGCATTTGTTGTCTATGAGGTGTGATCAAGACAAATGATTATCAACAAAGTTTTACATAATGATAAACACACAGATGATTCCCTGCGTGGTTAGGAAGGTATGCTGGTAAGGAATCGAGGTTTATGGATTGCAACAAACAAATGAAGATGGTGAAGCGATTGCTTACGCAATGAGCGATAGGTAGGACGACATAAATCAATAAGTATCAATAACCAAAACCTGAATGTCAGAAGCAAATGTTTTTCCTGTAAAGGATATCAGTTCCTCACCAGTAAATATGTTGTAACTCAATTTCACTTGTGAAAAATCACAGAGTTGACAACGTCATTACGTATCTCCTGCTGATTGGTTATGTTCAGATAAGATTGCTAACTGGGTTAGTCAACATCATGCGGTAACCAACAAGCAAAATATCCTGAACACCTTTTTTAGATGTTCATAACACATTTGCTTTTACGTTGGGGGTTCCAGTCACGAACAAAAGTCCACATCAAGGCCGGGCCTTAATTGAAAT
The DNA here is from genome assembly GCF_036320965.1 of Panulirus ornatus. Lineage (NCBI taxonomy): Eukaryota > Metazoa > Arthropoda > Malacostraca > Decapoda > Palinuridae > Panulirus > Panulirus ornatus. Next base: position 13,616,904 of record NC_092248.1, read on the forward strand.
ATAGCGAAAATTATGAAAGGGAAAAGGAACAAACTTGGAAAAGGATTTACGAATTTTGGAAGGAGTGAAAAACCTGCTTGTTAGGTCATAGTTACAGGGAAAGACATGAGAGGGTAGAGAGGTCCAAAGCTTCGACGTGTTGGGAAAGAAGTTGTCATAATGGCCCAACCTTGAGTTGCTGATGTGAGGCAGCAGCTTGCCGAGTGCTGCATGGTCTAACTAGCGATGGGGGCACACAAGCAGCCAGCTCTCGGGAGCAAAAACCAAAGTAATGCCAGGGTATAGAAGAGGAAAAGTGAACCAACATGGTGGCGCAAGGCAGGGGGGGTTTGGAAGTTAGCCTGGGACAGTTATAAGTCGGACCGCTTTCGACTCGTCTCTGTCAAGTAAGGACATAGATCTAGAACCACACGAAATGTGAGAGCAGTACTCCATACAAGGACGAATCAGTCCTTCATATAAACGAAGCAACTGTTCGTAGGAATAAAATTTCGGGATCTGAACAGGACTCCCAGTTTCTTAAAGGCAGAATAAGCTGTTTCCGTAAAATGGGGTTTCCAAGAAACAGTGGATGTTAAAGTACTGTCAAATAAGTTCATCGAGTCAAGAGGTGGAATTACAGAACCGTCAAAGGAGAGAGCAAAGTTGAGAGGAATTTTCGATAGAGAGAGATGGGTACAAACTGGGTCTTGGAGACATTAAATTTAACCAGATTTCGTCTCCACTCACATACCTGTCCAAGTCTTAGTTTATTAAGGAAGTTGTGTTGAAACGAGGTGCAGATCGAATGAAAGAAGAGGGAGCAGCATTGAAAGATGTGGAGGAATGCAGTGTTGAGCCGTCAAGGAATGAGTGCATTTGGATATTTGTGGAAGAGAAGAAAATCATTGATTAAACGAGAAAGAGTGTAGGGGACAGGACTGTACCTTGCAGGACATCACTGTTAATGGAGACAGGTGGGGGATGGGGAGCTGATCCATCATACACACTTTCGCTGTGTATATGAATCCTTCTAGGACCATACACACTCTCACTGTATATATGACCCTTGCTCGTACCATCCACATTGCCACTGTATATATTGCCCTTGCTAAGACCATACACACTACCAGTGTGCATTTAGCCCTTGTTAGAACCATACCAATGTATTTATGAATCTAGTTATATCCCCTTGAACTAGCTCATACAATGTGTACCATTTTTTTTTTTTTTTTTTTTTTTTTTTGTAATGTTAGTTGAAACAGCACGGCAACTGAATGCCCAGATCGAGGACATGTCATTAATGCTAAGTAAACACCCTTGCCTAAGTCAGGTTTATATCTTAACGACCAGCTACCAAGGAGAGGATGAACAACTAGGTGGACTGTGTTCGAACTGGGATGGAACCCAAGCGGCCAGTGATTGCGTCATGGTCAGGAATGCTACGCTACCGAGGTCCATGTATTTGTTTCTAGTATGACTAATGTTTATCGTGTCTCAGGTAACGATAAGCTGAGATATGACATCATCTTTATCATTATTACCGTTCTTCATTACGGCGGACGATTAGAGAGAGAGAGAGAGAGAGAGAGAGAGAGAGAGAGAGAGAGAGAGAGAGAGAGAGAGATGATGATGATGATGATGATGGTCTGGATGACTGATGAGACTGAAGGTTTTTGATTAAAGTCTCAATAATATGTAGGTGACGGAAGAACCACTGGAGCTATGTGGGTAGTGCTCCGTATGTGAGCAAGCTAAACCCCTGTACATAACAAAGAGCTGCTCACGTGAATGATCATTAAGGCATCTGTTCAGCTTTTGGGAAACGGAGTTAGTATTATATGGAGTATTCAGTCTCGGGTGGAGGACCTGGTTATTTGTTATATACCGTATGGTTCAACTGTGTGTGTTGAAAGTGAGGAAAGGGAAACGCGTGCAATTCAAATAGATATTTGGTGAAGGATTGCGTTTTAATATGACTGAGTATAACCAGGTTACTCCTTCCCCTTTCCGAGATGTTACACAGGTCTGAGGGGGATGTGTTCCGTGTGAAAAAGAGAACGAGTATTTGAGTGAGGAGAAGACAGTGAAGTGAAGTGGGTAAAGTGAAATTATTAGAGTAAGAATGAAGAGGGTTACAAGTTGAAGAAAGAAAACCATTTTTGCTGGATTCCTGGAAAGAGAGTAGGCGAGAGGAGAGAGGAGTGAAGCGGCGTCACATGCAGCATTATCTTCAACACTGCTTCATTACGAGACTTTCCTTTGGCTAAAAGTTCAGATATTGATATATGGCTGCCTTAGTTATCATAATCATGATGAATGCACTCACAATGTCTCACATTCTTAACGCATTACATTAGCTTTTTACTGGACAAATCTATGATATTTATACCATGAAGTTGTCTCAGATGATCCCGAATAAGGTTATACTTTCTCACTTGGATAACTTCATTTTTTTTTTTACAGGTACAGTGACGGTCCGGCACTCCAGGATACACTACGGTAATAGAGTTTCATATGGTTGATTGGTTAACATGAAATGAATATCTGAACTGTAATATTGAAGTTCTGATGTAGTTATGAAAGTAATTTATCCTATATTTGAGAAAGTTTGTTGATTACACACACACACACACACACACACACATCTATATATATATATATATGGAAAGATGGAGTGAAAAGGATTTTGTGTGATCGGGGCCTGAACATGCAGGAGGGTGAAAGGAGGGCAAGGAATAGAGTGAATTGGAGCGATGTGGTATACAGGGGTTGACGTGCTGTCAGTGGATTGAATCAAGGCATGTGAAGCGTCTGGGGTAAACCATGGAAGGCTGTGTAGGTATGTATATTTGCGTGTGTGGACGTGTGTATGTACATGTGTATGGGGGGGGTTGGGCCATTTCTTTCGTCTGTTTCCTTGCGCTACCTCGCAAACGCGGGAGACAGCGACAAAGTATAAAAAAAAAAAATATATATATATATATATAAGGGGAGTGGGGGAGGAATGGGATGTATTTAGGGAAGCAGTGATGGCTTTCGCAAAAGATGCTTGTGGCATGAGAAGCGTGGGAGATGGGTTGATTAAAAAGTGTTGTGAGTGGTGGGATGAAGAAGTAAGATTATTAGTGAAAGAGAAGAGAGAGGCATTTGGACGATTTTTGCAGGGAAAAAATGCAAATGAGTGGGAGATGTATAAAAGAAAGAGGCAGGAGGTCAAGAGAAAGGTGCAAGAGGTGAAAAAGAGGGCAAATGAGAGTTGGGGTGAGAGAGTATCATTACATTTTAGGGAGAATAAAAAGATGTTTTGGAAGGAGGTAAATAAAGTGCGTAGGATAAGGGAGCAAATGGGAACTTCAGTGAGGGGGGCTAATGGGGAGGTGATAACAAGTAGTGGTGATGTGAGAAGGAGATGGAGTGAGTATTTTGAAGGTTTGTTGAATGTGTTTGATGATAGAGTGGCAGATATAGGGTGTTTTGATCGAGGTGGTGTGCAAAGTGAGAGGGTTAGGGAAAATGATTTGGTAAACAGAGAAGAGGTAGTAAAAGCTTTGCGGAAGATGAAAGCCGGTAAGGCAGCAGGTTTGGATGGTATTGCAGTGGAATTTATTAAAAAAGGGGGTGACTGTATTGTTGACTGGTTGGTAAGGTTATTTAATGTATGTATGATTCATGGTGAGGTGCCTGAGGATTGGTGGAATGCTTGCACAGTGCCATTGTACAAAGGCAAAGGGGACAAGCGTGAGTGCTCAAATTACAGATGTATAAGTTTGGTGAGTATTCCTGGTAAATTATATGGGAGGGTATCGATTGAGAGGGTGAAGGCATGTACAGAGCATTAGATTGGGGAAGAGCAGTGTGGTTTCAGAAGTGGTAGAGGATGTGTGGATCAGGTGCTTGCTTTGAAGAATGTATGTGAGAAATACTTAGAAAAGCAAAGGGATTTGTATGTAGCATTTATGGATCTGGAGAAGGCATATGATAGAGTTGATAGAGATGCTCTGTGGAAGGTATTAAGAATATATGGTGTGGGAGGCAAGTTGTTAGAAGCAGTGAAAAGTTTTTTATCGAGGATGTAAGGCATGTGTACGTGTAGGAAGAGAGGGAAGTGATTGGTTCTCTGTGAATGTAGGTTTGCGGCAGGGGTGTGTGATGTCTCCATGGTTGTTTAATTTGTTTATGGATGGGGTTGTTAGGGAGGTGGATGCAAGAGTTTTGGAAAGAGGGGCAAGTATGAAGTCTGTTGGGGATGAGAGAGCTTGGGAAGTGAGTCAGTTGTTGTTCGCTGATGATGCAGCGCTGGTGGCTGATTCATGTGAGAAACTGCAGAAGCTGGTGACTGAGTTTGGTAAAGTGTGTGAAAGAAGAAAGTTAAGAGTAAATGTGAATAAGAGCAAGGTTATTAGGTACATTAGGGTTGAGGGTCAAGTCAAGTGGGAGGTATGTTTGAATGGAGAAAAACTGGAGGAAGTAAAGTGTTTTAGATGTCTGGGAGTGGATCTGACAGCGGAGGGAACCATGGAAGCGGGAGTGAATCATTGGGTGGGTGGGGGGGGGGGGGGGGGGGGGGGGGGGCGAAAATTCTGGGAGCCTTGAAGAATGTTTGGAAGTGGAGAACATTATCTCGGAAAGCAAAAATGGGTATGTTTGAAGGAATAGTGGTTGCAATAATGTTGTATGGTTGCGAGGTGTGGGCTATGGATAGAGTTGTGCGCAGGAGGGTGAATGTGCTGGAAATGAAATGTTTGAGGACAATATGTGGTGTGAGGTGGTTTGATCGAGTAAGCAATGTAAGGGTAAGAGAGATGCGTGGAAATAAAAAGTGTGGTTGAGAGAGCAGAAGAGGGTGTTTTGATATGGTTTGGTCACATGGAGAGAATGAGTGAGGAAAGATTGACCAAGAGGATATATGTGTCAGAGGTGGAGGGAACGAGGAGAAGTGGGAGACCAAATTGGAGGTGTAAAGATGGAGTGAAAAAGATTTTGAGTGATCGGGGCCTGAACATGCAGGAGGGTGAAAGGCGTGCAAGGAATAGAGTAAACTGGAACGATGTGATATACCAGGGTCGACGTGCTGTCAATGGATTAAACCAGGGCATATGAAGCGTCTGGGGTAAACCATGGAAAGTTGTGTGGGGCCTTGATGTGGAAAGGGAGCTGTGGTTTCGGTGCATTATTACATGACAGCTAGAGACTGAGTGTGAACGAATGGGGCCTTTGTTGTCTTTTCCTAGCGCTACTTCGCACACATGAGGGGGGAGGGGGTTGTTATTCCATGTGTGGCGAGATGGCGATGGGAATAAATAAAGGCAGACAGTATGAATTATGTACATGTGTATATATGTATATGTCTGTGTGTGTATATATATGTGTACATTGAGATGTATGGGTATGTATATTTGCGTGTGTGGACGTGTATGTATATACATGTGTATGTGGGTGGGTTGGGTCATTCTTTCGTCTGTTTCCTTGCGCTACTTCGCTAACGTGGGAGACAGCGACAAAGCAAAATAAACAAATATATATATATATATATATATATATATATATATATATATATATATATATATATATATATATATATATATATATATATTCATGAGTCCACGGGGGAAATGAAACACAAGTTCCCAAGTGCACTTTCGTGTAATAATCACATCATCAGGGGAGACACAAAAGAGAAATATAACAGTCAGTTATACATCGAAGAGACGAAGCTAGGACGCCATTTATCTATCTATTATACTTAATCGCTGTTTCCCGCGTCAGCGAGGTTGCGTCAGGAAACAGACGAAGGGCCAATCCACTCATATACACTTATACATACATAACTCTCATACATGCACATGTACATATACATATCAACATATAGACATATACATACACATACACAGACATGCTCATATAGACACGTACATATTCATAATTGCTTGTTTTCATCCATTCCTGACAAACGAAGGTACTTTAGATTCCCAGTTGCTGTATATGAAACAGTCACAGAAAGTCCTACGGAGTCCTTGGAAGACGCTGTAAGGTAAATATAACTGCAAAAGGTCATGGTAAACAAAATAGATCATGTGGGAGGCGCTCACACACCCGTGGGAAACGTTAGCCTTCCATGTATACAACAGCAGGATCACAAGAGCTCTTGGGTTTTATAGATCAAATTCTCTGAAGTAGCGGAGGTCTGCATCTAAACATTTCGGCCCTTCATGTTCTCATTAAATCAAATAGACTTTACAGCGTTAACACTTGTAGATAAGGTCTTAAAAAACCCCAATCCCACAGCCCAAACCTCACGTGTCCATCTTCTGACTGGTCGGCTAGGCTAACTTGCTGACAACTCACAGTTGTCATACTGACAGATCATCATAACAACATCTAGAGGAAGTGTTACATGGTATTGTGACTTACCTACATAACAACATCTAGAGGAAGTGTTACATGGTATTGTGACGTACCTACATAACAACATCTAGAGGAAGTGTTACATGGTATTGTGACGTACCTACATAACAACATCTACAGGAAGTGTTACATGGTATTGTGACGTACCTACATAATAACATCTAGAGGAAGTGTTATATGGTATTGTGACGTACCTACATAACAACATCTAGAGGAAGTGTTATATGGTATTGTGACGTACTTACATGCATGGGAGAGCCAGCAACAAGCCTTTTATAGGAATAAATAAAGTCTCTTAGGCAACAATAGAAATTTCTAGTCTTAACGACGAACTATAGAGACATTGAGATGGATTTTCCCAGGGACGTATGGGAGTAGAGATAGAACCCTGGGGCGGATATAACTCCCCAGGGATGTATGGGAGCAGAGATAGAAACATGGGGTGGATGGAACTCCCCAGAGACGTATGGGAGTAGAGATGGAAGCTTGGGGTAGGTGGAGGACGGGAAGGGACGCCACAAGGCCACTGTCACCTATCATCGGTTTAATTCAATTCAGGACGGTGCCACCGCCAGCAGAGGAGTGGCTGGTATTGACCGTCTCCGTCCGTCCCTCCCTCCCTCCCTGCTGGCACCGATGCCTGCTAGTGGCAAGGGTTGGTGGCCTCTACCCCCACCCACCTCCACCACCACCACCCGTCATCACCAACAACACCTAGAAAGCGGCACCGGGTTCGCCACAACAGACCTTCCAGTTAGGTTCTGGAGGATTTGGACACTGTTCTCTACTTGTGGTGCCTCCCTAAGACTAGGGTTCCTCCTTGAGACTGGGGTTACTCAATGAGGCAAGGGATCCTCCCTAGGGCTTGGGTTTCTTCCTGGGGCTAGGGTTCTTCCTTGAGGCTAGGGTTTCCCCTAAGGCTAAGGTTCCTCCCTCAGGCGAAAGATTGTGCCTGAGGCTAAAATAACGTAATGACTCACCTTCCGAGCACTCTTGACGCTGGTAACACTATTCCAACCTTGAGATGGTTCCTCCGTCCTTCCTCTTCCTCAGAGAATGACCTCACATCTCACACCCACGATGACCTCTACAAATATCCGCCTTGACCACTCATAGTGGCATCAGTCCTGTTCCAAAACACACTTCAGAGTTTATGTAATATGTAGTAATATGTATGTGTATCATGGTGATAACAAGATGTTCTGTTGATATATGATACATATGTATGTGCATCATGGTGATAACAAGATGTTCTGTTGATATATGATACATATGTATGTGTATCATGCTGATAACAAGATGTTCTGTTAATGTATAATACATTCTAAATATTGTATTACACAGATACTGTTACCTTATCTTGCTGTCAGCATGACTTACTATCATCCATTGTATCTCAGACTTCTCTTTTCCCCGTCCCTGACGGCTCCCACTAGGGCCCACTGTATACCCTACACTGGCCTTCACCTACCCCTACATATGTGCCCCTCACGCATATTCTCGCTGAAATACTTTGTCTATATTTCAAAACTTTAAAATCTAAATTGATTTCTGTTTGTTAATCAAGCCATCACCATTCAACAGATGGACAAATATTAACAGGCACATCCACCACCTAACAAAGGCTTGACCCACATGCTGGTGATGCACCAGCTGGCGATGCCATGAACCACATGCTGGTGATGCACCAGCTGGCGATACCATGAACCACACACATGCTAGGGATGCACCAGCTGGTGATGCCATGAACCACATGCTGGCGATGCGTCAGGTGGCGATGCCATGAACCACATGCTGGGGATGCACCAACTGGCGATGCCATGAACCACATGCTGGTGATGCACCAGCTGGCGATGCCATGAACCACACACATGCTAGGGATGCACCAGCTGGTGATGCCATGAACCACATGCTGGCGATGCGTCAGGTGGCGATGCCATGAACTACATGCTGGGGATGCACCAGCTGGCGATGCCATGAACAACATGCTGGGGATGCACCAGCTGGCGATGCCATGAACCACATGCTGGGGATGCACCAGCTGGCGATGCCATGAGCCACACACATGCTGGGATGCACCAGCTGGCAATGCCATGAACCACATGCTGGGATGCACCAGCTGGCGATGCCATGAGCCACACACATGCTGGGATGCACCAGCTGGCAATGCCATGAACCACATGCTGGGATGCACCAGCTGGCGATGCTATGAACCACATGGTCTAAGCTTCTGAATATGATTAACCTTTCTGTTTCCGTACATGAAACGATAGCACCTGCTTCTGCTACATGAAACATTACGTGTATTAATCATCCGAGAGAGAGAGAGAGAGAGAGAGAGAGAGAGAGAGAGAGAGAGAGAGAGAGAGAGAGAGAGAGAGAGACGCACTATCTGGTGTCATAACTCTCGCTAACACTACCGTAATGGTGCAGGAAAGGCCAATGAAGACTCTTGTCCATTATAAAAACAAACGTGTGTGTGCAGCGCCTCATCCAACAGCTCCTCCCTAAATCTGGCAATCACTGGAGCCGCCTGAGGAAGCAGGGTTGCCTGGGTAATAGTTAGGCTGGTAACCCACCAGCAGCTGTTTATCATGGCCGGCCATGACGGGGGCGTATCTTACCAACAAAAAGATGTGCCTTTTCCGGCTCTGTGTGAAGGGGCCATAGGGCTCGTTGGTTATCTCACAGAGCGCGCCTGCCTTTGTCCCTGGGCAACAATGTCGTCTATCACAGCTCTTTAGCCTCGGTTATAAACCTGTTTGACACGTGTGATTAAATTTGAGTCTTCTGGTTGGCGATGGGTGTGGTAGGGGATTGTGGAATAGGGAGGTCTTGGCTAGCGTTATGATGGGCGTTGTGTGAGGGGAGGTCTTAGCCTGGGCTATGGTGGCAATTGTGGGAGGGGAGATCTTCATGTGGTGGTCTAGGTTTTGCGCTGGCGGTCTCTATATATGTTCTAATGATGCCCTTCGGCCCAGTCGTTTCCACTACCTTCCCTCGTCGCTTCTTATGATCCGATGTACAGTTTTTAGTGTCTTCTACTCTGTCTCATCATCTCAGTCCAGAACATTTCTAGGTTGCGTCTGAATCAGAGGATCTCATGACCCATAGTCGGCAAGTTTCTTTCATCTCTCGTTTTCGTTTGTTCGCTTATGTTTTCTCATGATTTCCTCGAAGTCTTGCGAGTGGATCCCTTGATAATTCAGAAAATTTTTCTTGTTTTATTTCGTAAGTTTGTGTTACTCTGTGGAATAGAGTTATCTACTTCCGGCGTATCTTTTGTGTTGGGCTCCTGTTAAAGAATTTGGTTCCTGTCAAGTCGTAATCTACAGAAACTTTTAAAATCGTGATGAAGTCTTGTTACGGTCACAAAACATTTCATTTTTAGCTAATTTTGCGTTGCATTATCAGCTGTATGTTCCATCCTGCCTTCAGGGAAATTCTTATGGGCGTTATGATTCAATTGTTCGTATATGGAAGAGAGTCGGGGTCTAAGGAAACACAAGTGACAACATCAACAAAGTGTTTTCCTGGTTAATGTATACAGGTGACGTAGCCCAGGACTACCAGCTACTGCACCTGCAAACTTACGGAATGAAAGATGAAGCGGCTTGAACGAGGCACGTAGTGGCAAGAGGTGCCTGACAACCAGGTTTTCGTGGAACTTGTGTTGGAAGATGTGGAATGTGATGCGTCCTGACTAAGTGGTAGGTGTTGTTTGTGCTTCTGCTGCAGGAGCGCCCCGAAGTAGGCCTGGTCCTAGTTTCTGTAGTTTCGGTTGCTTCTCAAGACGGGCGGAAGCCAAGCCCATTAGAGTCCAGCCAATGAGAGTTTGTGGGAGATGAGACACTATAAAGACATATCAAGTGTAAGATGGATAATCGGGAGTAACATGGCGGACTTCCACTGACGGAGGAAGGCTCTATAAGTGTAATGGTAAGAGACATCAAAGTGCTGGTTAAGGATCTGCTTGACTAATCTCACTCTCGATGCTGTCCCGGTGCCAACTCAAGTTACTAAGGCGATTCTTGGACGATGTCCTCCGTGGGGACTGCTGATGTCGTTGCATGATGGGAAGCAGAAGCGGCACTTCCGTTATTAAGTCACAGGCGACCTGTTAGGATGGCACGCAGTAGCCATGACCTCACCTCTGGCTGAGGACTGTGTCATTCGTGTTCCTTTAGGAAAAGTATGTCTGTTGCGACGGTCTTTGACTGATGTCGCCAACCGATGATGCTACCTAACCCTCCCTCACCCCACTTTTTTTTTTTTTTCCCCAAAAATGAACACTTGGGCGACGTTGAGGCAGGAGTCCCATCGGAAAGGTGGCCGTCGTCAGTCTCGAAGATCCATTTATATAGACGAGGAAGCGCGGGAAACTCCCGTCTCCACAACGAAATTGAAGACCAGATGCTGAAGTGCCATCACTGTGATGCCAGGGAGGCAGATGGTAGGTTGATCTTGCAAGAGAAGAGGCACAGCAGAGTTCCTGTTGGTAGGAACTGCCTTAACGAAATCCTGCGGGGCCCTTATCGGCAGAGGGAGACAGAATCACTCGGGAGCTGCAAGCTAGACCTTGCAAAGATGAAAGGGTAGTAAGGGATGCCGCTGGGTATTAAGAAAGCAAGCGTCTACAAAGGTTAACAGTCAACACTGCTTTGAACATTTCTGAATGTTTCAGTCAGCGCAAGGGTCACTAGTTTAGCGGTGGTCCTGTGGTTGTTATTTATGATTGGTGATGGGACTGAGAGGAGGAAACAACAACAGTGCTTTATTCGGTAATGTAAGGAGGTGTCGTATCCTAGGTGAGGGGCTCATGGAGGTGCAAGCAAGGTTGTTAAGAAGGAAGTGGGTGGAATGAAATGAGTACAGACAAGTGTCTAGCAATACGGACAAGGTGTAGGAGTCGGGGGGGGGGGGGGGGGGGGGGGGGTACTGCATGATTTCTAAGTCTTCATGGAGCTTCTGACGGAGAGAGATGTCGCGTTTGCCATAATCCAGTGAGTGACGTTTGCTGTTGTTACTTGTGCTGCAAGCGCACCGCGAGCATGACCGTAATTCTCGTAGTTTTGGCTGCTTTGCGAGACGAGCGGGAGAAAGTCCCATCCGAGTCCTGCCTCACGGGAAATGAGGCATCACAGAGACACCAAACAGAAGGTGGAAAATCAGAAGTCACACAGCTGACTTATACTGATCGAGGAGTTACAACTGTCAGTGATGTGGGCAAGACGACAAAACGCTAGTTAGCGAGCGACACTGTGTAATGAAGGCAGGAAGTAGTCCTACCCTCGCTGCCACCCACATGTATGAGGAGGACAACTCAGGTCATGAGGAGGATCCTTCTGTGAAGATGTCTCTAATGCGAACTGTAGGCATCACTTATTGGTGGAAACAAGAAACAGGCGAGGTTTCCGTCTTCAAGGTCTAGTATCGCAAGGTCTGACGTCACTTCTTAGGCTGGTGGAGTGTGTGACCCCTGTTCACTAAGGAGAGGTCAGGTCAGTTGCATAATGCGATGACTAGAGAGGCCAGGTGTAGCGGCCTCTCACACACACGTTACCACCCAACGTCAGTACGTGTCTCTTCCTGTCTACCTGTACCACAGCAGAACCTTCCTGGACGCGGCAGCTCTATCTTTTGTTTCATGAATCATATTTCATATTTTCATTCCCTTTTTTCTTCCTTGACAAAGTACGCATCACAGCAAACCATTGATTCACCACAAAAATACAAAAAAGTATCTAATTGATAAAAAGAAAATTTGACCAAATACTCTTTGTTGGCCGAGTCTAAAACAATATATGATATCAATAATTCCATTAATGAAAAATAAATCAAATTTGCATATGCTGCCACCAGTCAGTTGCCAGTACTCTCTAGATAAAGCAACACACACCAACTCTTATGTAATGACGCTTTTTTTACCTTTACTGTTGGTGAATACACACACTCACACACACACGCATACACGTACATATATATATATATATATATATATATATATATATATATATATATATTTTTTTTTTTTTTTTTTTTTATACTTTGTCGCTGTCTCCCGCGTTTGCGAGGTAGCGCAAGGAAACAGACGAAAGAAATGGCCCAACCCCCCCCCCCCCATACACATGTACATACACACGTCCACACACGCAAATATACATACCTACACAGCTTTCCATGGTTTACCCCAGACGCTTCACATGCCTTGATTCAATCCACTGACAGCACGTCAACCCCTGTATACCACATGGCTCCAATTCACTCTATTCCTTGCCCTCCTTTCACCCTCCTGCATGTTCAGGCCCCGATCACACAAAATCTTTTTCACTCCATCTTTCCACCTCCAATTTGGTCTCCCTCTTCTCCTCGTTCCCTCCACCTCCGACACATATATCCTCTTGGTCAATCTTTCCTCACTCATTCTCTCCATGTGCCCAAACCATTTCAAAACACCCTCTTCTGCTCTCTCAACCACGCTCTTTTTATTTCCACACATCTCTCTTACCCTTACGTTACTTACTCGATCAAACAACCTCACACCACACATTGTCCTCAAACATCTCATTTCCAGCACATCCATCCTCCTGCGCACAACTCTATCCATAGTCCACGCCTCGCAACCATACACCATTGTTGGAACCACTATTCCTTCAAACATACCCATTTTTGCTTTCCGAGATAATGTTCTCGACTTCCACACATTCTTCAAGGCTCCCAGAATTTTCGCCCCCTCCCCCACCCTATGATCCACTTCCGCTTCCATGGTTCCATCCGCTGCCAGATCCACTCCCAGATATCTAAAACACTTCACTTCCTCCAGTTTTTCTCCATTCAAACTCACCTCCCAATTGAATTGACCCTCAACCCTACTGTACCTAATAACCTTGCTCTTATTCACATTTACTCTTAACTTTCTTCTTTCACACACTTTACCAAACTCAGTCACCAGCTTCTGCAGTTTCTCACATGAATCAGCCACCAGCGCTGTATCATCAGCGAACAACAACTTCCCAAGCTCTCTCATCCCCAACAGACTTCATACTTGCCCCTCTTTCCAAAACTCTTGCATTCACCTCCCTAACAACATAATATATATATATATATATATATATATATATATATATATATATATATATATATATATATATATATATATATATGTATAATACTTAATAGCCGTCTCCCGCGTTAGCGAGGTAGCCCAAGGAAACAGACGAAAGAATGGCCCAACTCACACAAGCACATAAACATACCTATACATTTCAACGTATACATATATATATATATATATATATATATATATATATATATATATATATATATATATATATATATATATATATACATACACAGGCATATACATATATACACATGTACATATTCACACATGCTGCCTTCATCCATTCCATATAACATATAACCATATAACACTGTTGGAAGCACTACTCCTTAAAACATACCCATTTTTGTTCTCGCTTTCCATACATTCTTCAACACTCCCAGAACCTTCGCCCCCTCCCCCACCCTGTGACTCACTTCCGCTTTCATGGTTCCACTCCCAGATATCTAAAACACTTCACTTCCTCTAGTTTTTCTCCATTGAAACTTACATCAACCCTACTGAACCTAATAACCTTGCTCTTATTCACATTTACTCTCAGCTTTCTTCTTTCACACACTACCAAACTCAGTCACCAGCTTCTGCAGTTTCTCACCCGAATCAGCCACCAGCGCTGTATCATCAGCGAACAACAACTGACTCACTTTCCAAGCTCTCTCATCCCCAACAGACTGCATACTTGCCCCTCTCTCCAAAACTCTTGCATTCACCTCCATAATCACCCCATTCATAAACAGATTAAACAACCATGGAGACATCACGCACCCCTGCCGCAAACCAACATTCACTGGGAGCCAATCACTTTACTCTCTTCCTATTCGTACATATGCCTTACATCCTTGGTAAAATTTTTCATTGCTTCTAGCAACTTACCTCCCACACCATATACTCTTAATAGCTTCCACAAAGCATCTCTATCAACTCTATCATATGCCTTTTCCAGATCCATAAATGCTACATACAAATCCATCTGTTTTTTTAAGTATTTCTCACATACATTTTTCAAAGCAAACACCTGAGCCACACATCCTCTACCACTTCTGAAACCACACTGCTCTTCCCCAATCTGATGCTCTGTACATGCCTTCACCCTCTCAATCAATACCCTTCCATATAATTTACCCAGGAATACTCACTCAACAAACTTATACCTCTGTAATTTGAATATTTATCTTTATCCCCTTTGCCTTTGTACAATGGCACTATGCATGCATTCTGCCAATCCTCAGGCACTTCACCATGAACCATACATACACTGAATATCCTTACCAACCGATCAACAACACAGTCACCCCTTTTTTTGATAAATTCCAGTGAAATACCAACCAAACTCGCAGTCTTACCAGCTTTCATCTTCCGCAAAGCTTTCACCTCCTCTTCTCTGTTTACCAAACCATTCTCCCTGACCCTCTCACTTCTCAGGGGTGTTAACGGGATACGCCTGCCAAAGATTACTCCGTGTATGAAAAGTTGTATTTAATGAGGCTTTATCACTGGGAGTAGAGTCTCGCCACAAAACCTCTTACTCTAAAGGAGTCTACACTTCCCTGCTACTGAAAGCAGTGCAACCTCGGACTGCAGGAGCCTTTAAGAAGAGGTCCTGAGGAATCTTCTTTTTCCTAATCTTATCCTGTCACTAACCTTCTTTTTCCTTATTTTATCCTGTCAATAATCTTCCTCTGGATCATCCTCTCTGTAACAAGACCTCTGGAACACAAACCCTGGAACATCTTCCTGGACTCCCTCCCACCTCCCTGGAAGGCCACTATCGCCTCCCACTTCACAATATTGCGACCATTCATCAGCCCTCACCACCACCCATCCCTTTTCCCCTCCCCTCCTCTCCCCTCCCTTCCTCTTCCCTCCTTTCCCGTCGCCTCTCCTACTCTTGCCCCTCCACCACCCTGCCATTAGGCCGCCTTTCCCCTGCTCTCCCAGCCTCCGACTTACGCCTGTTTCACCCACGCGCCCCTCCAACCCGCAGCTCTTATCGCTGGGAATATTAATAGGAAATTCTCTAAAGAGTAGACGTGTGTGTGTGACGGGTCGAGGACACATCATCAGAATGTTTATGTCGTAAGCTGACGACACACCGCGGCTGACGGTACCACATGGTGTGTCGAGAACCTTCGGTGTCGTGAGCTAACGGCACGGCACACTGCTACTGATACTTCCATATAGTGTGTGGAGTATCTTGGGTGTCGTAAGCTGACGACATACCACAGCTACGCTATCGTCTATTGTATCGAAGATCGAACGGAAGCCTTGCAAGACAAAGAGAACTTGAGAGCATATTGACACAACACTTACTACGTCACTGGAACGTCCAACACCACAGTTTAAGATTGTTTTGATGTCACAACAACGGTGGTTTTGACGTGTCATAATAATGGTTCCAAGGGTACAGTTAGGCAGAATGGTGAACACTCCAGCAGCCTCACTAATCTGCAAGTATTGGAGTGGGTAAGTACTGGGGTAGGTAAATCTGCAAGTATTGGAGTGGGTAAGTACTGGGGTAGGTAAATCTGCAAGTATTGGAGTGGGTAAGTACTGGGGTAGGTAAGTACTAGGGTAGATAAATACTAGGGTAGGTAAGCACTAGGGTAGGTAAATACTAGGGTAGGTAAGGACTAGGGTAGGTAAGTACTAGAGTAGGTAAGTACTGGGGTAGGCAAGTACTAGGGTAGGTAAGTACCGGGGTCGGTAAGTACTAGGGTACGTAAGTACTAGTGTAGCTAAGTACTAGGTGAGTTAAGTACTTGGGTAGGTAAGTACTGGGGTAGGTAAGTGCTGGGGTTGGTAAGTACTGGGGTAGGTAAGTGCTGGGGTAGGTAAGTACTAGTGTAGTTAAGTACTAGGTGAGGTAAGTACTTGGGTAGGTAAGTGCTGGGGTAGGTAAGTACTTGGGTAGGTAAGTGCTGGGGTAGGTAAGTGCTGGGGTAGGTAAGTGCTGGGGTAGTTAAGTGCTGGGGTAGGTAAGTACTTGGGTAGGTAAGTGCTGGGGTAGGTAAGTGCTGGGGTAGGTAAGTGCTGGGGTAGTTAAGTGCTGGGGTAGTTAAGTGCTGGGGTAGGTAAGTACTGGGGTAGGTAAGTGCTGGGGAAGGTAAGTACTGGGGTAGGTAAGTACTGGGGTAGGTAAGTACTGGGGTAGGTAAGTACTGGGGTAGGTAAGTGCTGGGGTAGGTAAGTACTGGGGTAGGTAAGTACTGGGGTAGGTAAGTGCTGGGGTAGGTAAGTACTGCGGTAGGTAAGTGCTGGGGTAGGTAAGTGCTGGGGTAGGTAAGTGCTGGGGTAGGTAAGTACTGGGGTAGGTAAGTGCTGGGGTAGGTAAGTGCTGGGGTAGGTAAGTACTGGGGTCGGTAAGTACTGGGGTAGGTAAGTGCTGGGGTAGGTAAGTGCTGGGGTAGGTAAGTGCTGGGGTAGGTAAGTGCTGGGGTAGATAAGTGCTGGGGTAGGTAAGTGCTGGGGTAGATAAGTGCTGGGGTAGGTAAGTGCTGGGGTAGGTAAGTGCTGGGGTAGGTAAGTGCTGGGGTAGGTAAGTGCTGGGGTAGGTAAGTGCTGGGGTAGGTAAGTACTGGGGTAGGTAAGTGCTGGGTAGGTAAGTGCTGGGGTAGGTAAGTGCTGGGTAGGTAAGTGCTGGGTAGGTAAGTACTGGGGTAGGTAAGTGCTGGGGTAGGTAAGTGCTGGGGTAGGTAAGTGCTGGGGTAGGTAAGTGCTGGGGTAGATAAGTGCTGGGGTAGGTAAGTGCTGGGGTAGATAAGTGCTGGGTAGGTAAGTGCTGGGGTAGGTAAGTGCTGGGGTATGTAAGTGCTGGGGTAGGTAAGTGCTGGGGTAGGTAAGTGCTGGGGTAGGTAAGTGCTGGGGTAGGTAAGTGCTGGGGTAGGTAAGTGCTGGGGTAGGTAAGTGCTGGGGTAGGTAAGTACTGGGGTAGGTAAGTGCTGGGGTAGGTAAGTGCTGGGGTAGGTAAGTGCTGGGGTAGGTAAGTGCTGGGGTAGATAAGTGCTGGGGTAGGTAAGTGCTGGGGTAGGTAAGTGCTGGGGTAGGTAAGTGCTGGGGTAGGTAAGTGCTGGGGTAGGTAAGTGCTGGGTAGGTAAGTGCTGGGGTAGGTAAGTGCTGGGGTAGGTAAGTGCTGGGGTAGGTAAGTGCTGGGGTAGGTAAGTGCTGGGGTAGGTAAGTGCTGGGGTAGGTAAGTGCTGGGGTAGGTGCCAGGGATATATAAAGATCTTCGCAGAAGTTGATATAGTGATGCAAATGACAGTGGTGAGGTAAACATGGTTTAATTTCATGATTCTGTGAAATACAAGTCAATAAGAGACTATGAGAAGCATTCTTTTACGTAGTCTCTTTGTGAAATATTGGAACCTCCATAATTGTTGTGTAGGGGACATTGCATAGCACTGAGGTTGGCTGCCCAAGGTAAATATCGAATTGTTTTGATTAATGAAGTGAAAGATGCTGTCAAGCCCCAGGCAAGTACTGGAACCACGTGGATATCATAACGTGAATCACTTGGGAAAATTCACCAAAGATTGGAATTTCAAAGAATTATCTACTTATAAAGGGTGAAGTGTTCCAAAATTTCATCGAAATAAGAATTGGTATGAGGAATGTTGGAGTGAGCATGACCCTGTGAAAACGAGTGTATGGAGAACGTTTCCTAAATGAACATACACAAATCTGGCAGAGTAATGGAACAAAGAACATATGTTTCTAAAACAAGAATGTCAGCGGACGATCCTCAGAACTGACCGACCACAGAGGATAAGCCCAAATGGACGGCGAAATGGTTGGCAGGGATTAACAATAAAAGACTTCGGACAGAAACAAACTAATCCTTCCTCTCCCTCTCGTATTAGCACTGCGGGAAACGAAGATATGAGAGAAAAGGCGGGAAAATGTGGGATATTTGGGGAGCTGCGGAGGGCAACATAGCACAAAGTTGCGTCTAATTAAATAGGAATCTGTTTGATATTGTTGTGGGTGGGGGGGGGGGGGCTGAGGGAATAACTGGGGTGGGGGATGGCTGGGGTGTGGGGATGGCTGGGGTGTGGGGATGGCTGGGGAGCGGGGAGAAGGGGGATGGCTGGGGAGCGGGGAGAAGGGAGTATGCAGAAGAACATAAGCTAAATGTGACAAGAGACGGAAAGATTATGTTACAACAACATTATTGATAATGAACTTGGAGGACATCAGGAAGGTGGAGGGTACAGTGGGTGGGTGGGTGGGTGGGTGGGTGGGTGGGGAGGCAGGTGGGTGGGTGGGTGGGTGGGTTGACGGGTGGGTGGGTGGGTGGACGCAGATAGCAAGATTATACACGAACATGGCCATGAGGGTTGCCACATGTACCAACTCCACCCAGGTCATCCTTTGGCAACTCTGCTTCTGCCTTGGACTACGGCAATTTGAATCTGGACCATGGCAACTCCACCCTGCAATATGCTTACTCCACTATGGAACATGGCAACTCCACCCTGCATTATGTTTATTCCAATATGGACCAAGGCAACTCCACCCTGCAATATGCTTACTCCACTATGGACCATGGCAACTCCAACTTGCAATAGGCTTACTCCACTATGGACCATGGCAACTCCACCCTACAACATGCTTACTCCACTATGGACCATGGCAACTCCACCCTGCAATATGCTTACTCCACTATGGACCATGGCATCTACACCCTGCAATATGCTTACTCCACCATGGACCATGGCATCTCCAACCTACAATATGCTTACTCCACTGTGGACCATGGCGACTCCACCCTGCAATATGCTTACTCCACTATGGACCATGGCATCTCCACCTTGCAATATGCTTACTCCACTATGGACCATGGCATCTCCACCTTGCAATATGCTTACTCCACTATGGACCATGGCGACTCCACCCTGCAATATGCTTACTCCGGCCTGGACCATGGCGACTCCACCCTGCAATATGCTTACTCCGGCCTGAACCATGGCGACTCCAACTTTTTCTAAAGTAGCGTATCTTTCAGTCTGTCTTAAAGCAATTCCTACAATGTTCTACAATGGTCCATAAACTCTCTTCTTTATTGGTTATAATCTCATGGCAACGTCTCTCTCTCTCTCTCTCTCTCTCTCTCTCTCTCTCTCTCTCTCTCTCTCTCTCTCTCTCTCTCTCTCTCATTTAGAATCCTTCTGCCTTGTCACTGACAACACCTTATCGTGATCTTCGTTTGGGGACTCTTCTCTGCGTGTATTTACCATCCTTTAAAAGACTCATTAAAGACAGGAGAATATAATGGTCAGACGAAGTTCAAATGAAAGGAACAGAAATAAAAAGAACAGGAAGTGGCGTTGTGGGGAAGCAGCAAGTGAAAAGAAACAAACAATATTCGTAAAGTTACAAAAGAAAAGGAACTTTCGCAAGCCCACGAAAATGGAACAGACGAATGACAACAGATACACACCAAATGGAACAGACGACTGAGAACAGACGCACCGCCGATTGAAAGAGGAACAGAAGATCTGGTGAATCATGGAAGGAAGTAAGACATAAGGGGACACGGAAATTGACGACAGAAGAACAGATTTGATGTAAATATTATGGAAAGTACATTCCTTAGAACGATAGACGCGCATGAGACAGAATGAATTCGACTATTGTGATATACGGGGGTTGAGGCAGGGCATATGAAGCGGTCAAGGTAAACCGTCGAACATTGTGCTGAGCTTAGATAGCGAGCTCTGCCTTCATTACAGTATACGGGACAGCGAGAGGCCGTTGTTTGCGTTGCTGATGTTATCTCGCTAAGAGGAGAAAAGCAATTAAACATAAACAGATTATAGAAAATGAAAGTACAAATGAAATCTAGGAGTACTAAAGTTTATGAGAGAGAGAGAGAGAGAGAGAGAGAGAGAGAGAGAGAGAGAGAGAGAGAGAGAGAGAGAGAGAGAGAGAGAGAGAGAGATGGGTGAGAAAAGAAAAGCAAATAATGCCATGTGCACATGTGTGGATGACTGGAACAGGAGGAAGGTGAAGGTAGGAAGTAGATACAAGAGGAGGGAAATAGAGAGATGAGTTGGAGATATAACGAGGAAGAGAGGAATAACGAGGAGGAAGGAAGGAAGGAGGGGAGATGGAGATAGCAGTGACGTATGACTGGCGGCACTAGGGTAGGGTAGGGTGGGGGGCTGAGGTAAGGCCGGAGAAGATAGGATATAATCGATTGTCAACACTGTGATGGCGCCCATCCCTCCAACTTTAAATCACTCTGCGCCTTTGTTTTCAAGAGATAATATAATTGGCAATTTAATTTCTTCCTCGTGAAGGGTTGGAGGTCCTTTGTATACCGTTGAGCTAAGGTGGCCTTGTGCACACGTATCATATGTAACCTTCCTACCTCCCGAATGTTAGCTGACAAAATCATGTAAACAGTGTAACCTGCTGACGGTCAGTAACCTCACTGCTTGCCAGCCTGGTCTCCATCATTCATCATCATAACATGTCAGTATAACGTTTTCTTCACCTATAATGAAAGTTAATGTACGACGATTACCATAATATTGTGTAAAGTGTTCTATAATCTCTATCTACCCCACCCCATACACATCATGGTGCTGACCCCACCCCATACACATCATGGTGCTGACCCCACCCCATACACATCATGTGCTGACCCCACCCCATACACATCATGGTGCTGACCCCACCCCTACACATCATGTGCTGACCCCACCCCATACACATCATGGTGCTGACCCCACCCCATACACATCATGGTGCTGACCCCACCCCTACACATCATGTGCTGACCCCACCCCATACACATCATGGTGCTGACCCCACCCCTACACATCATGTGCTGACCCCACCCCATACACATCATGGTGCTGACCCCACCCCATACACATCATGGTGCTGACCCCACCCCTACACATCATGTGCTGACCCCACCCTATACACATCATGGTGCTGACCCCACCCCATACACATCATGGTGACGTCATCCCTGTGGAGGGTGATGAGCAATAAGTCGCTTGGCGGACGTTTCCAGGCAACTCACTATCCAGGAGGCAGTCTGCTGACTGACAGACTCACTAATGCCTGAGTATGAAAGAGGCAAGTTCGGTCGGACATGTCTATACCATTCAATATGTGGGCGAGGTAAGCTGGGTCAGCTGATCACGTTGATAGAGTTGTAAGGGCATGGCCGCCAAATCTGTTGCCCTGCAGGAAGCAACCAGCGATGTAAAGGATCAACTGGAGACATCCTGACGCCTACCACGTATCTCTCACCCATGTGGGCGTTTGTGTGGAGGATGCATGGCTTCCATCAGGGACTTGCGTACGATCTCAACACATCCCTGGTTAAGTAAACGTAAACTATAAATTTCATTAGGACGAATATTGATGAACTAGGGCGATTATTATGAATCAGAGCGAGTGCTTAAGAATTGGGTCGATTACTGCAGATTTGGACGAAAATGGAAAATTAGAGCGAGAACGACTGATGTATATTCTCGTGATGATAGATAATTAGGGCGAATAAAGGAAAGTTGGGCGATTTCTGTTAATTAATGCGTGTGTGGAAGAGTACAACAATCATTGTATATCATGACGAACACGCAGACTTAGAGCATTTAATACAAATTTGGGAAAATACTGAAAAAATTGAGAGCGCGCTGTAGAGTACATCCGATACTTGAATTCAAATCAGGACGAGTTTGAAAAAGCAGAGTAACATTCGTTTATAAGAATATAAAAAAATCAAGGTTACATTAGGATATTAAGGCGATGAGGATAAGAAATCTACGCCGCAATGTTGGTACACTTTTCCTCTTCTATACCCTAGCATTACTTTGGTTGTTGCTCCCGAGAACTGGCTGCTTGTGTGCCCTAACCGCTAGTTAGACCATGCAACACTCGGCAAGCTGCTGCCTCACATGATTACTGTGTGGCCATCAGCAACTCAAGGGTGGGCCGTTTTGACAACTGCTTCTTTCCGAACACTTTGAAGCTTTGGAACTCTCTACCTAGTGTTTCCCAATAACTATGACCTACCACATTCCAAATGACCGGTCTTCCACGTCCTCAAAAATTCATAAATACTTTCCATTGTCTTTTCTTTTTCCGCTTTACGATTCTCTATTTCAATTAAGGCCCGGCCTTATTGTGGACTTTTGTCCGTGACTGGAACCTTCAACCTATGAACAAAGAATGAAAAACAAACATATTTATGCAATAATCCTCTTCCTGATTATGAAAACATTGATACCCTCTAACCCATATTTCAATATGGTCCATTAAGCCATTTCCAGAAAACTACTATTTGGTATTAATTACCTCAGTAACTGTTAACCATATTCCCCAACTCCCTTCGGTAAACTGGAGCCAATTCAAGAAAAATATATACATTCGCCGGCAACTGTCTCGGCAGTTTGTTTACAAACGTCGCATCACGCGTCTGTGATCCTGCAATTGTCTGAGGGGTTCTTATTGTGTTGGATGGCGAGATTTGTTATTATCGATCTGAGCATGCGGAGTCAGCGGTAATGTTAAGGATATTATAACTCGTAATGGTGTTCATGATGGGGCCTCAATCTGTCGGAAATTGGCATTGATGGGTCAGAAGCCAGCGCCCGAGGCAAGGATCTGGACGGAGAGGTCCCGCCCGTCCGGATGTGTATGAAAGTCGTAGCGAATAATGGGAAATTATTTTTGAGATGGGAATGAGATAGGAAGGTAATGGCAGGGAAAATTCGAGCGGGATTACGCTGCTGGTGTGGTTTTGTGGAGAATGGGGAGGGGGGAGGGGGAGAGCGCGGGGGTAGTAGTGATGATAGGTGGTGGTGATTGCAGCAGTAATGATATGGTGCAGGAGGAGTGTTCTGTTAACACGATGGTGATAATACTATTGTTGTGGTGGCGGTTATATTGTTATTGTTGTTGTTGGTATGGGTGTTGATGGCCATATTGTTGTTGATTTTGTTGTGGTGAAGGTGGTGGCAGTATTAATGTTGTTGTTGGTGGTGGTGGCCGCATTGTTGTTGTTGGTGATGGTGGTGGTTGTATTGTCCCACATTACAGGACTTTTACCCACTACAACAAGATGAATACATCAGACAAACATTCATAACAAGAGAAGACCTCTACTTGCCCAGGTGAAGAGGTGACACTGACCGTGTTCACAGCGGGAGTGTTCGAAGCGTCCTCAACCTCGGGCTTGTGTTCCCGCACGACTCCTGAACCCAGGGAATATTAGGGTCTTTGACGTCACAAAGTATAGCACTTTCCATCATTTCAATATGAAACACAAATAACTAAGCGCTGATAATTGCGCAATGTTCTATTAACAGAGATGTAGTGATATCACAAAAGAAAAAATACAACAGTAATTGAATTATATCAGATTTAGATTATCGCTTTGCCGGAGCACATTCAGACAGGCCTGCCCTATGGGAAAGATGGAGCTTAACTGTAAATACAAGTACTTGACAGTCTCGAACAAATGTTCGACCTCTGTGATGAAACTGATTCACAGGAATGAGTCTCCGAACTGACTTCCCCTGACTGTTGTCTGGTGTGGGTAGGTATGATCGCCAACCTATAGATGGCGTCTCCAACTTGTGGTATAGGTGGTCTATTATCTGATTATGCTTAGCTAAACCGTACATTATAATTACGAGTCGATAGTGTTCCTTGCAATGTATTGTAAAATATGAGACACTTGCTTAGTGAATAATTTGAATGAATATATACATACTCTGTCCTATTATTATTTTTTTGAAGGCATGCATCGACAAATACGTATACTAGAATACACTTATATATAGAAACACATTGGTAATATGGTATTCCAGATTCTCTTATTCATTTTTCACTTAGAATTGGATTAAGGCTCTTGATATAACAGAGGACCAAATGTTACTAATATATTGATATCTTTTATAAAGGCTGTAAGACTTTTATACCCAACCTTCAAGCAAAGTGAATTATTTTATTCATCATTCATAATTTATCAATTAATCGAATAAAACTCAATGCTTCGCCACAATATCATGTTTCCGGTTATTACGATATATGTCTCGTATGACTGATATCAAACACGATACATTAAACAAACTATACCTAGTTACGTGACAACCACATGTCTTGATGTACATGTCATGATCAGGTGGTACACATCACCACTACTGTCTCCCTCAACATCACCCAACAAGTCCCCCATTCCCCCAGTGCTGTCTCTCCTACACATCTGTTTGTTGGCATGTCTTTTACGAGGTTCGAACCCGGAGTCTTGACGC
Source organism: Panulirus ornatus (assembly GCF_036320965.1). NCBI lineage: Eukaryota > Metazoa > Arthropoda > Malacostraca > Decapoda > Palinuridae > Panulirus > Panulirus ornatus. Next base: position 13,641,687 of record NC_092248.1, read on the forward strand.
GGGAAATGAGAGGTAGATATGAGTATGATACTCCGGCGGGAAAATGGCCGCCCATCCCCTCCAGGAAATTACCCCGTCATCCAGGCCCTGCCCCCCCCCCCCCCGACCCCCACCCCATCCTGGACTTTACAGGAAGCAATGGGGCCCTGCAGGAAGCGTTGGGATCTTGCAGGGAGGGTTAGTGCCCTACAGGGAGTACTGGGATCCTGCAGGGAGCATTAGAATCCTGAAGAGAGCGTTAGAGTTGTAAGGGAGTGTTGGAATCCCACAAGGAACTTTAGAGTATATCAGGGAGCGTTGGAGTCTTATAGGTGGCATAGAAAGCTCTGCGTGGAGCGTTGAAGTCCTGCAGGAAGCGTTGGGTTCCAGCGGGGAGGGTTTGGACACTATAGGGAACCTTGGGGTTTGCAGGGAACCCTACAGAGAAAGTAAGGCTTGTGTAGAGAGTGTAGGAGGCAACAGAGACAGTTCTACAGGGAAAGGTCATGACCTTGGAGGACGATGAAGAGCACTTGGGAAAGTGCCTAGTGTTCTGCTGGGATCATTCTGGACCTAGCGGGCGCTTAGTTCAATACCCCTGACGATCACCGGAGGCTTGTAGGGAGTGTAGGAGAGTCCCCCTGACACTGCAGAGAGTGTAGGCAATACCCTGGGTCCTACTGGGTTCTACAGATCCCCGTAGGAAGCATAAGAGACTGCCTTGGGTCCTGTAAGGATGGACATATCACGTACAGGTCTCACAATATAAAAGGTCGCGTTATGTTTTCTTGGAGAGATAGTCACCGAACAGTACACATAGTTCATCTCTGACATCATATGATTTTGATTTACTATGTAATCTTCTGTGTGGTAATCTATCCAATACCTTTAATTATCATAACATATATGGAGGTACTCTTGAATCTCAGTTGTGTTATCTATCACTGAAAATTTCTAGTAAGATTGGTAGGTAAAATCTTTTGCGGAAGAGTCACACTTGCTGTCCTTTACAATACTGTGATCTAAAGCTTTTGTAATGTTTCTTATCATCTTTTTTTAACGTTCTACCTAAAAATACCTGAATATAATTCACCAATTATTCAGGACACATTCCCTATCTTTCAGATACTGGGATAACGTTTCTTAGTCTTTTGTGACCTTATCGATCGTCAGTTAGTGACTTGTCAGATATTATGAAGATAATAAACATCGCCTGCCATCTGACCTTTAAGACTTTTTGGGCTACGTTATTAGGGTCAGTCCATCTGTCTGGGTTAATATGGTGCAAGAATCTCTTTAACTTCATAGCTCATAATTTCTGTCACCTTCAATGGTCATTTGGCTCTTGGAAAAATATGTGCAGCTAAATTATGCCCACATCTTCGACTGTAAACATCGAACTGAAAGATTTATTCAGAGTAGACCACATTTCTTTGGCATTTCTCTCATTTTTCTTGTTCATTTGTCAGTGGTCCTACTGTAACGTTTATGTCCTTTCTTTGTCTTACGTATTAGAAGAATTCCTTGGGATTAGTTTCAACGTTTGGGGAAACTATAACAAATCTTGAAGTGAGTGTAGGGCTCTCTCAGAGAGTGGACAAGTCTCCCTTGGTTTGTGAAGGTAAATCAGACGACAGTCTTGGGTTGTGGAGGCAACATACGGGATGGTCTGGGCCCCAGAGGAAACATGATGAGCCCTTTGCTCACAGGGGCAGTGAAGCAAAATGTCCGAATCCCTGAAGCGAGGTTAGATAACTCTCATGAATCCTGCAGGCAGGAGAGGGGAATATCTGTAGCCCTGGAAGGAGCCTAGGATACTACTTTAGCTCTTGGATGGAGAGCAGGGAACCATCTTGAGTGTTGGGGTAGGGAAACACGATTATTTCTGGTCCCGAGTTGTAAGTCAGAGAATCATCTTGTCCTGGAGGTCACGGGACTGTTTTGAACCTCGGGAAGAGTATAGGGAAGTGTCCTGGACTCGGAATAGAACATGCGACACACACCATCTTCGGTCGGTGCCACATACAGTCGAGGCAGCTGATTTTGTTTGTTGAGGTTGTGTAGGAAGACGACGCCATATTGTTCAAAACTCTGAGGGTTATATTAGACGGTGTTCAAGATTCTGAAGAGAATGTTGTTCAGCATTTGAGGTATAAAGGTTGCAGTGACTGGGGTTTAGGGTCCTACAGACAGAACCGTTTAGTGTTCAGGGGCCTGCATGACCTCTTGGTTAGGGTCCAGAGCCCAAAGAAACGCATTAGCCGGCATCCAGAGCTCTATGGGAAGCATTCGCTAGTGTCCGAAACTTTAAGGAAACTTTCTCCTGTGTCCAAAGCTCTAGTAGAGCATTAGGCAATGTCTAGAGCCGTAAGGAAGGCATTAACCAGTGTCTAGAGCTCAAGTGGAACATTATCCAGAGTCTAGATCCCTAATGGAGCATTAACCAGAGCATACAGCCCTAGGGAGCCCATGAACCAGGGCTGAGGATCTGGAGTATTTATTAATTAAAGTTTGATAACTAGAACCCATTAATTAATGTTCGAAGCAATGAAGAACAATGAAACAAAGTTGATGGTCCTGAAAGAAGCATTACCCAGTGTCCACTATCCTGAAGGGAGTGTCATCCTCTGTTCACGGCCCTGAAGGGAGCGGTTATCAGCGTCCATAGCCCTAAGGAGACCATTATCCACCATCCTGAGAGGAACATATCCAGTAAGTTCAGAACCCCAGAAGAGGCATATTTTGGCTCCAGTTGTGCAGCTTGTGTAAGGTCCGAGGGACTCAGGTGGCCCCTGGGTCACCAGGATTATTGGAAGGGGAGGAGAAGGGAGGGGAGGGGAGGGGAAGGGAGGGTAGGGGCTAGGAGGGGTGAGTGAGCGAGGGGTTGGGGAGGGGAAGCAGCAGCAGCATCACCACGGGCCGAGGACGGAATCAATACCCGGTCTGGGTCACGCCTGACGCAACCTTACCCCATTGTTACTGGAGTTACCCCGTTGTTATACCACCGTTACTGGAGTTACCCCGTTGTTATACCACCGTTACTGGAGTTACCCCGTTGTTATACCACCGTTACTGGAGTTACCCCGTTGTTATACCACCGTTACTGGAGTTACCCCGTTGTTATACCACCGTTACTGGAGTTACCCCGTTGTTATACCACCGTTACTGGAGTTACCCCGTTGTTATACCACCGTTACTGGAGTTACCCCGTTGTTATACCACCGTTACTGGAGTTACCCCGTTGTTATACCACCGTTACTGGAGTTACCCCGTTGTTATACCACCGTTACTGGAGTTACCCCGTTGTTATACCACCGTTACTGGAGTTACCCCGTTGTTATACCACCGTTACTGGAGTTACCCCGTTGTTATACCACCGTTACTGGAGTTACCCCGTTGTTACATCACTTGCATCTTGGTTATCATGATCTGGACTCCGTCTTGTTGCCATACAGCCACGCAAGACTTTGTATTGAGTAAAAGAAAATTTTCTTGACAACCGCTTGTGACTCCATCCATAAGTAATGAATTTAACTTTAGCTCGGGATTCAGAAACTATATAGAATATGGATACAAGTAAGCAGAGAAGGAAATCAGTGTGAAAAGAAGAATAAAGAACTATACTGCTGAGAGAACTGTATCAATGATAGAACTACACTGACGATAGAACTATAGTGATGGCAGGAGGTGACGTTGACGAGATGAACTGAAGGTTATGATTAGTGTGTTGGGCGCCTCTTGGTAGCAGGCGTAAGAGGGACCGATTAAGGTTAAACACGTCTTTATTGCAGCTTGTTAAGAAGTGCCGGAGAAAGCATATTGAGTGAAGGAAGGATGAAATTTGCTCAGACATTCTTTAGCTCAGACAAAGGGAGTCGGTGTGTTCAGTCTGTGAACATTGGTGGACACCACCTGGAAGAGGGTGAGGCCTAGTGAGAGAGTAGGGGGATGGGACAGGGTTGGAAGAGGGGCTAATGTGCATAACTACAGCTTTGGTTTAGTGGCTGGTGACATGGCTGTTGGTAGTCCAGCTCTGGGGGGCTGCTCAGGCTGGCCCGTAGAGTGATGTAGTCGGAAGAAGAGTTGGCAACTCTAACACTAAAGGAAGAGTTGTAAACATACTTTCAATGAACAGGTGCATTTATCAGGCCTAAGTATAGGGATGAGGAAGCACAAGCCACACATCTTTGAGCGTGTGAGACGCCACAGGTGAGAGACATGAAGTTGGAGATGGCACTCAGGAAGTCTAATGCCTAATGATACAAAAGAATGCAAAGGAATTTAAACCACAATAAATCAGTGGGTTCCTTCGAGGCTGTTTGTGGCAGTAGAAGATGGATGCTCACTCACGAAGGCTGCAAGCCATGCAATGAGACTTCTCCACACCCATGGCTGATGGTCATGTTATGGTGACTGTGTGTGTGTGTGTGTGTGTGTGTGTGTGTGTGTGTGTGTGTGTGTGTGTGTGAGTGTGTGTGTTAACAAAGATATCTTCTGGAACTAACTGAAAGATGATGAGTCACTAAGGTACTTCCATGAACTGATTTCTGCATGTAATTGTGAAATTTTATATATCATCTCTGAATTGGTTAACCAATATCTTAATATTTTTCCGCCATTCACCTCTCTCTCTCTCTCTCTCTCTCTCTCTCTCTCTCTCTCTCTCTCTCTCTCTCTCTCTCTCTCTCTCTCTCTCTCTCTCTCTCTCTCTCTCTAAGGCGGGTTCGGCTATAATGACTCTTGTATTACCCCTAATAACCATTTGCGACGGTTTGGTCTCTGAAGGTAACGCATTTCCAGGTGGGGATGGGTTGAAATTCCCCATTAGCCTTGAAGGCTTCGGCAGTCACGCATTTCCAAGCAAACATACGCATGACCAATCAGGCCCTTCCCTCATGACCCACGCCTGATGGAATGATAATCTTTTTGACATCATGGACGTTGGCCTCATAATGATTTGCCTGTGTACCTGGGGTTGGTTTACCTGGCGACTGAGGTTAGTTTACCTGGCACCTGGGCTTACTTTACTTGGCATCCAGGATTACAGAGAGAGAGAGAGAGAGAGAGAGAGAGAGAGAGAGAGAGAGAGAGAGAGAGAGAGAGAGAGAGAGAGAGAGAGAGAGAGAGAGAGAGAGAGAGTGTAGGTGGGTGTGGAGGCAGCCATGTCAAGAGACGTTACACCGCCATTCCGTGGCGCACCTGGGGAGAGTCGCTGCCTCCAGCAGCCTCTCCACTACCACCACTTAACCCCTTCGATAAGATGACAACCCTTTCAATACGATGATTTAACACCATGATTACGATGAATTAATCCCTTATGTACAGTAGTTTAACCTGCCTTCAGTAATGTGATAACATCTGGTCTACGTCCACTTATTGACCATGACTCTGTCAGCACCTGAAATGGAATGACAACACTTTGACCTCTTGAGAATAATGACTGATCCTACAGATGGATAATGACACGTGACGAGAAACATTTGTTGTACGAAATAATTCTGTACATCAGTATATATATTGTCTCCTGAGGTAGTACATTACTGGGAAGGGTGTACACTCTGGCCGGTAGTACATTACTGGGAAGGGTGTACACTCTGGCCGGTAGTACATCATATATTCACAACAGCACCAGTTAAAGGTTGGTTTGATTGTTAGTTACGATCATGAACAATACGATTGTTAAATGTTTCTTCAGAATTTTCAAAGAAATAAAACTGATAATCTTGATAATGAATTGTTATGTGTAAACCATTTCTTTGGGAGGACATTTTCTTTATTAGTTTGGCAGTAACTTTTACGTATGTTGAGAAACTTTATCATTGCCATTTTCTGTACTGATATTCTAGCCATTTACATAGATGTTATAACAGTAAAGAGAGGAGAGGAGGTGGCATCTGGTGGCCTGCAGGCGAACTCCGAGTCTGTCGTCAACTTTAAACGCCAGTTTGACTATCCCGTCTGGGTTGCCGGCGGCCATATTGGAATGTATAACTGAAGTCTCCGCGTCTGTCTTTATCTCTAAGGACTACATGGTCAGGAATCTATCAAAAATGTTTACACATATGCTATGTATCAGCATTAATAATTTTCTGTACACGACAAAGGTCTTGATATCTAAAACAATATGGAAACTGCTGCAGCGTTGGTTAGATTGTAGAAGACTTGGGTGTTCCCCTGCAGTATTGATCTCGCCCTCACGTTCCAGTAATGCGCCCCATATATGTATGTTTGCTATATTCACACAGTGTATATGTATGTCTAATTGTACTAAATGAGATGAATTATAATCTATAACACAAATATTTGTGTTAAGGTCTAACTTTTTATCGTAAGAATCTCTCTCTCTCTCTCTCTCTCTCTCTCTCTCTCTCTCTCTCTCTCTCTCTCTCTCTCTCTCTCTCTCTCTCTCTCTCTCTCTCTCTCTCATAATACCCATCAGTAAGTTTAGCGCTATCATAGTAAGTATGGTCATCTATCGATCTGCCGGAGTTTATGTCTCTCAGTTTATATAAAGAATAATGATGGATGAAGGTATCATAAACTCAGAGAATCTTGCAGTAAACGTAGTAAGACATTATTAAGGTTTACAACGGAAGAACTTGTAAGCTTTTCACATAATTGAGGAGACACAAATAATAGCACTTTTGGGTCTGAAGCGAAATATTGATCAAGTTTGTTGTTAGATATGGCACTGCTCTCACTGGGTAAGTATGCCACTGCTCTCACTGGGTAAGTCATTCTAGGTTAAGCATTTTGTTGCAAATATACTTTGCCTTATTCCAGGTTCAACGTCGTTTACTCACAAGTTTGTGTCTGGAACAGCCAGTGAAACAGGCGAATCTGTTCTTAATAAGTATCACGTTACATCGAAAGTATCAAAACCTTTGATGATTTTGGATACCTTTACGAGATCACCTCTTCATCTTCTCTTTTCTAAGCGAAAAGAATTTGAGTTGTCTATTCGGCCCTCATCAGATATCTTTCTCCGGCCAGGAAATATCTTTGTGGCTTAATTCTGTACTTTCTCCTTACTGTCTATGTCTTTTTTGAAATGAAGTAACCAAAACTGAGCACAATACTGAAGATGGGGACGCACTCTCACAAAGTGTGACACTTTATATCCAATTTGAATTCGAAAGATCTACCGATTATCCCCTCCCTCTTTCACCCCTTCCCCTGCCCAACCCCTTTCTTCTTCTTCCGTAGCCCCTTCCCCTGACCAGCCCTTCTCCCTTCTTCTCGAACCCCTTCCTCTTTCCGACCCTTTTCCCTTCTCTAACCACCTTAAAAAAAATGGTTTGTGGGGGAGGGGGTTGTTGGCTTTGACTACGCATGCTGAGGGCCATTTGACGGGGGTTGTGCTGGGGCATTTGAGGGGGATGGTGATAGAGCCACTTATCAGTGATGTTGCTGAGGGCCACTTGACTGGGTGTTGCTGAGGGCCACTTGACTGGGTGGTGGTGAGGGCCACTTGACTGGGTGGTGGTGAGGGCCACTTGACTGGGTGGTGGTGAGGGCCACTGGACTGGGTGGTGGTGAGGGCCATTTGACTGGGTGGTGCTGAGGGCCACTTGACTGGGTGGTGCTGAGGGCCACTTGACTGGGTGGTGGTGAGGGTCACTCGTACAAGGTAGTGCTTGGAACCGTTTGACGGGGTGGCGCTGGGTGTGGCTTGACGGATTTTCCGCCCCAGCTGACGCTTCTCGTGTGGTGGAAGTAGGGGACGGGGGCCTCATCTGGAAGGACATACTCTGGACAGTGTATAGACGGCAGCTGACGGTGGCACTACCCACAACGGCAGGGAGGGTCCTGCTTCGCCTCCTGTTCCTCCCCAGCGCGCGCGCGAGCGCGTATGTGTGTGTGTGTGTGTGTGTGTGTGTGTGTGTGTGTGCACATTTCCTGGAACTTACCAACCAACTTCACCAATTTCACGACTCCACAACTCCCTGACTCGTCACGCTCCCACGCCTCCCTCCGTACACTTACTTCCTCATATCCCTCCGTACACTTACTTCCTCATGTCCTTCCGTACACTTACTTCCTCATGTCCCTCCGTACACTTACTTCCTCATGTCCCTCCGTGCACTTACTTCCTCATATCCCTCCGTACACTTACTTCCTCATATCCCTCCGTACACTTACTTCCTCATGTCCTTCCGTACACTTACTTCCTCGTGTCCCTCCGTACACTTACTTCCTCGTGTCCCTCCGTACACTTACTTCCTCGTGTCCCTCCGTACACTTACTTTCTCATGTCCCTCCGTACACTTACTTCCTCATATCCCTCCGTACACTTACTTCCTCATGTCCCTCCGTACACTTACTTCCTCGTGTCCCTCCGTACACTTACTTCCTCGTGTCCCTCCGTACACTTACTTCCTCATGTCCCTCCGTACACTTACTTCCTCGTGTTCCTCCGTACACTTACTTCCTCGTGTCCCTCCATACACTTACTTCCTCATGTCCCTCCGTACACTTACTTCCTCATGTCCCTCCGTACACTTACTTCCTCATGTCCCTCCGTACACTTACTTCCTCGTGTCCCTCCGTACACTTACTTCCTCGTGTCCCTCCGTACACTTACTTCTCGTGTCCCTCCGTACACTTACTTCCTCGTGTTCCTCCGTACACTTACTTCCTCGTGTTCCTCCGTACACTTACTTCCTCATGTCCCTCCGTACACTTACTTCTCGTGTCCCTCCGTACACTTACTTCCTCGTGTCCCTCCGTACACTTACTTCCTCGTGTCCCTCCGTACACTTACTTCCTCGTGTCCCTCCGTACACTTACATATCTTGTCTCACGACAAATGTTGTCTCATCTTGTACCGGTATTATCATGTTAATGTTGTCACAAGTTGGGTGTGTAGTTATCATGTCTACTTTATCTCCTCCTGTGGTGCTAGGTTTACATTAACTCAACACAAAGTTCATCCATCACGTTCACAGTTTGTGTCATTGTTGTATTTCTCTGGGTTTTATGTCATTGTTTACATGAGAAGATAATACTAAAGTTCAGTATTCCTGTTTTGGGCGGATGACTGTTGTGTACATCTTCCTAAGTCCATCTGTGGTACTTGACCATGAAGGTGTAGCTTCAACAAAATATAACTCGTTTTCCTTACAATCCTCCTCACGTAACTCTTCAGGCAACAGGGTTGGTCTGCTGTCAGGTAGGTGCTCTCTCTCAGCCACGTGTGTCTGGTATGTATAAATCTTCATCATTCCACATTTCCCAAGCTTAGATTTCATAAACAAACCATCCTGTTGAGATCCTTCTGCAGCTTTTCTCTGTGTCTTCTGCTCTGCATTTCTTCAGTCATTAAGGATCCACTGGGGCAAGAATCTCTTCACCTGGAAAATCATCTTCGTTGATCAGAAACTGTAGATCCCCCGGCACTCAGCCCTCAAGGGCCCCGCCCATCTCCTGACATAGACCCTCTGACGTGCTACCTCGCCGTCAGCCAGGTGTTTTTGATCTTCTTCAGCTGTCGTCTGGTGTCTACCTCCTCCACAGAGGTTCAGCTTCATCTGTATTCTTCTGTACACGACGGGATCCAAGGTAGTCCAGGTAGTCAATAACAGATAAATAATCTTGTAAGTGCTCTATGATCACCTCCTCTGTCATCAGGCAAGACATCCTCTCGTCACATTATACCAACTAGTAACTTTTTTCAGTTTTGCTGAGAGAAACAATTAATGAAATACCAGCAGAGTGTTATTGCACGTCATGCCAAGAAACCCAGTTTCTTATCGGACAAAAGATACACAACCAATAAATTGGCGACAATCTCCGGCCACTAAACGACTAATTAGTGATTAAGGAGGTCAAGTGTGGGGCGACCCACCCGTGGTGGAGGTGGGTCACCCCCTCCCGTGGTGATGAGGAGGGGCGTCCCTCCCGTGACGGTGAGGAGGGGCGCGTCTCATTTGGAAGGGGTCGCCCCTTCCTGGGTAGAGAGGGTGTCCCCCCATGATGGAGGTGGATCTTTGTCCCTCACGTGGTGGGACAGGGTCGCCCCTCCCAAGGTGGAGGTGGGGTGAACCTCTCGTGGTGGTCACAACATGGCCCCCACTCCACTAGCGATGTTTAGGTTTCTCCTTTTAACTCAGACCTCTCATGACCTTTCTTTGTTTTTATATGGCTTTTTCAGCCTTTTCCTGGCTTGCCTTACTTTCTCCGACTTTTCTAATGGGCCAGTAGCTTTTCCAAACGTCTATGGTTTTTACGTGAACAAATGCTTACCAAATGGGGTCCTAGCTTCGTCTCTTCTATGTATATCAACTGATTTACATTTCTCTCTTGTGTCTCCCCTGATGATGTGATTATTACACGAAAGTGCACTTGGGAACTTTTCGTGTTTCATTCTCCCCTAGGACTCATAGGTAGCGCAAGGAAACAGACGAAAGAAATGCCCCCCCCCCCCCCCCCCCCGCCATACACATGTATATACATACGTCCACACACGCAAATATACATACCTACACAGCTTTCCATGGTTTACCCCAGACGCTTCACATGCCTTGATTCAATCCACTGACAGCACGTCAACCCCGGTATACCACATCGCTCCAATTCACTCTATTCCTTGCCCTCCTTTCACCCTCCTGCATGTTCAGGCCCCGATCACACAAAATCTTTTTCACTCCATCTTTCCACCTCCAATTTGGTCTCCCTCTTCTCCTCGTTCCCTCCACCTCCGACACATATATCCTCTTGGTCAATCTTTCCTCACTCATTCTCTCCATGTGCCCAAACCATTTCAAAACACCCTCTTCTGCTCTCTCAACCAAGCTCTTTTTATTTCCACACATCTCTCTTACCCTTACGTTACTTACTCGATCAAACCACCTCACACCACACATTGTCCTCAAACATCTCATTTCCAGCACATCCACCCTCCTACGCACAACTCTATCCATAGCCCACGCCTCGCAACCATACAACATTGTTGGAACCACTATTCCTTCAAACATACCCATTTTTGCTTTCCGAGATAATGTTCTCGACTTCCACACATTCTTCAAGGCCCCCAGAATTTTCGCCCCCTCTCCCACCTTATGATCCACTTCCGCTTCCATGGTTCCATCCGCTGCCAGATCCACTCCCAGATATCTAAAACACTTCACTTCCTCCAGTTTACTCCATTCAAACTCACCTCCCAATTGACTTGACCCTCAACCCTACTGTACCTAATAACCTTGCTCTTATTCACATTTACTCTTAACTTTCTTCTTCCACACACTTTACCAAACTCAGTCACCAGCTTCTGCAGTTTCTCACATGAATCAGCCACCAGCGCTGTATCATCAGCGAACAACAACTGACTCACTTCCCAAGCTCTCTCATCCCCAACAGACTTCATACTTGCCCCTCTTTCCAAAACTCTTGCATTTACCTCCCTAACAACCCCATCCATAAACAAATTAAACAACCATGGAGACATCACACACCCCTGCCGCAAACCTACATTCACTGACAACCAATCACTTTCCTCTCTTCCTACACGTACACATGCCTTACATCCTCGATAAAAACTTTTCACTGCTTCTAACAACTTTCCTCCCACACCATATATTCTTAATACCTTCCACAGAGCATCTCTATCAACTCTATCATATGCCTTCTCCAGATCCATAAATGCTACATACAAATCCATTTGCTTTTCTAAGTATTTCTCACATACATTCTTCAAAGCAAACACCTGATCCACACATCCTCTACCACTTCTGAAACCACACTGCTCTTCCCCAATCTGATGCTCTGTACATGCCTTCACCCTCTCAATCAATGCCCTCCCATATAATTTACCAGGAATACTCAACAAACTTATACCTCTGTAATTTGAGCACTCACTCTCATCCCCTTTGCCTTTGTACAATGGCACTATGCACGCATTCCGCCAATCCTCAGGCACCTCACCATGAGTCATACATACATTAAATAACCTTACCAACCAGTCAACAATACAGTCACCCCCTTTTTTAATAAATTCCACTGCAATACCATCCAAACCTGCTGCCTTGCCGGCTTTCATCTTCCGCAAAGCTTTCACTACCTCTTCTCTGTTTACCAAATCATTTTCCCTAACCCTCTCACTTTGCACGCTGTCTCCCGCGTTTGCGAGGTAGCGCAAGGAAACAGACGAGAGAAATGGCCCAACCCACCCTCATACACATGTATATACATACGTCCACACACGCAAATATACATACCTACACAGCTTTCCATGGTTTACCCCAGACGCTTCACATGCCTTGATTCAATCCACTGACAGCACGTCAACCCCGGTATACCACATCGCTCCAATTCACTCTATTCCTTGCCCTCCTTTCACCCTCCTGCATGTTCAGGCCCCGATCACACAAAATCTTTTTCACTCCATCTTTCCACCTCCAATTTGGTCTCCCTCTTCTCCTCGTTCCCTCCACCTCCGACATATATATCCTCTTTGTCAATCTTTCCTCACTCATTCTCTCCATGTGACCAAACCATTTCAAAACACCCTCTTCTGCTCTCTCAACCACGCTCTTTTTATTTCCACACATCTCTCTTACCCTTACGTTACTCACTCGATCAAACCACCTCACACCACACATTGTCCTCAAACATCTCATTTCCAGCACATCCATCCTCCTGCGCACAACTCTATCCATAGTCCACGCCTCGCAACCATACAACATTGTTGGAACCACTATTCCTTCAAACATACCCAATTTTGCTTTCCGAGATAATGTTCTCGACTTCCACACATTCTTCAAGGCTCCCAGAATTTTCGCCCCCTCCCCCACCCTATGATCCACTTCCGCTTCCATGTTTCCATCCGCTGCCAGATCCACTCCCAGATATCTAAAACACTTCACTTCCTCCAGTTTTTCTCCATTCAAACTCACCTCCCAATTGACTTGACCCTCAACCCTACTGTACCTAATAACCTTGCTCTTATTCACATTTATTCTTAACTTTCTTCTTTCACACACTTTACCAAACTCACCCACTAGCTTCTGCAGTTTCTCACATGAATCAGCCACCAGCGCTGTATCATCAGCGAACAACATATATATATATATATATATATATATATATATATATATATATATATATATATATATATATATATATATATATATATATATATATATATATTTTTTTTTTTTTTTTTCTAATTTTCCAAAGGAAGGAACAGAGAAGGGGGCCATGTGAGGATGTTTCCTCAGAGGCCCAGTCCTCTGTTCTTAACGCTACCTCGCTGAGGCGGGAAATGGCGAATAGTATGAAAGAAAGAAGAAAGAAGGCGACTAAAAGGGAAGGGAGCGGGGGGCTGGAAATCTTCCCCTCTCTTTTTTTTTTTTTTTTTTTGAACTTTCCAAAGAAGGAACAGAGAAGGGGGCCAGGTGAGGATATTCCCTCAAAGGCCCAGTCCTCTGTTTTTAACGCTACCTCGCTAATGCGGGAAATGGCGAATAGTATGAAAGAGAAAGAAAAAGATATATATAATGCGTCCCTTATCTTTTCTGTTTTGTAGAACTGTCCCACTTTTCCCTACTTATGATTTATTAATCTTACTGACATTATAGGCCATGAATAGATACCCCAAAATGCTCCTGTTATTCACTTGCTTCACTGAGTCAACCTTTCCCTGGCCTCAGTCACCTCTCCTTGACTCTGCCGGTCTGTCTCTTGGTTCCTGAACTGCTTCCTTAATGTTTTAGTTTCCCTTTGGCTTATCACTGCCCTAAGCCCACCGGCCCCTACCTCATAGCTAGCCACATTCAGTGTTCTCATTCACGAGGTCGCTGTCGGCTCTCACCATCTTAAATTGGATTCTTTTACGGGTTCCTCTTTTTGTGTGCTGGGGCTCTCCCCAGAGACTCCTAGGGAAGGTGTAGATGTCGAATAGTGGGGTGTCGCATGGGACCCCAGAGGCCCAAAATTTCCTGCGGAGGGTTGGTGTACAGATGAAATGTATTGTAATGGACCACAGGTCTCCCCAGAGAGTTTTTGGTAAGATGGTTACTGAGGTGTTGTGCGGTGCAGTACCTTTAGGAGTCACTGAGACTTCAGGGTAGGGTGAGGCTGAAGTGCTAAGGCTGTCCTTAGAAGCCCTTGTGATCTCCAGAGACTTTTGAGAATCTAAGAAACTTACTTAAGATATTGACTAAAGATACTTAACGTATGTCTGAAGTCCTTCAGGAAGTTTCCATTGTTTTAACTGTGTGAGTTGTCTTCTGAAGCTGTCACAGTTTCTAGTCCAATATCTGTTGCAGTTCTGATTCAGAACTGAGGCTCTTGGTAACACAGTCTTTCATTGGATAATATATCATAAGCCTGGTCTCTGGAATGAGTTTTCAGACCACGTAAAATATCCGGATCATTTGCGAGCCAACCATTGCAATTGTTCAAGCTATGGACGCTTCGGATCCTATTTCTGACGTTTCCTAACATCCATATCTCAAAGCTCTTCAGTTCCAGGTCCTCGTGAGCCAAATTCTAAAGTGTAAGTCCTTGTAAGAATTACTTGTATGATGGTTACTGAAGTTCAAGCTCCAAATCCATGTGACAGTCCTGAAGGCTTTCCCAGTTCTAGGAACATGCATATTAAATCTTTGTAAGTAATTCCAAAATCTCTCCAAGTTTAAGGTTGACCCACGGGTGAAACATCATAAATGAGAGTTTGAATTTCCTAATAGAAACTAACTGGGCACAGAGCCACGTGAAGCCAGACCTCTCGTCTCGTCACACTACAGGAACCAATGAGTTGTATCACTTCTGGTAAGAAAAATCATGTCTGGAACACCTGCACAACCTTGTTACTTCTGTCATGCCACAAATACTTTAGAAGATCAAGTCCAGAATGAAAAACCGAAAAGCCAGAAAAACATGGTGCCGCTCTTACACATCCTCGCAGCCATACAATTCTCTATGGTAACCTTTATGGTCCTTAAACAAACTTTCATTTTGTAGACATGAAATCTGAAGAGACATTATGATAAGAAGATCAAGCAAGACCCTACCAAAAACCACAAACTGAACTTTGCTTCACTTCAACAGTCTCAGAAGATCCTGGAAACTTCCCAGGGCCACTTTGAGCTCTCCAGACAGACAGACAGTCGGATTCCCATATGCCCTTCACTCTCTCTCTTCTGAGCAGACTACTAGAGCCTTCCAAAACTTCTCTTGTTGCTTTCGAAGGCTCTCCAAACCCTTATAAAGCTCCGAAGAGACTTCAGAGACCCTTGAGACCACGAAAGAAGACCCCAAACAGCCTCTAGATGCTCCCGGGTTCTCCCGGGTCCCCTCCCGGTACTGGAGGACCCCTGAGTGGTGACTGCCTCTCCACGGGTGACTGAGTTCCTGCCAATATCACATCGAGAAAAGCCAATTCGAGTGTTTGTTGTGGCCATTACGTTGGAGGGGACTTGTGGGGGAGGTTAGCAAAGGGCCACACGAGCTACAGGGGTTTGCCAAGGTTGCTAATTGAGAGTCATGTGGTGGGGGGGGGAGGAAGTGGCAGGGTCTTTGTTATATACACAGGATTTAACACAGGTCTAGTGATGAGGGTCCGGGGAAGGGCGGGATCTGATACTAAGTAGTCGTGAGGGTTGTGACGGGGGTCATGAGGGTTGTGGTGGGGTCGTGAGGGTTGTGACGGGGGTCATGAGGGTTGTAGTGGGGTCATGAGGGTTGTAGTGGGGGCTGCAGTAGGGGTTCTCAGGGTTATAACGGTGGGACAGACGAGGGAGGCTTTGCTGCTGTGGGAATTCATGGTCCTCGAGGGAGGGGTTATGGTGCAAGGCAGGAGGTCATGGTGCAGGGCAGGAGGTCATGGTGCAGGGCAGGAGGTCATGGTGCAGGGCAGGAGGTCATGGTGCAGGGTAGGAGGTCATGGTGCAGGGCAGGAGGCCATGGTGCAGGGTGGGAGGTCATGGTGCAGGGCAGGAGGTCATGGTGCAGGGTAGGTCATGGTGCAGGGTAGGAGGTCATGGTGCAGGGCAGGAAGCCATGGTGCAGGGTGGGAGGTCATGGTGCAGGGCAGGAGGTCATGGTGTAGGGCAGGAGGCCATGGTGCAGGGTGGGAGGTCATGGTGCAGGGAGGAGTATTAGAGCAGGGGGGAGGGTCGTGGTGTGGGAGGGAAGGTCACTGGGCACGAGGGAAGGTTGTGGGGCAGGAGGGAGGGTCGTGGTGTGGAAGAGGTCACTGGGCAGGAGGGAAGGTTGTGGGGCAGGGGGGAGGGTCGTGGTGCGGGAGGGAAGGGTCGGGCCCCATAATTGGTCTCTACACGGGATTAAACACAGGTTAAGGGAGAAGCTGTGGGGGGGGGGGGGGGGGGGATGTGAGTAATTGGGCCAAATGGTGGCCCTCGGGGAGACAGATGGGGCTTGATTGATGGGGAGCGGGATTGGGTCTTGCACTAGGGAGACACTGGTGGCAGTCATTGGTCAATCATTTGGTAGCTATTCCCTTAATTTCGATATATCCTCCCAAGTGTAGTTACTCATGTACAGTGGCAGCGCCAAATTATTATAAGACGAGCAGAATGTGGCAAGTGCACACACACACACACACACACACACACACACACACACACACACACACACATGATGAGCAAAGCTGTTGGAAACATCAAGCTTAAAAAGAAAGTGTTTCTATTTCCCCTTCCATCATAACCTTCCATTATTACATAGCAACAAGAATGGTAAGGAGAGATGGATGAGAATAAATATCTAAGTAAAGCAGGAGAAACGACGTTGTTAAATTGGTAAGATAATGCTACCCAACACTACCTTCATTATGAGTCACTGAATATTGGTTGCTACCACTCTGGAGGATTCTCTCACCTTAGTAAGATGTGAACGAATACAAATATATATGAAGATGTCATCAATGAAACAACAAGGACAAGCGGAGACCAGTCGACAATATGGAACTGCGAACAAACAAACTAACATATGGGTCATTGATGTTCCGAATGAAGGAAAAGAAACAGATTGTCTCTTGATAACCAGACCCCAGACCAGACCCCAGACCAGATGTCAGACCCCAGACCAGATCCCAGACCCCAGACCCGAAACCTTGATCCCAGACCAGCTCACTTACCCCTGATCTCAGTTCCTGACTCCAGTCCCGACCTGGGCCTTAGCGTCAGTGACCCCAGCCTGTGACTGTGGGTCTACGCTAAGCTTGTGACCCCAGACTGTGACCCGTCTCTTCCGTATCGTTAACTGATCCTGACGACTGGTTCACTTGATATTAGGTTACATGTTAACAACTTGGACCACACAATGACTGAGGTGAGCCATGAACTATTGACCTGCACCCACTCACCTGACGCACACAGTCTGCATACCAGATGTACCATTACTTCACCTCTCTCTCTCTCTCTCTCTCTCTCTCTCTCTCTCTCTCTCTCTCTCTCTCTCTCTCTCTCTCTCTCTCTCTCTCTCTCATCAGAATAAAACACAGGGGTTTTGTTCCCGAGTCAGCAGGGTTGTGAAGCTCAAATTTCTCATTATCAAGAATGACTCCATTGTAGAGGGCAGCCCCAGCCCGTGGAGGACGCCCGAGGGACCAACCTCACTGCCCGAGGAGGAGGAGGAGGAGGAGGAGGAGGAGGATACACACGCAACGAAAAGGAAATATGGATAAAAAGATGTACAGAGTGCGGACATGATAGCAATGGACAAAATGAGATTTTTTTCCTTACTAAGTTATGAATTAACAGCAATGTTGAGGAAGATTTACCAGCTATAGTGGAGGGATTATTGTAGCAGCTGCAGTGAGAGAGGGATTATTGTACCAGCTGCAGTGAGAGAGGGACTATTGTACCAGCTGCAGTGAGACAGGGACTATTGTACCAGCTGCAGTGAGAGAGGGACTATTGTACCAGCTGCAGTGAGAGAGGGATTATTGTACCAGCTGCAGTGAGAGAGGGATTATTGCACCAACTATTGTGTTAGGGATCATTTTACCAGCTACAGTGAGATAGGGATTATTTTACCAGCTACAGATAGATAGAAAAAGGGATTCTTGTCAGGTACAGAGAGAGAGAGAGAGAGAGAGAGAGAGAGAGAGAGAGAGAGAGAGAGAGAGAGAGAGAGAGAGAGAGAGAGAATAATTTTTCATAAAGCAGTATTGGTGTGTAGGTTAGGAGTCCCGTGATGTAGCGTTCCTGAGGGTGACGGAGTCAGTCAGGTAAAGTGTCGAGGTACAATGAGGAATGTTTGGAGTGAGCCATCACCGTATGGTGGTGCCTTGAAGGTAGCTGTGCTGGTGCAAGTCTTGGACCCTGAAGCCAACAGAACGAAGTCGGGAGGGCGAGTCAGAAGATGCCTGAGGATAATATTTGATGTGAAAAACGTTCATTGTGTAAGGAATGACAGCGTACGAGAGAGGCAGAGGAATATGTGTAGTATGAGTCAACGGTGAACATGATTTACTGAATAGTTTAGATATATGGCGAGGGTGAGCACACAGAAAAGGGGGGGGGGGGAGAGGAGAAGGAGGAGGAAGAAACTGAGACAGAGATAGAAGGAGAGAGCGAGAGACTGGCGCTTAAACACGCTGGAAGGAACTTAAGACATATATCTGGGATAGAGAGGATTGCAGCGATATGGTATACAGGGGGTGACGTACTGTCAGTGGGTTAAACCAGAGCATATGAATTGGTCAAGAAAAACTAAAGAATGGAGTGTGGGGCTTGGCTGTGAATATGGGCTCTGCTGGTCTCAGCACATTTGTGAGTGTGTATTGGAGTCCATGTGTTTGTGCGCTGGCTTCTCTACTCCGGTCATTCACCAACATTATCATCTTAAACCAGTAAACCGTGAACTAGGTTTGTCCTGTCTCGCGTCCACATTTTTTTTTTTTTATCTTACTTTTTTCTTCGCCCCCCCTCCTTCAAGCCTTCAAGCCCCCCCTTCCATCAAGCCCCCCCCTCCCTCAAGGCGCCTATCCCCCCCCCCTCCTCCTCCTCCTCCTCCTCCTCCTCCTCCTCCTCCTCCTCCTCCTCCTCAGGGCAAAATCTGGGAACACGACGAAGCTTTTAATTTAGGAAAGTGTCAGACGGTACGTCCCACGCGCCTCTCTCTCTCTCTCTCTCTCTCTCTCTCTCTCTCTCTCTCTCTCTCTCTCTCTCTCTCTCTCTCTCTCTCTCTCCAAAACCAAGGCATCAGCAGTGAATGAAGTCCTTAGTTCAGTTTGTACATTAGAGAACCTGTCATATGTATATCAAAGCACCTGATGGTTCAGGTTTTCTTAGCGACACTGGCTGATAAGAAACTTAGATAGAAAGGTTTGTACAGTAACTTAGATAGAAAGGTTTGTACAGTAACTTAGATAGAAAGGTTGGTACAGTAACTTAGAAAGGTTGTGCAGTAACTTCAAAAGTTAAGGTGAAGTAAGTTAAAAGATTAGAAGATCTGTTTGTCATCTGTATAAGAAGCGAGTTGAGTTGTACGATGTGCCCGATGGTAGAAGTGTTCAGTATTGTACAATGTGCCCGATGGTAGAAGTGTTCAGTATTGTACAATGTGCCCGATGGTAGAAGTGTTCAGTATTGTACAATGTGCCCGATGGTAGAAGTGTTCAGTATAACATCATGAAAGGGGGACGTACCACCACCATCACTATTCACTTTAATAACTAAATTCAATAAAGATGTATTATCGTCCAGTTATCCTTACTATCGTACCGGGACAATGGTGGATACTATGACTGGATACATTTGTAGTTTTTAAAAGTTTGATGATTTAGTCACAGATGGTTACCATAACTTCCGTACGAAATTAGCCTTTTTTTCATTTTCTAGACGTTTTCAGTGAAGTAATGTATATACAACATCTGGACTAAGAAAATATCATAGGTTCCCGTCCACTTAGGCCTCACCAGCTTCCAAAAACTTAAGCGTAGAAGCCGATGGTTCGCAGATGTAAAGAACGAGAAGTACATAACATAATAAGCGTTGCAGAACCAGGCTCAGCCCTTGTTGTAGTGTCCTGTGCACTCTCTAACAATGTTCCAATGTTATGGATAAAAGACTTCTAAAGTTGCTAACGATCTAAATATGTTTTCAGATTTTCTTTATCACCCATAATTTTTTTGTTGCAGCATACTCGCACATCATTACGTACACTACATGTGCACCACTGCTCGACGAAGAATTTCAAACAAAAAGTCTAATAAACACAGATATTTCTAATGGTTGTGAAGTGCATCAACTTCTTGTTGAAAGCACAAGCTTAGATGAATGAGCCAGCAAGGGTCTGCAGGAACATGACTGGAAATGTTGGGACATTGAAACAGTGGCCACTCAGTCCTGAGTAGCAGTTCTTTGTCAGTTGCAGGCTGGAACTCAATGTGTAAACAGTGTCATTTCCATTCTGTGGGCAGACTGTTCTGTGTATTCACACGTTGTGCTGATACCCGTCCACCATTATAATGCCGAGAAACTGTGTAAATAGTCCGAATTTTTTCTGCCACATCTGTGATGAACTGACATTCATATTGCAAAAGTGTTCTCTCACACCCCATACCTAAAAATGTTATGAGCATTGGTTGTAAAGTGAGTGACCAGGATAACACCTGCCACCCCGTATTTGGTGTGGCACATGTGTCAGGCTTCTCACAACATGGGCAAAGGCTTACGGCGCATGTCTTTAGCCATTACTATGGTTTGGAGAGAACCCAAAGATCACACTTCGGAATGCTACTTCTGCCTGACAAATATAAATGGTATAACCTCAAAATCCAAGCCTACTCTTAAATATCCTAACTTGTCATGTGCTACGAGGCCAGTGCCTCATTTTCAGGAATTACCTGTCCGGTAGCCCTCAAGAAACATGACACTGAGTGACGATGAATCTGATGATGAGAAAGTAGACCAAGTAGAGGACAATATGGAACCAACATTTGTAGCAAACTATTCTTCAAGTGAACCACATTTGCTAAGCCAAGGAGATCTTACAGATCTCGTCCGCTGTTTGAATTTGTCTAAGACATCGATTACCATTTGTCCAAATACAGTTCATCTCAAAAGCGCTCGTATCCAGTTATTACAAAAAAGAAAAAGTAATGAAAATGATAGTTACAAAAATGTCAAACTTGTACGAGCTAGAGGAGTATTGGAACCTTATATATATCAGATGTCGATTGATATCTTTCAGATTTCATTTGACATAATGTATTCTGGTTATCGAAAATAAGTAGATGAAATGTGATAAAAAGCTTGAACATAAAGGCAAGTTTTGAACGTAAAGAAAAGTCGTGAACATAAAGAAAAGTCTTGAACATGCAATAAAGTCGAACATAAAGCAAAGTGTTGAACATAAAACAAAGTGTTGAACATAAAGCAAAGTCTCGAATATAAACAAAGTCTCTAACATAAACAAAGTGTTGAACATAAGCAAAGTTTCTAACATAAACAAAGTGCTGAACATAAACAAAGTCTCTAACATAAACAAAGTGTTAGCAGTTAAGGTGAGAACGATGTAGCAACCTCACCTTTTCTCAACAACATGAGAGTTGACCGACCTTCTTGTAGAAATGTAAGATTCGTTCGTTGCGCATGACCTTCTCTACGTACTTCTCAGTTAGTTTATCATCGGTAGAAAGCCATCCATTGGATTTCTGATTATCTATTGCGGTACATTGTAGACCACACTCGTTAAGAGAACTGCTCTGTAGTTCAGCTTATCTTCTCGGTTACCTTTCTTATAGATGAGTATGACAATTGCTCTTTGACACTCCTGCGACATTTTGAGCAGTATTTCATGAAGTCTGTGTAGCATATGTACCGCAAACATCTTCAGCACATGTGGAGAACTTGATGAAGAGTACGAGGCATGTAATCAATAACCTATGTGCGGGGCAGGCAGTTCCTCACTCGTGGCCTCCCAACACTTGAGCATTCTCTGTTGTCATACAACTTACGTATATGATCATCTGCATCACCCAACTCCCTGGTCCAGTCATCCGCCACACTTATACAATACCAGTCCTTCTGCACAGCTTTTCAAACAAGTTTCCCACTTGTTTACATATGTACATACCTTAGAACATATATACATACATACAACATACATACGTACATACAACATACATACA
>NC_092248.1:13666267-13701267 GCF_036320965.1 Panulirus ornatus
TTGCCGCTGTCTCCCGCGTTTGCGAGGTAGTGCAAGGAAAGAGACGAAAGAAATGGCCCAACCCACCCCCATACACATGTATATACATACACGTCCACACACGCAAATATACATACCTATACATCTCAATGTACACATATATACACACACACAGACATATACATATATACACATGTACATAATTCATACTGTCTGCCTTTATTTATTCCCATCGCCACCTTGCCACACATGGAATAACATCCCCCTCCCCCCTCATGTGTGCGAGGTAGCACTAGGAAAAGACAACAAAGGACCCATTCGTTCACACTCAGTCTCTAGCTGTCATGTAATAATGCACCGAAACCACAGCTCCCTTTCCACATCCAGGCCCCACAGAACTTTCCATGGTTTACCCCAGACGCTTCACATGCCCTGGCTCAATCCATTGACAGCCCCTCGACCCCGGTATACCACATCGTTCCAATTCACTCTATTCCTAGCACGCCTTTCACCCTCCTGCATGTTCAGGCCCCGATCACTCAAAATCTCTTTCACTCCATCTTTCCGCCTCCAATTTGGTCTCCCATATATTGTCATCACCATTTTTTTCGTGTTGTAACATTGCAAGGATTTACCAGGTAGGATTTATGCTTCCTCTCCCACGGTGGTGGGTCCTGGTCAGTCCTCCTCCACATAACCTGTTTTCAAAACATTTTTCTGACTGGATCATATCGAACATACACCTGGTTTGTAGACATTTCCTTGAAAGGTTCCTGGTGTCACACAAGACCTTTCTCAAGGTTGCCAAACCCAAGCTAAATGTAAATATAAGAGAAAATAAATAAATGTTTTACAGATACTAATAATGAATATGCATGAATGAATATGTATGAATGAATATGCATGAATGAATAACTACATAGATAAAATGACCAAGAAGATCAAAGAGGATGGTTTATGGATTTTCTCTTTCTCAAAATTTTACACTTGGCTGTACAAGGGCGGTCCCTCCAGACGACTACATCCTCGAGGGTCTTAGCTTCTCTCCTGTGAGAGACGACATATCGATTAGCTTTAGGAAGATATTGACAGACACGCTGTCCTCTCCTGCAGCAGCATATAATATCTGACAATACTATACTTATGACTGTTTGGAAATTTAACTATATAATCTGTTAATGAGAATTTGTATAAACTTATCCACCTACTATAATTGACAACGAAACAATGATACATACAATTGGATGATTACTTTATTTTCAGTCATATACACACTCATATACATAGTCATTCTACTTACTTTCAATTACCAAGCAAAAGTCGAAACATGATTTGATATCTGCTTTAGTTTCTCTGCTTCCTCTTATCAATCAAAACTTTAGAAAAGCCATTTTCAGTGTTTTCAGAGAAGTAATGTGTTAACATTCTATGTAACAATAAGGGAAACTAGACTTAATTCATATAACAGTTCCCATGGACGATAGTGGCAAGAAACGAACATAAAACATCACGTACAGGAAACGATCCAATTGAACAAGACGAATCAACTTATTGTTATAAGTGTATAAAAAACGGCAATATAGATGTGGTAGTCCATGTTTCACTTACACGATCATGGATTGAAGATGTGTGTGTGTGTGTGTGTGTGTGTGTGTGCTTACTTGCTGCACCCCAGGGAAGCGGAAACAGATTTAATTGATAATGATCGACAGAATCCCCACGAACACTAATGACGAAACATATACGTGCATGATATCCATATTAAAGAGAAAAAACTAAGGAAGTCAAAATTTCGCCTCATAAAAAGAATCAGAAATGACTGCAGATAACTGCGTCAAATGAAGAATTTTAACGAGAAAATACTCAATCTTGGAGAAAGCCATTTGGGAATTAAGTAATTTTAGTCGTTCTCTCCCAAGATCCGAATATCGCAAAAATGATTTGCTCTGGTTTAGGTCAGATATGATTTAAGCGATTGTAGATATATATGAAAAATCCAAAACTAAAAAAGAAATCACTTCTATAATCTAGACTTACCAGACAGTAAAACCTATGAAGTAAACAAAACACTGGAGGGAGACAGTAGCAGGAAACGAATTCGGAAGTCGTGGCCAGGCGAGGGTTCTGAACGAGGCGGTAATCCGGAGGTAAACATGGCGTGTGGGACTCGCCATGTGACACTCGCTGCCACAGTTTTACGGAGTTACCAGCTGCCGTGATGCATTAGGACGCTCGCCTAGTACCCAAGGATTTGTTGGACCTTTTATCAGGGGCGGAAGAAGCCAATTTAATCTGGGGTAACTCATGAGGTGGGAAACAGGCGCCTCCCTTCAATACCAATACGAATCCAGGTAAGATTTAAAGTACGCGGCGATTTAAACTTACAAATATTTATGTTTCTCTGTTTTGGCACGTTGGTTGAACGTTGCTAGAATACGTTAACTGTTGCATGTGGCACTGTGGTAGGTAGATGATGCTCCTTTTATCTGAAAATGGTTAATACAGTAATTCCGAAGTGGTATTCCACTGAAGATAAGGGAAATATGAGAACCAGGTAAGATGAAAAAAGAATAAACACCTTAAGAAGTCAACAGAACCTAGAAAAAAAGTCCTACAGGCTGACGCCGACCCTACAATGGTATTCTATAACTATGCTGTTGCCTCTGCCTGTGGGCGTCGCCTTAATCGTGATTGGAATTAAATGATTTTACACTGAATTGACGTTATCGTTTTGAAGATTACACCATCTCCCGTATGGAATCATGCAATGTATCACGTATCTTACTTGTACAATTTGATCAAGTCAAAGTAACTATACACCTGACTTGATATTAAGTGCTTTATAGATTTAGATAAGACAGTTTGGCTTGGAACGCCCTTTTTGTTTTGGAATAGCTTTTGACAGATAATCAACTATAACATGGTAACGTCTTCAGCAGACTTTTGACGATGGCCTGACAGTGTTTAGCTTGTGATTAGAATATAATCAAATAGGTTTCTGATTCCATTACCAAGAATAATTTGTTTGACTACCTTGCAACACTACAAGTGTATGCGGGACATGGCTTCATCACTGTGTGTATTTGTGTATTTACACTGCACGGGCTGGCAGGTTTACATTCGTGGGACCCCATTTATTGAACATTCTGTATCATACAATTTCTTACATCTGTACATGCTGGCTTCATTACCCATGTCCTCATTCATCCCAGTCATCCACCACACTTACACAGTAAAGTACTTTTTCTACATGATTATAATAAGTTTTGTGATTCATTTCATGCCGTCTTTACGCTGCTCTGTCCCGCTCTCGAACCTTTCACTGTCGCAGGTCATCGATCTTTTAAGAAACTTCAAGGTTGTGAGTAAATCACCCCACATTCGTTTGTCTTCTAAGCTAAATAAACTGAAAGCCTCAGGCCTTTCCCTGAACTTTTCTCTCTTAATTCTTTGTGCTTCTTTAGATGCGATAACCAAACTTCAGAAGCATATTCTTGTTTTGGCCTTCTGTAGGGTATGAACGGCTTACAAACAATTTCTTTATCCATGTACCTGAAAGCTATTCTGATATTTGCCGGCAGACAGTTTGTCTCCCCTACCCTTCTCTGGTGAGAGGGATGGTATCCACACCCAAGACCTTCTCATGCACAAAATCCTGAAGCTTATTTCTTGCCAGATAATAACTACATTGACGTCTTTGAAAGTATGTGAAATCCCGCTCTTTTTTCACAAGGGAAGTGAAAAGCGTACATGATTGCATCTACTCACTAGGGGATCGAGACACTCCACATTTGGTATGATAAAAGGTTGATGAAATTTACCCCAAGCAAAGCAAGGTAATGAGAATGGAACAGTGTGAGAGGACGTCAGTATGATTATTTTCTGGCAGGAAATAATAGTGTGTATACGATACCTGTTTGTTGTTTGATAACCTGTTTGTACTCTACTTGGAGGGCGTTTCACATTCGTGAGACCCTATCTTTTGAACATTCTCTGTTAATAAACAGCCTCTCACAGTTTTGTGTGTAGCCTACTTCAACGATGTTCTCAGTCATTCTGTTCCGTTCATCACCGTTTCTATACTGTAATAGTATTTCATTGCATCCTTTTTAACAACCAGATTCGTATTTCCTTATGTCCTCTGGTTGTTCCGTCTCTACATCTTACGAAGAATTCTTTACTGTCTACATCGTCGATTTGTTTTAAAAGCATAAAGATTGTAAGCAGGTCACTCCTCACTCCTCTCTCTTCCAAATTGGGTAATTTCAAAGCCTCCAGTCTTTCCTTGTAACGTAGCTCTCATAGTTCTAGTATCATCTTTCTTGCCATTTTCTAGTCGTTCCTCATTAGCTGTTTATGTTTCTCTAGCTGCGGGGACTAAGACTGAGAAGCTTATTCTAGTTTTAGCCTTACGTAGGATACGAATAGCTAACAAAATGTTTTCTTATACTTACTATTTGCCAGCAGAGAGTTTGTCTCCTTAACTTTGCTCATAATGTGGGACTCTGCCGACAGTTAGGAACGATATTGTCTCCCAAGTCCTCACACACACAGTTCTGAAGCTTACATCTTGCTAGATGATGATCATATTGAGGTTCTGTTTCACTAGGACTCGCCCTTTTTACTTTACTTTTGCTCTGACCAACTTTGGAGTGTGTTTAGGTCTCCCTGACGGCTGATGCATTCCTTATCGCTTTTCACTTCCTTCGTAACATCTACATCATGAGCAAACACTCTGGTAGGAGTCCATACCTTCAGGCAAGTCATTACTGTAGAGCAGAAGGAATAATGTCCCAGACTCGAACCCAGTAGCACTCCGCTGGTCGGTTATCGTAACCTATGTAGGAAAGGCTGCTCTAACATACATGTCCATTGCTCCCTCCCGCTAAGACGATTAATCTATCGATGGAGTTTCTTACGTTATTTCTGCCAGGTGGACTAGCTTCTTAGTCATCCTCCTGTATGGTAGAGTGTCAAATGCTTTATGGTAGTACAGATACAAACTCTGAGATCACTCTCATAGAACTCATATATATGAAGTGTGTCAAACTTGACCTCCTTTAACAGAATTCATCCTGTCACTCCGGTAATTCATCCTTCTTGTGTGTGTGTGTGTGTGTGTGTGTGTGTGTGTGTGTGTGTGTGTTTACATATTTTCACGATATCTTCAGAAAAATACTTGACGGAAAAGTAATAGGTACGCACCATGGAGGTGACGCAGATTAGATTTTGGAGCATATAAACAAGTTTGCTTCTTATGATCTCTTATTCAAATGCAGTAAGTCAGAAGTACTGAATGACAGGAAGTTCCGATTTATGACATATACATTGTATAAAGACAAATTACGTGGACTACATTTTTTGCATTTTTACGAGTTTATTGTTATTTTCCTTATATTTGGGTCGTGGCTGGACATTGGACAACACAAGTGCCTCCTGTTCTTATTATGTCATCATCCATCAACCGTGAGGTAGAACTTGGACGAGGATGACGCATCACTCACACGTAGAGTCGTAATGGATGTTAGACATAAACCTTTTAACCCGCCAATGTTCCCATACTGGGAACATGCCGCTACAACGCTTTATTACATGTGATATGCAAATTTTGAATGCGCATAAATGTTTATGTGAATGTACAGTGTTCATATGAATGTACAGTGTTTATGAATGTACAGTGTTTATATGAATGTACAGTGTTTATGAATGTACAGTGTTCATATGAATGTACAGTGTTTATGAATGTACAGTGTTTATATGATGTACAATGTTAATACGTATATACAATGTGTATATGAATGTACAAAGTTCATATGAATGTGCAGTGTTTAGTTGAATATATAATGTTCATACGAATGTTCAGCGTTAATTCGAATGTACAATGTGTGTATGAATGTACAGTATATTTATTTAATGTTTATCTGATCTGCATATGTAATTCAGTATAGTTGTATGTAATTGTTTTTTCACATTATTGAGAATAATGTTTAAATAGTTATCAGTTTCTGTATAAATACAAGACATAGTTAAGGATGTTCCCACAGTGGCACTTGTTGGTGGGCGATGCCGTAGTTTATAACAGTTTTGCTTCGTAAAGAAGTACTTGTACATTACTGATGATGATGATGACATATGGCTAAGATGGCAAGAGTAATGCCTCTACGTGACATGCTTAGAAATACATGCCAGAGGTTTTGTATATATCCTGTGTTACTAAGTAAATGTAAGAAATGCACAACCTTTTCACTCCTTGGGCTGCTAATATTGGTACAATAAATCATAAGCTTGAGTGTCAAAACTTCGCCATGTCGTAGTTTCTAAAACGTTTAATCATGTATTCACCCAATTCTTCATTTATAATGCAATGGAGCTTCAGTTCATAGTATCAGCCACAGAATATTGATAAATTGCATTTTTTTTTTTTTATCATTCATTTGGCTCAAATTTATAGACAAGAAAAGCGTATTGTCCATTCAGAGGATGGGTTCTTGCTGTGCATCTCAGCGCTACAGTTTTTATGAAATTTTTTTTAATGTTGGATTACGTCTCCAAAAATAATTATCGTTCAGCCTTTAAAGTTGTTAGGAAGGACTCCGAGGGTTAGGTCATTGGTGCCAGACGTACGAGCACCACATAAGAAGGGATAAACAGCATCTGTAGAAACTAATTGGTAGTTACATGATGTTTTCAACAGTCTTACATAATGTAATCTAGGTCTGCGGGTTGTGTACCTACAGTATGGATGAAGGTATGAGTGATGGGCACCTAACCTCCCAAGTGAGTAATGTCTCAATTGGTCCAAAAGTAAACCTATGTAGCTTGATGGCTCTCCCATTTCCATTACAAGGTCATCATCGTAGACAAGTGCTGAATTATTGTACCTGTGCAGTTGGCGACTGTGTATAGTTGAGTAGAACTTTTTATGGTAATAACGATTATAATGTAATAACAACAATTAAAATTAAAATAATGATAATTATGATAAACTACTGTTTAATTACGTAATCCACACAACCCTGATTTTTCTGCCTTTCTCATTGTTATGCTGAACGCAAATTCTTCTTCCACGTCATTTCTCCTCCCCAGATCTCCTGCCCTTCACGGTGACGGCTGGTCCAGAGACGCGGGAATTCCTCGCGAGGGTCGCCGAGATCTCCATCGACTTTGTGAGAAACACTTTCGACCGAAACTCCAAGATCCTGGACTTCCATCAACCCGAACAGTTGAAGGAAGTGCTGGATCTCGAGATCCCCGCTAGACCTCTGAACCTGGACCAACTTTTGGTGGACTGTAAGGACGCACTCAAGTACCAAGTCAAGACTGGTGAGTAGTGATCTTCCTGCAGTTGTTCTTGACACGATGTAATGTACTAGTGGAGTGAGTGACCGAGTGTTATACTTTGTCGCTGTCTCCCGCGTTAGCGAGGTAGCGCAAGGAAACAGACGAAAGAATGGCCCAACCCACCCACATACACATGTATATACATACACGTCCACACACGCACGTATACATACCTATACATCTCAACGTATACATTTATATACACACACAGACATATATGTATTCACATGTACATAAATATTGACATAATGATTTCTGAAACCTCTTAGCCAATTTGAATCAAATTTGGTCGTGTTTTGATTCCAGCCCCCATCTGAGTAGATTGTTGGCCACTGTTGATACCAGCCTCCATCCAAGGTAGATGTTGGGCACTGTTGCAAGAAACAGAAGTTTCTTCAAATGTCTCGTACGTTGTTCTGCTGTGCCACTTATATTGTAGTTACATAATGAGTTGAGATTGTTGTTTATTCTTGATATGGAATTCTGACGTTTTCTCAGCAGTGAAAACTACCGGAAGATGGAAGGAAAAAAGTTGCTTTTTAATTGAGGGTTACCGTGTGGCGACTCGTAGGGATAGGGGAAAAAGAATACTTCCCACGCCTTCCCCGCTTGTTGTAGAAGGCGACTAAAGGGGATGGGAGCGGGGGGCTGGAAACCCTCCCCTCCTATTTTAATTTTCTGAAAGGGGAAACAGAAGAAGGAGTCATGCGGGGAGTGCTCATCCTCCTCGAAGGCTCAGATTGAGGTGTCTAAATGTGCGTGGATGTAACCAAGATAAGAAAAAAGGAGAGATAGGTAGTATGTTTGAGGAAAGGAACCTGGATGTTTTGGCGCTGAGTGAAACAAAGCTCAAGGGTAAAGGGGAAGAGTGGTTTGGGAATGTATTGGGAGTAAAGTCAGGGGTTGGTGAGAGGACAAGAGCAAAGGGAGTAGCACTACTGAAGCAGGAGTGGTGAGAGTATGTGATAGGGTGTAAGAAAGTAAACTCCAGATTGATATGGGTAAAACTGAAAGGAGATGGAGAGAGATGGGTGATTATTGGTGCCTATGCATCTGGTCATAAGAAGAAAGATCATGAGAGGCAAGTGTTTTGGGAGCTGCTGAGTTAGTGTGTTAGCAGCCTTGATGCACGAAACCGGGTTAAAGTGATGGGTGATTTGAATGCAGAGGTGAGTAATGTGGTAGTCGAGGGTATAATTGGTGTACATGGGGTGTTCAGTGTTGTAAATGGAAATGGTGAAGAGCTTGTAGATTTATGTGCTGAAAAAGGACTTATGATTGGGAATACCTGGTTTAAAAAGAGAGATATACTTAAGTATACGTGTAAGTAGAAGAGATGGTCAGAGAGCGTTATTGGATTACGTGTTAATTGATAGGCGCGTGAAAGAGAGACTTTTGGATGTTAATGTGGTGAGAGGGGCAATTGGAGGGATATCTCATCATTATCTTGTGGAGGCGAAGGTGAAGATCTGTAGAGGTTTTCAGAAAAGAGGAGAGAGTGTTGGGGTGAAGAGGGTGGTGAGAGTAAGTGAGCTTGGAAAGGAGACTTGTATGGGAAGTACCAAGAAAGATTGAGTGCAGAAAGGAAAAAGGTGAGAGCATATGACGTAAGGGGAGTGGGGGGAGGAATGGGATGTATTTATTGAAGCAGTGATGGCTCGCGCAAAAGATGCCTATGACATGAGAAAGGTGGGAGGTGGGCAGATTAGAAAGGGTAGTGAGTAGTGGGATGAAGAAGTAAGATTGTTAGTGAAAGAGATGAGAGAGGCATTTGGACAATTCTTGCATGGAAATAGTGCAAATGGCTGGGAGATGTATAAAAGAAAGAGGCAGAAGGTCAAGACAAAGGTGCAAGAGGTGAAAAAGAGGGCAAATGAGAGTTGAGGTGAGAGAGTATCATTTGATTTTAGGGAGAATAGAAATATGCTTTGGAAGGAGGTAAATAAAGTGTGTAAGACAAGAGAACAAATGGGAACATCGGTGAAGGGGGCAAATGGGGAGGTAATAACAAGTTGTGGTGAAGTGAAAAGGAGATGGAGTTAGTATTTTGAAGGTTTGTTGAATGTGTAAGATGATAGAGTGGCAGATATAGGATATTTTGGTCGAGGTGGTGTGCGAATTGAGAGGGTCAGGGAGAATGGTTTGGTAAACAGAGAAGAGGTAGTAAAAGCTTTGCGGAAGATGAAAGCCGGCAAGGCGGCGGGTTTGCATGGTATTGCAGTGGAATTTATTTAAAAAGGGGGTGATTGTGTTGTTGACTGGTTGGTGAGGATATTCAGTGTATTTTTAGTTCATGGTGAAGTGCCTGAGGATTGGGGGAATGCATGCATAGTGCCATTGTATAAAGGCGAAGGGGAATAAAGTTGAGTGTTCAAATTACAGAGGTATAAGCTTGTTAAGTATTCCTGTGAAATTATATGGGAGGGTATTGATTGAAAGGGTAAAGGCATGTACAGAGAGAGCATCAGATTGGGAAAGAGCAGTGTGGTTTCAGAAGTGTAGAGGATGTGTGGATCAGGTGTTTGCTTTGAAGAATGTATGTGAGACATACCTAGAAAAACAGATGGATTTGTATGTAGCATTTATGGATCTGGAGAAGGCATGTGATAGAGTTGATAAGATGCTCTGTGGAAAGTATTAAGTGTATATTGTGTGGGAGGTAAGTTGCTGGAAGCAGTGAAACGTTTTTATCGAGGATGTAAGGCATTTGTACGAGTAGGAAGAGAGGAAAGTGATTGGTTCCCAGTGAATGTCGGCTTGCGGCAGGGGTGTGTGATGTTCCCATGGTTGTTTGATTTGTTTATGGATGGGATGGTTAGGGAGGTGAATGCAAGAGTTTTGGAAAGAGGGGCAAGTATGCAGTCTGTTGTGGATGAGAGGGCTTGGGAAGTGAGTCTGTTGTTGTTCGCTGATGATACATCGCTGGTGGCTGATTCGGATGAGAAACTGTAGAAGTTGGTGACTGACTTTGGGGAAGTGTGTGAAAGAAGGAAGCTGAGAGTAAATGTGAATAAGAGCAAGGTTATTAGGTACAGTAGGGTTGAGGTTCAAGTTAACTGGGAGGTAAGTTTGAATGGAGAAAAACTTGATGAAGTGAAGTGTTTTAGATGTCTGGGAGTGGACTCAGCAGCGGATGGAACCATGGAATCGGAAGTGAGTGACAGGGTGGGGCAGGGGGCAAAGGTTCTCGGAGCGTTGAAGAATGTGTGGAAGGCGAGAACGTTATCTCGGAGAGCAAAAATGGGTTTGTTTGAAGAAATAGTGGTTCCAACAACGTTATATGGTTGAGAGGCATGGGCTATAAATAGGGTTGTGCGGAGGAGGGTGGATGTGTTGGAAATGAAATGTTTGAGGACAATATATGGTGTGAGGTGGTTTGATCGAGTAAGTAACGAAAAGGTAAGAGGAATGTGTGGTAATAAAAAGTGTGGTTGAGAGAGCAGAAGAGAGTGTATTGAAATTGTTTGGTCACACGGAGAGAATGAATGAGGAAAGATTGACAAAGAGGATATATGTGTCAGAGGTGGAGGAAACGAGTAGTGGGAAGCCAAATTAGAGGTGGTCTACAAAGAGGATATATGTGTCAGAGGTGGAGAGAACGAGTAGTGGGAGACCAAATTGGAGGTGGAAGGATGGAGTGAAAAAGATTTTGAGTGATCGGGGCCTGAACATACAGGAAGGTGAAAGGCGTGCAAGAAATAGAGTGAATTGGAACGATGTGGTCGACGTGCTGTCAGTGGTTTGAACCAAGGCATGTGAAGCGTCTGGGGTAGACCATGGAAAGTTTTGTGGAAAGGGAGCTGTGGTTTCGGGGCATTACACATGACAGCTAGAGACTGAGTGTGAACGAATGTGGCCTTTGTTGTCTTTTCCTAGCGCTACCTCGCTCGCGCGCGGGGTGAGGGGGAGGTATGTATAGGTATGTATATGTGCGTGTGGGCGTTTATGTACATACATGTGTGTGGGTTGGGCCATTCTTTCGTCTGTTTCCTTGCGCTACCTCGCTAACGCGGAATACAGCCACAAAGTATAATGAATATATATATATATATATTTTTATTATTATTATTATTATTATACTTTGTCGCTGTCTCCCGCGTTTGCGAGGTAGCGCAAGGAAACAGACGAAAGAAATGGCCCAACCCTCCCCCCCCCCATACACATGTATATACATACATCCACACACGCAAATATACATACTTACACAGCTTTCCATGGTTTACCCCAGACGCTTCACATGCCTTGATTCAATCCACTGACAGCACGTCAACCCCGGTATACCACATCGCTCCAATTCACTCTATTCCTTGCCCTCCTTTCACCCTCCTGCATATTCAGGCCCCGATCACACAAAATCTTTTTCACTCCATCTTTCCACCTCCAATTTGGTCTCCCTCTTCTCGTTCCCTCCACCTCCGACACATATATCCTCTTGGTCAATCTTTCCTCACTCATTCTCTCCATGTGCCCAAACCACTTCAAAACACCCTCTTCTGCTCTCTCAACCAC
Organism: Panulirus ornatus; assembly: GCF_036320965.1. Taxonomy (NCBI): domain Eukaryota; kingdom Metazoa; phylum Arthropoda; class Malacostraca; order Decapoda; family Palinuridae; genus Panulirus; species Panulirus ornatus. The sequence continues at coordinate 13,678,097 of NC_092248.1, forward strand.
GCTCTTTTTATTTCCACACATCTCTCTTACCCTTACGTTACTCACTCGATCAAACCACCTCACACCACACATTGTCCTCAAACATCTCATTTCCAGCACATCCATCCTCCTGCGCACAACTCTATCCATAGCCCACGCCTCGCAACCATACAACATTGTTGGAACCACTATTCCTTCAAACATACCCATTTTTGCTTTCCGAGATAATGTTCTCGACTTCCACACATTCTTCAAGGCCCCCAGAATTTTCGCCCCCTCCCCCACCCTATGATACACTTCCGCTTCCATGGTTCCATCCGCTGCCAGATCCACTCCCAGATATCTAAAACACTTCACTTCCTCCAGTTTTTCTCCATTCAAACTCACCTCCCAGTTGACTTGACCCTCAACCCTACTGTACCTAATAACCTTGCTCTTATTCACATTTACTCTTAACTTTCTTCTTCCACACACTTTACCAAACTCAGTCACCAGCTTCTGCAGTTTCTCACATGAATCAGCCACCAGCGCTGTATCATCAGCCATTTCCCGCATTAGCGAGGTAGCGTTAAGAACAGAGGACTGGGCCTTAGAGGGAATATCCTCACCTGGCCCCCTTCTCTGTTCCTTCTCTTGGAAAATTAAAAAAAAAAAAAAAAAAAAAAAAAAAACGAGAGGGGAGGATTTCCAGCCACCCGCTCCCTCCCCTTTTAGTCGCCTTCTACGACACGCAGGGAATACGTGGGAAGTATTCTTTCTCCCCTATCCCCAGGGATAATATATATATGTATATATATATATATATATATATATATATATATATATATATATATATATATATATATATATATATATATATATTTTTATACATATATATTTCACATATATATTTTTATATTTTTTTTCCTTTTTTAGTTGAATGATACCACAATGAAACATTCCACACTCTGTAAATCTCATGCATTGACTTCATTTACAATGAAAATCGAAATATTCGTAAAGTCTGTCTTTTCACACCTGTTTGTCGTTACCCGCCTTAGCTAGATAGCGGCGGGAGCAGACGATCGAGCCTTTAAGGAAATATTCACGCTGAGCTCCTTCGTCAGTTACCACTTTTGGAAAGTAATAATACAGAAGAGGATATTCCCCCCCCCCCTCCTCCCCCACTCCCACCCCCCTTAACCTTCTGGGACACACGCCGAGGATAGGTGGGCAGTATTCTGTCTCGGAGACAATTCATAAATCGTATTCGGATATTGTTATGATAGACCTGAAGATGAAAATAGATTTTTAGAAATGTGCCAACAATGGTTGGTGTCACCTACTGTCCTGCTGGTCATCATCTCTCTCTCTCTCCCCCCAGCCTGCCACTGTTTATGATCTCGCTCTCTTTCTCGTTCAACTCCTCTCGCATTCCCGTCACCCCATCTCTCCCGCCTATCTCTGTCTCCCCCTCTCATCCTTTCCTCTCCCCGCCATAAACTCCCCTGATCGTTCATCTGATGGCTCCTGCCATCTGGAAAATGACTCTGTTGTTACGAGCAAACCCCTGCCAGCCACTCCTGTTATGTCCCCAGCCTGACACATCAGCACACATTACTCCACATCCACCACACATTACTCCACATCCACCACACATTACTCCACATCCACCACACATTACTCCACATCCACCACACATTACTCCACATCCACCACACATTACTCCACATCCACCACACATTACTCCACATCCACCACACATTACTCCACATCCACCACACATTACTCCACATCCACCACACATTACCCCACATCCACCACACATTACTCCACATCCACCACACATTACTCCACATCCACCATACATTACTCCACATCCACCACACATTACCCCACATCCACCATACATTACTCCACATCCACCACACATTACTCCACATCCACCATACATTACTCCACATCCACCACACATTACTCCACATCCACCACACATTACTCCACATCCACCACACATTACTCCACATCCACCACACATTACTCCACATCCACCATACATTACTCCACATCCACCATACATTACCCCACATCCACCACACATTACTCCACATCCACCATACATTACTCCACATCCACCATACATTACTCCACATCCACCACACATTACTCCACATCCACCACACATTACTCCACATCCACCACACATTACTCCACATCCACCACACATTACTCCACATCCACCACACATTACTCCACATCCACCACACATTACCCCACATCCACCACACATTACCCCACATCCACCACACATTACCCCACATCCACCACACATTACCCCACATCCACCACACATTACCCCACATCCACCACACATTACCCCACATCCACCACACATTACTCCACATCCACCACACATTACTCCACATCCACCACACATTACCCCACATCCACCACACATTACTCCACATCCACCACACATTACTCCACATCCACCACACATTACTCCACATCCACCACACATTACTCCACATCCACCACACATTACTCCACATCCACCACACATTACTCCACATCCACCATACATTACTCCACATCCACCACACATTACTCCACATCCACCACACATTACTCCACATCCACCACACATTACTCCACATCCACCACACATTACCCCACATCCACCACACATTACCCCACATCCACCACACATTACTCCACATCCACCACACATTACTCCACATCCACCACACATTACTCCACATCCACCACACATTACTCCACATCCACCATACATTACTCTACATCCACCACACATTACTCCACATCCACCATACATTACTCCACATCCACCACACATTACTCCACATCCACCACACATTACCCCACATCCACCACACATTACCCCACATCCACCACATATTACTCCACATCCACCACACATTACTCCACATCCACCACACATTACTCCACATCCACCACACATTACTCCACATCCACCACACATTACTCCACATCCACCACACATTACTCCACATCCACCACACATTACTCCACATCCACCACACATTACCCCACATCCACCACACATTACTCCACATCCACCACACATTACTCCACATCCACCACACATTACTCCACATCCACCACACATGGTCCAGGCTTCACGTATGCCATTCCTACATGTCATCAACTGCAGGACATAGGTTAGAGTCCAGCCATACAATAATCCCCCGTCTCAGCTTGGGTGCATAATTCATAGAGTTTAAAGTGTTGCTTTGGCAGAGTGGTTATACCATATCAAGGCAGACTCCATCTCCCTTAACACATGGAGCACGACAGGATCCCTGGCCAATTTGATGACGTGACCTTTAACCTGATGATTAAAGGTCAGGGTAAAGGTCATCATATTGACGGGTCGCGCTTGTTATCCTACTGTCGTCCCTCTGATACTGTCGCTTCTCTGCTCTCCCTAGGTCGTTTTGTTGTCCTTCTGAGATTTTTTTTTCTTTTACGTTTGAGTCTCGAGTCACGAAGACAAGTCCACATGGAGGCCGGGCCTTACCTGAACTATGGAGAAGATCATGAGAGGGAAAAAGAAGAGACAAGAGAAAGCATTCACGAATTTGGAGGAAGTGAAAAACATGTCTTTTAAAAAGTGCCATATCATAGTTATTAGGAAAGACATGAAAGGATAGAGAGTTCCAAAGCTTTGTGGTGAAGGGAAAGAAACAGTAATCAAAACGGCCCACCCTTGAGTTGCCAACGGCCACACAGTAATCATGAGACTAAGGCTTGTGTGACCATGTGGGTCATATTTAGCAACCTAGCCATCAAGAGACGGCGTTTACTCTTACATCATCCTTTTGAATTAGCGAACTACCGTCGAGTGAGTAATCATATATTCCTGTAGACAGTTAAGCTATTTGAAATGTGCTCGAGCGTTTAGTATTAAAAAAAAATTGGAAATTAAATATGAAAATGAACAAACATGGGATGTTACAGGTGACTGAGAATACTTGGTACAGCAGACTGAAATATGGAAACATTATTCATAAATAATGAAACATTATTCATAAATAATGAAACATTATTCATTAATAATGAAACTTATTATTCATTGATAATGAAACTTATTATTCATAAATAATGTAACACATTATTCATTAATAATGAAACCTATTATTCATTAATAATGAAACTTTGTTATAGCATTTGAGTAGTGTGAAATATATTCTACAAACTGTTGTTTTTCTTAATGAACTGAAAAATTGCCATTGTAGACATAAGCACAAAACCAAATTTGTGGACATGATTTATATCATAAATATCCATTGAAATCTGAAAACAAAAATGCAGCCACAGCTTTACTTACCTCCGTCTTTATGAACAACTCGACCTTAGAAGTCATGCGGAAGCTTCCAGGGTTAGGTTATGTTAGGTTGGTTAGGTTAGGTTGGTTAGGGGAGGTTAGGTTGGTTAGGTTAGGTTGGTTAGGGGAGGTTAGGTTGCTTAGGTTAAGTTAGGTTAGGTTGGTTAGGTTAGGTTAGGTTGGTTAGGTTAGGTTGGTTAGGTTAGGTTAGGTTGGTTAGGTTAGGTGTATAGTTGAGAGATGTGGGACGCCAGTGGTAGGAGAAATGATCTACAGTTAGATCATAACTCCATCAAAATTTTCTTTTTGATCATTTCATTTACGGAGTTGTAGTTTGACGTGTTCACACTGTAATTGATACACATTCGTTATTGCTAAATATAGTAAGAAAACCAAAAAAGTTAGAAATGTTAGAGAACAATCTGCAAAATATAAGTTTTGACCAAATGAACACAAGATCCATGTAAGACAGGAAATGGCAGCTTCCACCTTTACTGGCGTTCAAACCTAAATTCAGTCGGAAAGCTGAGTCAGATTGTGTCTGGCACTGTTAACGGCACTTGTCAAGCATCGTTGACATCCATAAACGATCATTGCTGGTAAGACATAAAAGGTTTTAGTTTTACCTTGGAAGCTGCCTTTAAGAACATTAAATCGTTGCTTAGATCTTTTAACAGTGGCGAAGTTATACCGTTGGGGGTATCCATTAACGGTTAACGGCAACCCTTTACTATAGCGGGCTGGCCGACGTCTTGGCCCAGGCAGCTACACATGGTGTCTGATGGGTCCACATTGTGAGGGGAGGAGAATTTTTTGACAATTAACCTAAAATGACGCAGTTGGTGCCGCTCCGTGATGGGCAGGGCGGCTGGCACGGTATTGTTCCTTCTGATAAGTTGAGGCTGGGAGGAGGAGGGGAGGTTAGCGGGACGGGGGAACATAAAGCAGGTCGCTTGCACTACCCTTCACCATATTTGGCCGCAAGGAAGGTCCAGCACTCACTAGAAGTACGTTTTGCTTGATATACTATGCTGTTACGCTGGTGTTACCGGACTCCACTTGTATATGGTCACACCATGAGTGATGTCACTTTTGGCAAGGTTGGATCATCGTGAGTGGATGAAAAGGAGTACAGGTTCGTCAAGGAATTTCTCTCCATAGGAGACTATCACTTCCCTGCTACTGATTGTAGCGTTCCCTTGAAGCTGCCTGAGACCAATCGAATAGGTCCTGAAGTCATGCAGTGAGAACTGTATGCGTTCAGCTTACTTTTGAATGTTTCTGTAGTTGGTGTCATGCATGGTTCATGTTGTCCTGGCGCTACAGCGGTGTCATGCATGGTTTATGATGTCCTGGCGCTACAGTGGTGTCATGCATGGTTCATGTTGCCCTGGCGCTACAGTGGTGTCATGCATGGTTCATGTTACCCTAGCGCTACAGTGGTGTCATGCATGGTTCATGTTGCCCTGGCGCTACAGTGGTGTCATGCATGGTTCATGTTACCCTGGCGCTACAGTGGTGTCATGCATGGTTCATGTTGCCCTGGCGCTACAGTGGTGTCATGCATGGTTCATGTTGTCCTGGCGCTACAGTGGTGTCATGCATGGTTCATGTTGCCCTGGCGCTACAGTGGTGTCATGCATGGTTTATGTTACCCTGGCGCTACAGTGGTGTCATGCATGGTTCATGTTGCCCTGGCGCTACAGTGGTGTCATGCATGGTTCATGTTACCCTGGCGCTACAGTGGTGTCATGCATGGTTCATGTTGTCCTGGCGCTACAGTGGTGTCATGCATGGTTCATGTTGCCCTGGCGCTACAGTGGTGCCATGCATGGTTCATGTTACCCTGGCGCTACAGTGGTGTCATGCATGGTTCATGTTACCCTGGCGCTACAGTGGTGTCATGCATGGTTCATGTTGCCCTGGCGCTACAGTGGTGTCATGCATGGTTCATGTTACCCTGGCGCTACAGTGGTGTCGTGCATGGTTCATGTTACCCTGGCGCTACAGTGGTGTCATGCATGGTTCATGTTGTCCTGGCGCTACAGTGGTGTCATGCATGGTTCATGTTGCCCTGGCGCTACAGTGGTGTCATGCATGGTTCATGTTGCCCTGGCGCTACAGTGGTGTCATGCATGGTTCATGTTACCCTGGCGCTACAGTGGTGTCATGCATGGTTCATGTTGCCCTGGCGCTACAGTGGTGTCATGCATGGTTCATGTTGCCCTGGCGCTACAGTGGTGTCATGCATGGTTCATGTTACCCTGGCGCTACAGTGGTGTCATGCATGGTTCATGTTACCCTGGCGCTACAGTGGTGTCATGCATGGTTCATGTTGCCCTGGCGCTACAGTGGTGTCATGCATGGTTCATGTTACCCTGGCGCTACAGTGGTGTCATGCATGGTTCATGTTACCCTGGCGCTACAGTGGTGTCATGCATGGTTCATGTTGCCCTGGCGCTACAGTGGTGTCATGCATGGTTCATGTTGCCCTGGCGCTACAGTGGTGTCATGCATGGTTCATGTTGCCCTGGCGCTACAGTGGTGTCATGCATGGTTCATGTTACCCTGGCGCTACAGTGGTGTCATGCATGGTTCATGTTACCCTGGAACTACGTGGAATAACCTTCCCAGATCTTTTGTTGGACTCTCGCACATTTATGTTTGACATTTTTTTTTTTTATATGTTCTTATATTGATATATGTTATCCCAGACCTGATATGTTATCCCAGACCTGATATGTTATCCCAGACCTGATATGTCTGTTCCTTAGATGAAGAAGAAAGTGGGGCTGGGGGGAAGGGGGGACGTGAAGGGAGAGTGGAGGTTAGGTTAGGTTAGAGAGAATAAAGAGGATGGTAGGGGGAGGGAGAGTAGAGTGAATGATATGGAAGGGAGAGTAGGGCAGAGAAAATGGGAAGGGAAATAGAAAGGGAGACGAAAGGGCAAAGACGAGGGGAAATACAAAGGGACGAAGACATGGATACGAAGAGGATGGGTGGATATAAGGGGACAGAGGCAAGGGGCAGAAGATATGATAACAAAGGGACAAAAACAAGTTGACAAAGGAAAGGCAACGAAGACAAAGGGACTAAGTTAATGGGACAAAGACAGAGGGACAAGGGCAAGGGGACGAAGACCAAAGGACAAAGACATTGAAGAATGAAAGCAGGAGAGACTGGAGGAAATGGTAGGCAGATGGTAGCGGGCAACTGTTATCATCACTCTGATCAGAACATGAAAATAGAAATATAAGCAAAATAAAGAATGGAGCTGAATAAGAATAAAAGATGATAACCATGATGAAGCCTTCGTTAATACTACCGTGATAATAAAGCCCTTGAATTATTTTGCGACCAATTATATTTTCTAAAGCTGAAGTGTTACGACTAACTGCGTATTATAAGTCTATCCTGTTAATGAAACATTTTGACAACAAATCTTTTGACTGGTTAAGAAAAGATGAATGACCTAAGATAATTTGGTAGCTTTTCTTAGCAGCAACGAACTCTGTAATAATTACAAGCCTCAGAGACGCAGGAGAAGTTAGCTGTGATTATTGTATGACCTTAAGACACAACAAACCTTCATAATGATAGACGTAGAAACGCACAGTAATGGTTTTCTCTGAGACTTAAGATGTAAGGGTGATTTGTTGTTGATCATTTGAAGACTTTTAGTGGGACTTGTTGGGCACACCAGACAGCTGGTGTGGTGTAACTACTTGGATACGTCATGCAACTGATGAGGTGCAGCTGGTTAGTGCGTCAGACAGCTGGTAAGGTGCAGCTACTCAGAGAAGGGATATAGATATTACTAATTGTGTAAGATGTTCACAGTGGCCGAGATGGGACTGACATTTCCTCCAGCCATCTCCTCCAGTTGGCATTGGTTCGGTTTTCTTGTAATGCTGAACTGTTGCTCCTAGTGGCGGATGAGGATGGAGGACATGGTGCATGGCTCCCTGAATTGTCTTACGAAATGTGCGAGATGGTTAGAGGGCAACGTGACAGTCACGCTCTGTAAGAGGGATCAAGGATGATCTTGAATGTCCTTTATTATAAGTTGTCTTTGTAGTCTTTGTTGTCCAGTGGATGGGACGCAAGACTAAGTATTGAGGGCTTAGGTGAGTTTAGGAAGAAGAGAATTATGAGGCACAAGTAGTCTGAGGGTCATAACTCTACAAAAAATGTAGAGGATTTGATCTTGCTCGTGCTGACGTGTTCTTCCTAGCTAAATTTATCGTCCAGGATGACACCGAGAAGCTTGGTGGACACAACCTGGAGGAGGCTGGCGCCTAGTGTACGATGGTGGACACAACCTGGAGGAGGCTGGCGCCTAGTGTACGATGATGGAAGTTCGTTTGATGAGTTTGTCGTAGTTCGGTTGTTTGTGACATGGCTGACGGTGATTCACCTTTACAGGTTGTTAAGTGTTCTCGAGACATTCGGGACAACATTTGTGAACATTGATACCAGTGCTATTGTGGTCAACGGACTTTAATCGAGAAGATACGTCTATAAAGTGTAGGATAATGAATAAGTCAGGTGATGGGAGTTAAAGGCGCATGATACCGTCTTAAAGTAGGAAAATAGAAAAAGCTGATTAAGAATAGTTCCCAAAAGACAATCTTAAAAATGAATACAATATTGAGTTTTGATATTGAGTAAAGTAGAAATGGGACTAGAAAGTGAAAAATGTAAGGTCAGGGTTTAGGGAAGGGGTCGGGGACCCCCACCAGCCTCTGGATCAGGGGGTTGGAGGGAGGAGAGCAACAGCCCGTCCCAGCGTAATAGAAACGTCAGTATAACACAAAGCCCAAATTACCTGACAAGCTGATTCTTACGGCTTTTCTTATAGAGCCGCTGATTGTCAGGGTTTTATGTTAGGGTAATGTAATCCCCCGGTCACACTGCTGACTCTTGCCGATTTAAGTTTATTGCAGTTAATCCCTGAGAAAGAAGACCCCTTGAACCCGCTAGCTGTCATCGCGTTTCTACTGCCTCGAAAATCTTTGAATATCTTCTTAACTCTCTCTTCCTTATTCACTTATAATCTTAACTCTCTCTTCCTTATGCACTTATAATCTTAACTCTCTCTTCCTTATGCACTTATAATCTTAACTCTCTCTTCCTTATGCACTTATAATCTTAACTCTCTCTTCCTTATGCACTTATAATCTTAACTCTCTCTTCCTTATGCACTTATGCACTTATCTTGTTTCATAATCACCAGTACGCCTTTCACCATGCAGGATGTGCTGGTGCTCTCTCATATACTCCTCTCAGGGATTTAGGTGGATCTTTTGCTTGATGTTTCCACAGTAAAACACAATTTTTGCTCACTAAACCACCTTCTTTTGGGTTTGCTGTGGTGTGTGTTGTGCAGTGCACAGTGACCTTTTCTGTCGTACCATCGCGGTGGTCGTTGATGAAGGCACTTGTCCTTGTTATCCTGATATTAACATTGGTGTCCTTCACTATTCCATCTTTCACCTACTTTCTTCCCTTTATGAGTGATCTTCATTTTCTAACTTCACTGCCATGATACCACACATAAACCTTACAATATGAGCTTTCTAAATGCTCGGGCTGTTATATACGTGCCATTATTTTTTTCATCAACTGTTATATAACCTGTTATATAACCAATAGTTTTCTCGCCCATCAATGGAGTACAGCTCAGGCTAACTCTTCTTTCATCTCTTTATCAGAGTGGAATCTACCTTGTTCAGTCTCCTGTTATCACCTTGCTTCAGACATCCTCGTTGTCCACCATGCTGTGGTTGTTGTGTGTTCTGCTGGCATTATTTCTGTCACAACATTGGCCAGCTTCCTGTGTTGATCACAGCCACAAAGGCCTAGGTCTGTAGCACGCAACTGGTTGCTGCATTTTATAATTTCTGTGTGGAAGCCATAGAGGATTTACTGTTATAATGCTTTCTTTTCGAGCATTGAAGCTTTAATATTCTTCACCGTCTTTTAAAAGTCTTTTCATCTTCCGGTAACTTTTCCACATTTACGAGTCGGATCTATAAATACGTTAGGAGATTAGATTAACTTTTCATGTTTTTTCCCCTCATTTTGGCTTATATAGAAAAGGGAGATAGATAAACATCCACTGTATATAAAGGTCTTACCTGAGAGGGAGGTGGATGTGGTTTTTGGGACGAGCTGGGTTGAGGAGTGAGAGTTAAGGCGAGGGAGATGGTGAAAAGACAAGAAACAGTGAGAGTCATCCACATTATGACATGGGAAAAACTTCGGGAATGGATGAGCTTGCATTTTAGCTCAGGAAGAAGATTGTGTTCTCCATTGTTTAGTCAGGCTGTTTAGTGTATGTGTGGCCCAGTGTGAGATACCTGAAGAGAGGCAGAGGGTATGAACTGTGTTCCTGTATAAAGGCAAAGGAAACAAAATTGGATGTTCTTCGTAGAGAACTATGCGTCTGCGGAGGATTTCTAGTAAGGTGTATGGGAGATTTGTGATTAATGAGGTTGTGTCGTGTAAAGAGCAGCTGCCTGAGAAGGAGCAATGTGGCTTTAGGAGAAGTAGAGGGTGTGTGGACCTGGTGTTTGCTGTGAAGAATGTATGTGAGATATGCTTGCAGAAAGAGAACAACTTTTTTGCATTTATAGATGTGGAGATAACAAGGTTGACGAAGATGCTTATGAAAGGTGCTGTGGGACTATGGTATAAATGGAATGCGGATAGAAAAGAAACAGGATAAAGTTCCCAGTAAAGGTGGGTCTGCCTCCAGGATTTGTCATGTCACCATGGCTCTTCCATCTCTGTATGGACATGGTGGTAAGGGAGGTGAATGTGAGGGTCTTGGAGCGAGGGTCAGGTCTGCAGTGTGTAAGAGATGGGTAATGTGGGAGGGGAATCAGCTCATGATTTGCTTTTGGTGGTAAACACCAAAGAGAAACGCCAGACGATGGCGAGAGAGTCTGGGAAAGTGTGTGAGAGGCGAGAGAGTCTGGGAAAGTGTGTGAGAGGCGAGAGAGTCTGGGAAAGTGTGTGAGAGTCGAGAGAGTCTGGGAAAGTGTGTGAGAGGAGAAAGTTGAAAGTAATTGTGAAAGAAGTTAATGAGGTACAGCTGGGGTAGGGGGGGGGGGGATGACGAAGCAGGATGGTTTGAGAGTGTTTACCTGGGGAAGACGAGGATAAAGTGGAGCGATCTAGGGACTTTGGAGTGGGCTTAGCATTGGGTGGAACTATAGAAAACAGATGGAACCATGATAACAAGTGGATCGCTGAGTGGAAGATAGGGGCGAAGGTCCTCGGTTCATTAAAGAATGTATGGAAGATTAAGTCCATCTCTGTATGGACGGAGTTGGCTGTGACTTAAGGTATGGTATTCCGACAGTGTTATAGGAATGCCGAACTAGTTGACACACATGGCAGCCAGGATGGTTGGAGGCAGACACAGTACCAGCAAAGGGGATCTACGTGTCACATTGGAAGGAGCGAGGGGTAGCTGGAGTTGGGTAAAGGAGGCTTTGGGGCATCGGAGCCTGAAGATCTGGTAGGGCGAGAGGTCGTGCTTTGAAGAGAGTGTTTGAACAATGCTGCACATAGGGAAACGACTCGCTGTTATATGATTGAACAAGGGTATTGAACAGTCAGGAGAGACCATTGAGCTGTGTTGGGGCTAGGGTGTAGACGGTGGGCTCTGGTCTTTATACGTACATCGTCCATGACAACAGCTAGAGAGCGCATCTCTGCTGCTATAGGCGTTGTTCGTTAGCTCCTTACTTCTCTTCGCTGAAGCAGGAAAAACATCAGGGGTAAACCATGGAAAGGTCTGTGGGGCCTGGATGTGGAAAGGTAGCTGTGGTTTCGGTACATTATACATGACAGCTAGAGACTGAGTGTGAACGAATGTGACCTTTATTTTTTATCTGTTTTCCTGGCGCTACCTCACTGAAGGAGGGGGTAGCGATGCTGTTTCCTGTGGGGTGGGGATGGCGCCAGGAATGGATAAAGGCGAGCACGTATGAGCATGTACATATGTATATATGTATATGTATGTATATGTGTATATGTTGTTATGTATGTGTATTTGTGTATGTATATATGTGTGTATGTGAGTGGATGAGTCTTTCTTCGTCTGTTTCCTGTCGCTGCCTCTTTGACGGGGGAAACAGCGATCAAGTATATAATATATATATATATATATATATGGGAGGTGAGTTTGAATGGAGAAAAACTGGAGGAAGTGAAGTGTTTTAGATATCTGGGAGTGGATCTGGCAGCGGATGGAACCATGGAAGCGGAAGTGGATCATAGGGTGGGGGAGGGGGCGAAAATTCTGGGGGCCTTGAAGAATGTGTGGAAGTCGAGAACATTATCTCGGAAAGCAAAAATGGGTATGTTTGAAGGAATAGTGGTTCCAACAATGTTGTATGGTTGCGAGGCGTGGGCTATGGATAGAGTTGTGCGCAGGAGGATGGATGTGCTGGAAATGAGATGTTTGAGGACAATGTGTGGTGTGAGGTGGTTTGATCGAGTGAGTAACGTAAGGGTAAGAGAGATGTGTGGAAATAAAAAGAGCGTGGTTGAGAGAGCAGAAGAGGGTGTTTTGAAGTGGTTTGGGCACATGGAGAGGATGAGTGAGGAAAGATTGACCAAGAGGATATATGTGTCGGAGGTGGAGGGAACAAGGAGAAGAGGGAGACCAAATTGGAGGTGGAAAGATGGAGTGAAAAAGATTTTGTGTGATCGGGGCCTGAACATGCAGGAGGGTGAAAGGAGGGCAAGGAATAGAGTGAACTGGAGCGATGTGGTATACCGGGGTTGACGTGCTGTCAGTGGATTGAATCAAGGCATGGAAAGCTGTGTAGGTATGTATATTTGCGTGTGTGGACGTATGTATATACATGTGTATGGGGGGGGTTGGGCCATTTCTTTCGTCTGTTTCCTTGCGCTACCTCGCAAACGCGGGAGACAGCGACAAAGTATAATAAAAAAAAAAAAAAATATATATATATATATATATATATATATATATATATATATATATATATATATATATATATATATATGCGAACAAAGCGCATACGAACGCGCACTTTCATAAAACATACAAACCTCCAACAGCCAGGATCGAACCCGGGGCCCCTGAGTGGGAGGCGGGAGCACTACTGCTACTGTTACTGCTAGGCTATGATCATAGCCTAGCAACAGCGCTTCCGCCTGCCACGCAGGAGTCCCGGGTTCGATCCTGGCTGTTGGAGGTTTATATGTGATATATATATATATATATATATATATATATATATATATATATATATATATTTTTTTTTTTTTTTTTTTTTTTTTTTTTTGGTTTGTCGCTGTCTCCCGCGTTTGCGAGGTAGCGCAAGGAAACAGACGAAAGAAATGGCCCAACCCACCCCCATACACATGTATATACATACGTCCACACACGCAAATATACATACCTGCACAGCTTTCCATGGTTTACCCCAGACGCTTCACATGCCTTGATTCAATCCACTGACAGCACGTCAACCCCGGTATACCACATCGCTCCAATTCACTCTATTCCTTGCCCTCCTTTCACCCTCCTGCATGTTCAGGCCCCGATCACACAAAATCTTTTTCACTCCATCTTTCCACCTCCAATTTGGTCTCCCTCTTCTCCTCGTTCCCTCCACCTCCGACACATATATCCTCTTGGTCAATCTTTCCTCACTCATTCTCTCCATGTGCCCAAACCATTTCAAAACACCCTCTTCTGCTCTCTCAACCACGCTCTTTTTATTTCCACACATCTCTCATACCCTTACGTTACTTACTCGATCAAACCACCTCACACCACACATTGTCCTCAAACATCTCATTTCCAGCACATCCATCCTCCTGCGCACAACTCTATCCATAGCCCACGCCTCGCAACCATACAACATTGTTGGAACCACTATTCCTTCAAACATACCCATTTTTGCTTTCCGAGATAATGTTCTCGACTTCCACACATTCTTCAAGGCTCCCAGAATTTTCGCCCCCTCCCCCACCCTATGATCCACTTCCGCTTCCATGGTTCCATCCGCTGCCAGATCCACTCCCAGATATCTAAAACACTTCACTTCCTCCAGTTTTTCTCCATTCAAACTCACCTCCCAATTGACTTGACCCTCAACCCTACTGTACCTAATAACCTTGCTCTTATTCACATTTACTCTTATATATATATATATATATATATATATATATATATATATATATATATATATATATATATATTTGTTCGTCGTTTTCCGCATTAGCGAGGTAGCTCCAGAAACAGACGAAGACAGGCCGCATTCGCTTGCATTCATTCTCTAGCTGTCACGTATAATGCACCGAAACCACAGTTCCCTATCCACATCCAGGCCTCACAGAACTTTTCATGGTTTACCGCGGCTGCTTTCATTCCCTGGTTCAGTCCATTGACAGCACGTCGATCCTTGTCAACCACATATTTCCAATTCACTCTGTCCCGTGCACGCCTCTCACCCTCCTATATGTTCAGGCCCCGATCGCTCAGTCTTTTTCACCTCATCCTTCCACCTTCCATTCGGTCTCTTCCTTCTCCTTGTTCCCTCCACTTCTGACACATTTATCCTGTTTGTCAGCCTCTCCCCATTCATTCTCTCCATATGCCTATGGGCCTGGACACAGGGGGTGGAGCCCTCACCCAGCACGGGCCTGGACACAGTGGATGGAGCCCTCACCTGACTGTAAACAACAGGCCAGTCAACCGGTATGTAAATGATGGTGTTGTTTACTTAGTCTGCGGACGTGTGATAACAGCTCTTCCATCAATCCCCCCCCGGGACAACACTGGTCGTCACTCGCTGGTCCACACACACTGGTCGTCACTCACTTGTGTACACAGCAGTATGGTCGTCACTCACTTGTGTACACAGCAGTATGGTCGTCATTCACTGGTGTACACAGCAGTATGGTCGTCATTCACTTGTGTACACAGCAGTATGGTCGTCATTCACTTGTGTACACAGCAGTATGGTCGTCAAACTCTGGTGTACACAACAGTATGGTCGTCATTCACTGGTGTACACAGCAGTGTGGTCGTCATTCACTGGTGTACACAGCAGTATGGTCGTTATTCACTTGTATACACAGCAGTATGGTCGTCATTCACCTGTGTACACAACAGTATGGTCGTCATTCACTGGTGTACACAGCAGTATGGTCGTCATTCACTGGTGTACACAGCAGTATGGTCGTCATTCAATAGTGTGCACAGCAGTATGGTCGTCATTCACTTGTGTACACAGCAGTATGGTCGTCAAACTCTGGTGTACACAACAGTATGGTTATCATTCACTGATGTACACAGCGGTATGGTCGTTATTCACTTGTGTACACAGCAGTATGGTGGACATTCACTGGTGTACACAGCAGTATGGTCGTTATTCACTGGTGTACACGGCAGTATGGTCGTTATTCACTGGTGTACACAGCAGTATGGTCGTCATTCACTGGCGTGCACAGCAGTATGGTCGTCATTCACTTGTGTACACAGCAGTATGGTCGTCAAACTCTGGTGTACACAACAGTATGGTTGTCATTCACTGGTGCACACAGCAGTATGGTCGTCATTCACTGGTGAACACAGCAGTATGGTCGATATTCACTGGTGTACACAGCAATATGGTCGTCAATCTCTGGTATACACAGCAGTATGGTCGTCATTCACTGGTGTACACAGCAGTATGGTCGTCATTCACTGGTGTACACAGCAGTATGGTCATCATTCACTTGTGTACACAGCAGTATGGTCGTCATTCACTTGTGTACACAACAGTATGGTCGTCATTCACTGATGTACACAGCGGTATGGTCGTTATTCACTTGTGTACACAGCAGTATGGTGGTCATTCACTGGTGTACACAGCAGTATCGTCGTCATTCACTGGTGTACACAGCAGTATGGTCGTCATTCACTGGTGTACACAGCAGTATGGTCGTCATTCACTGGTGTACACAGCAGTATGGTCGTCATTCACTGGTGTACACAGCAGTATGGTCGTCATTCACTGGTGTACACAGCAGTATGGTCGTCATTCACTGGTGTACACAGCAGTATGGTCGTCATTCACTTGTGTACACAGCAGTATGGTCGTCAATCTTTAGTGTACACAACAGTATGGTCGTTATTCACTTGTGTACACTGCAGTATGGTCGTTATTCACTTGTGTACACAACAGTATGGTCGTCATTCACTTGTGTACACAGCAGTATGGTCGCAATCTCTGGTGTACACAGCAGTATGGTCGCAATCTCTGGTGTACACAGCAGTATGGTCGCAATCTCCGGTGTACACAGCAGTATGGTCGCAATCTCCGGTGTACACAGCAGTATGGTCGCAATCTCTGGCGTGCACAGCAGTATGGTCGCAATCTCCGGTGTACACAGCAGTATGGTCGCAATCTCCGGTGTACACAGCAGTATGGTCGCAATCTCTGGTGTACACAGCAGTATGGTCGCAATCTCCGGTGTACACAGCAGTATGGTCGCAATCTCCGGTGTACACAGCAGTATGGTCGCAATCTCCGGTGTACACAGCAGTATGGTCGCAATCTCTGGCGTGCACAGCAGTATGGTCGCAATCTCTGGTGTACACAGCAGTATGGTCGCAATCTCTGGTGTACACAGCAGTATGGTCGCAATCTCTGGTGTACACAGCAGTATGCAGTTTATCTCTCTCTCGCAGACCTCTTCATTCACCAGAGAACCTACATTTGCCATGTTATTATTTCACCAACTTGAGTGCCAGTTTGCGGCTCCTCATTATGCAGCAACAACACTCATCATCCTCTGCTGATCCAATCCCTTGCCACATTGATTAACATGACGTCAGTACTTATCGCCAGGAGGGGGTGGGGAGGGAGGGGGAGGGGGGTTCTCTCGAGAACCTTTTATCTTAGGAAGGATAGGATGGGTGTAGGGCTCAACCCTCAGCCGAGTGTTATTCATTTAAGTGATGTGCATCATAAAAGTGTAGGTTAACCTTCTTAATGAAATGTTTGGCAAAAGATTGCTTGACGTATTCTTAAGACAGTGGAAGATGAAGTCATAGTGTTTCTCTTTTTACTAAAAAAGATACAGGTGAAGATATACCGGCGTAGGTCGCTCATTGTATTTTTCTTCTCTTCAGTTGTTCAGAATTTATAAACTCACTTGTGTATCATGAACTTTATCTGCTTTAATGATTGTGTGAGTCATCAATATCTGCTTTAATGATTGTGTGAGTCATGAAAAATTATCACGATCAGGACCTGTGAGAGACATTATGGCCTTTGTCCCAGTTTTTGATTCTTGAACAGTGAATTATCTCTTTAATGTCAACCACAAACAACCACGCACCATCTTCAGTCCTCAGTATTTTCGTCCCGTTTCATCCCGTTTTCGTCCCATTTACGAAAAATTTAAAAAGATTGACATTTTGTTAAGAATACGTTCATCATAGCCTCCTGTATGGCGTTGAGCATATATGATTCTGTGATGAATTTTTAAATGAAGAAATTACGGTAATGAAATACGATGAAAAAAGAAATTTAGAAATTTATGATGTTACGGTCGCCATGTAATAATGTTTGAAATTATGATACTCATATAATGCAGTGAGAAGTTATGATACATGTTGTTGTCATAAGTTATAATACTCATATAATGCTGTGAGAAGTTATGATACTCACATAATGCTGTTTGAGGTTATGAAACTCATATGAGAAGTTATGATTACTCACATGATGCTGTTATAAGATATAATACTCATATGATGCTGTGAAAAAGTTATGACTCACATGATGCTGTTATAAGATATAATACTCATATAATGCAGTGAGAAGTTATGATTACTCACATGAAGCTGTTATAAGTTATAATGCTCATATAATGCAGTGAGAAGTAATGATTACTCACATGAAGCTGTTATAAGTTATAATGCTCATATAATGCTGTGAGAAGTTATGACACTCACATAATGCTATCAGAAGGAATAATACTCATAGAATGAGGTGAGAAGTGATGATACTTACATAATGCTGTCAGAAGTTATAATACTTACATAATGCTGTGTGAAGTTATGATACTTACATAATGCTGTCAGAAGTAACAATACTCATATAATGAGGTGAGAAGTGATGATACTCACATAATGCTGTCAGAAGTTATAATACTTACATAATGCTGTGTGAAGTTATGATACTCACATAATGCTGTCAGAAGTAATGATACTTATATAATGAGGTGAGAAGTGATGATACATAATGCTGTCAGAAGTTATAATACTTGCATAATGCTGTGTGAAGTTATGATTAATAATGCTGTCAGACGTAATAATACTTATATAATGAGGTGAGAAGTGATGATACTCACATAATGCTGTCAGAAGTTATAATACATAATGCTTTGTGAAGTTATGATACTCACACAATGCTGTCAGATGTAACAATACTCATATAATGCTGTGAGAAGTTATGATACTCACATAATGCTGTCAGAAGTTATAAAACTCACATAATGCCGTGGGAAGTTATGATATTCACATAATGCTGTCAGAAGTTATAATACTCCTATAATGGTGAGAAATTATGATACATAATGCTGTAAGAAGTTATGATACTCGTATAATGCTGTGAGAAGTTATGATACTCACATAATGCTGTCATAAGTTATAATACTCATATAATGCTGTGAGAAATTATAACACCCATAATGTTGTCAGAAGTTATAATACTTATATAATGCAGTGAGAAGTTATGATGGTCACATGATTCTGTTATAAGTTATAATACTCATAGAATGCTGTGAGAAGTTATAACACTCACATAATACTGTCAGAAGTAATGATACTCATATAATGCAGTGAGAAGTGATGATACTTACATAATGTTGTCAGAAGTTATAATACTTAGTGCTGTGGGAAGTTATGATAAATACATAATGCTGTTTGGTTATAATACTCATATAATGCAGTGAGAAGTTATGGTACTCACTTGATGCTGTTATAAGTTATGATACTCATATAATGCTGTGAGATGTTATGACACTCACATAATGCTGTCAGAAGTAATAATACTCGTATAATGCAGTGAGAAGTTATACTTTTATACCGTTATGTAAAGTTATGGTATTAATGTAATGCTGTGTGAAGTTCACCAAAACTGAATCCCTGTATTATAAACAGATTTACAATGAGAATATAGGTATGTGTCAGATATGAAGAGGACAGGGAGGTGGGAGACCAAATTGGAGGAGGACGGATGGAGAGAAAAAGATTTTGAGTGAACATGCAGTAGGGTGCGAGGTGTGCACGGGATAGAGTTAGAACGATGTGTGTGGTATACATGGGTGGACTTGCTGTTACAGTAATGAACCAGAGCTTTGGAAGCAGCCGGGGAAAACCATGGAAAGTTCTTTGTGGTCTGGTTTTGGAGAGGGAGCTGCGATTTCGGTGCATTACACATGATAGCTAGAGACAGGATGTGAACCGCTGAGGTCTATTGTCTGTTCCAGGTGTTACCTCGCGAACGCAGGAGACGGCGAACAAGTGTGTGTGTGTGTGTGTGTGTGTGTGTGTGTGTGTGTGTGTATGATATATATATATATATATATATATATATATATATATATATATATATATATATATATATATATATATATATATAATTTTTTTTTTTTTTTTTTTTTTTTTTTTTTTCAAACTATTCGCCATTTCCCGCGTTAGCGAGGTAGCGTTAAGAACAGAGAACTGGGCCACTGAGGGAATATCCTCACCTGTCCCCCTTCTCTGTTCCTTCTTTTGGAAAATTAAAAAAAAATTGAGAGGGGAGGATTTCCAGCCCCCCGCTCCCTCCCCTTTTAGTCGCCTTCTACAACACGCAGGGAATACGTGGGAAGTATTCTTTCTCCCCTATCCCCAGGGATAATATATATATATATATATATATATATATATATATATATATATATATATATATATATATATATATATACACGCACCTTACAATAACCACATCAGTATCTCATTCATTACAGCTACCATTAGAAAATGTGTCATTTACAATTGTTAGGCACGTCTAATTAGCATACATATGAAACTGTGAGAGCAGCGGAGGGTGACGGATGAAACAGTCGTTGGCAACAGCCTGTGCAGGACACGGTGGGATGGGCGGGGGGGTCAAGATCAATGGCCGGTGTAACAGCTGCTGCTGCTCTGCCTGTCACCAATACTGGCTGTTGTTTCACTTCCAACACACTCTGCAGCTTCCAAGGTTTCCACTACTTAGTATTACTGCCTGCTCCAAGTGTTGCCAGCTGAGGATTAGTGGTCACTAATTGTTAACACTGGCTAGGCCGTGGTTGTTGTTAACACTGGCTAGGGCGTGGTTGTTGTTAACACTGGCTAGGCCGTGGTAGTTGTTAACACTGGCTAGGCCGTAGTTGTTGTTAACACTGGCTAGGCCGTGGTTGTTGTTAACACTGGCTAGGCCGTGGTAGTTGTTAACACTGGCTAGGCCGTGGGAATTATTAACACTGGCTAGGGCGTGGTTGTTGTTAACACTGGCTAGGGCGTGGTTGTTGTTAACACTGGCTAGGCCGTAGTTGTTGTTAACACTGGCTAGGCCGTGGTTGTTGTCAACACTGGCTAGGCCGTGGTAGTTGTTAACACTGGCTAGGCCGTGGTAGTTGTTAACACTGGCTAGGCCGTGGGAATTATTAACACTGGCTAGGGCGTGGTTGTTGTTAACACTGGCTAGGGCGTGGTTGTTGTTAACACTGGCTAGGGCGTGGTTGTTGTTAACACTGGCTAGGCCGTGGTTGTTGTCAACACTGGCTAGGCCGTAGTTGTTGTTAACACTGGCTAGGCCGTGGTTGTTGTTAACACTGGCTAGGCCGTGGTAGTTGTTAACACTGGCTAGGCCGTGGGAATTATTAACACTGGCTAGGCCGTGGTTGTTGTTAACACTGGCTAGGCCGTGGTTGTTGTTAACACTGGCTAGGCCGTAGTTGTTGTTAACACTAGCTAGGCCGTGGTTGTTGTTAACACTGGCTAGGCCGTGGTAGTTGTTAACACTGGCTAGGCCGTGGTAGTTGTTAACACTGGCTAGGCCGTGGGAATTATTAACACTGGCTAGGGCGTGGTTGTTGTTAACACTGGCTAAGGCGTGGATATTGTTAACTATGGCTAGGGCGTGGTTGTCGTTAACACTGGCTAGGGCATGGATATTGTTAACACTGGCTAGGGCGTGGATATTACTAACTCTGGCTAGGGCGTGGTTGTTAACACTGGCTGTGGCGTGGATATTGTTAATGCTGACTAGGGCGTGGTTGTTGTTAACACTGGCTAGGGCGTGGATATTGTTAACTCTGGCTAGGGCGTGGATATTGTTAATTGTGGCAAGGGCGTGGATATTATTAACTCTGGCTAGGGCGTGGATATTGTTAATTCAGGCTAGGGCGTGGATATTGTTAATACTGGCTTTGATAAAGTTATTCAAATCCAGCCCCCCGCTCCCTCCCCTTTTAGTCACCTTGTACGACACGCACTGAATACGTGGGATGTTCTTTCTCCCCTATACCTTGACAGCCACTGAAGTGGTCGTCCTCTGCACCACCGTCACCAACCCTCAAGATACGCAGGCGGGTAGTACCTTTCTCCCCTCCACCAGAGGTAACCTCAGGTAACCCTGTAACACATCATCAGCAACTGTGGTAACGCACGTCACGACCTGTAGCACTCTTATGTCACATGATAAAAAGTAAACCAGCGTAACTCTGTGTGAGCTTTCCTGCGTCATAATGTGCTTCATTGCATATTGTAACGTCACGTAACAGTTTATGTGATATATCAGAAGACTTTGTGACACCAAGGAACTTTGTGACGTTGTAAAGCATTTACATATTACAGCGAATCACTCATACCCAAGCTCGCACCACAGACCGAGGCACTCATGACATAGCTCAGCAGACACCACAGACTGAGGCACTTCTCCAGCATGACAATATTTGTAAGACCTTACAAGGTCGTACAGCACCTGGCCCGGTGGAATACTTCAGAACACTTGATGGTATTGTTGGCGCTCTCATCAATATTGTAGCAACACTTGATTACAGCAACAGCAATAATGTCTTCTGCATTTCACCAAGCCTGTACCGTAGCACCTCATAACACCTTGCAACAGCCAGTCATGTTTTTTAATCTTGAATGCCAAAGAGACTTTATGTACATCGTGTGTGACCTACCACTTTATGTACATCGTGTGTGACCTACCACTTTATGTACATCGTGTGTGACCTACCACTTTATGTACATCGTGTGTGACCTACCACTTTATGTACATCGTGTGTGACCTACCACTTTATGTGCATCGTGTGTGACCTACCACTTTATGTGCATCGTGTGTGACCTACCACTTTATGTACATCGTGTGTGACCTACCACTTTGTCTTACCGTCCGTTATAGCTGAGGTCGTCAGTCACACTCCTATCAAGCCAATCACACACACATTACTCCAGGTACACCATTTTCTAAGAGTGACCAATACATCCACTTATATACACATCAGTTATTGTGGACACCAGCCATATGTTCGTCATGTGTGCCGCAGTCTTACGTACATGTAAGTACCTATCCATCAACTCAGTCTTGTGTGTTACTGACACTGGGGTCAAGAGCTCCGAATCTGTATGCGGGGACATGATTAATCGGCAGTTGAGCTGTTACGGGAAAGGGGGGGAGCGGGTAAGGGAATTAGTTACTGGGGTTTTGGTGTTGGATGATTGGGCGATTTTTTGGGATGGTAGGGGCTGGGAACCCCTCCG
>NC_092248.1:14006267-14143767 GCF_036320965.1 Panulirus ornatus
CGTGGCCTCTTAACGAAGGCTTTGTGATGAGTAGCACTGATGCCCTAACAGCCTCTAACTGGCGGAGGATCGTTCTGAAGGACAATCTCCTCTGTCGGTGCACTTACAACTTCGCTATTCACTATGTCATGGCGTTTACGGAAAACCTATATATACTCCTATATATAGTAAAAGAAAAAAGGAGACGAAAAGTGTGCCTTGAACTACTGCCCAGTTAGCCTTATGTCAGTTTTAGGTAAAACAATGGAAAAAAATAATACAATGAAATTGTCATGTTTCTAGATCACATAATTATATCGGACAGCCACACAGTTTCCGCAGTAGATCATGCCTGACAAGTTTGCTTAAATTTTTTGATGTTATTTATCAGAATTGGAACGAAAAGGTACCATCGGATTTAGTATATTTAGATTTTTTTTTTTCCAAAAGAAGGAACAGAGAATAGGGCCAGGTGAGGGTATTCCCTCAAAGGCCCAGTCCTCTGTTCTTAATGCTACCTCACTAACGCGGGAAATGGCGAATAGTTTAAAAGAAAAAGAAAGAAAAGATTTCCAAAAAGCGTTCAATAAAGTACCCCTTAAGAGACTTTTACACAAACTCAAAGCACACAGAATTGGTGAAGAACTCTGTGCATGGATCAGAGACTGGCTTACTGGAAGAAAGCAGTGTGTAGGATTAAACAGCAAAGCCTCAGAATGGCTAGATGTAACTAGTGGGAAAATATATGATGCATGACAAGTTTGCTGGAATTTTTTGATGTTAATTATCAGAATTGGAATGAAAAGGTACCATCTGATGTATTATATTTAGATTTCCAAAAGGCTTTCAGTAAAGCACCTCTCAAGAGACTTTTACATAAACTCAAAGCACACAGAATTGGTGAAGAACTCTGTACTTGGATCAAAGACTGGCTTACTGGAAGAAAGCAGTGTGTAGGATTAAATGGTGAAGCCTCAGAATGGCTAGACATAACTGGTGGGCAATAAAACACACACACACGCACACAAAAAACAGCATCGCCACTCCCTGCATCAGTGAGGTAGCACCAGGAAAACAGACAGAAAAAATGCCACGGCTCACACTCTTTACTTATCATGTGTAATACACCAAAAACACAATCCCTATCCACATCCAGGCCCCATAGACCCTTCCATGCTTTACTCCAGATTTTTCACATGCTCTGGTTCAGTCCATTGATAGCACATTGTCCACAGTATACCACATCGTTCCAGTTCACATTATTCCTTGCACACCTCTCACACTCATGCATGTTCAGGCTCTGATTGCTCAAAATCTTTTTCACTCCATCTTTCAACCTCCTGCTTCTCATAGTTCCCTCCACCTCTGACACATATATCCCATTTGTCAACCTTTCCATTGTATTCAAAATTTATTTCAGGTCTGTCCCCTAACTCTGTATTGTACAATTAATGACTAGATTTTAAACTTGTTTTGCATCTCTCTTTATCTTTGTTCACAATATTACTTGCATATATGTACATCAGAATATGCAAAGAGTCACTTTCATATGTTTTAAGCATCCAGCACTTGAGTAATGTGTTGTGTTAACACATTTATGAATAGATTATTTGTTGATAATTCAGGTATTTGCGATCACTTGAAGTTCTTCCTTTTACCAGACATCAGCAGTGCACTTGGGTGAATTGTGGCGTCATGCAGCAGATTTTCATCTTCGCAGTGGTGATGCTCCTACCGCAGCTGCTTCTTTATTAGAGCTTCACAAACTCAATCCAAAGGATGTAAATACTCTTGCCCAGTTAATCACAGCTTATGCAAGGGTAGGTAAAAGAATTTGATATTTTAAGGTAACTTTTTTGCAAAGATATATAAAACTATAGATTGCAGTGTTGGAATGACAAATGCCCGTTACTTATGTAATGGGAAGTAAATGGTCACATATATTGTGATTATAGTATTGAACTGTTAGATTTAAAAGCATATGTACCTTATAGTATTAAACTGTTAGATTAAAAAACATACATACCTTATTTTAGGTGTGACAATTAGTGACTGGGAAGTGTATTTATGTTCATTTTTTTTTTTAGATGTATTTATAAGAGAAAGGTGCAAGAGGTGAAAAAAAGGGCAAATGAGAGTTGGGGTGAGAGAGTATCATTAAATTTTAGGGAGAATAAAAAGATGTTCTGGAAGGAGGTAAATAAAGTGCGTAAGACAAGGGAGCAAATGGGAACTTCAGTGAAGGGCACAAATGGGGAGGTGATAACAAGTAGTGGTGATGTGAGAAGGAGATGGAGTGAGTATTTTGAAGGTTTGTTGAATGTGTTTGATGATAGAGTGGCAGATATAGGGTGTTTTGGTCGAGGTGGTGTGCAAAGTGAGAGGGTTAGGGAAAATGATTTGGTAAACAGAGAAGAGGTAGTAAAAGCTTTGCGGAAGATGAAAGCTGGCAAGGCAGCAGGTTTGGATGGTATTGCAGTGGAATTTATTAAAAAAGGGGGTGACTGTATTGTTGACTGGTTGGTAAGGTTATTTAATGCATGTATGACTCATGGTGAGGTGCCTGAGGATTGGCGGAATGCGTGCATAGTGCCATTGTACAAAGGCAAAGGGGATAAGAGTGAGTGCTCAAATTACAGAGGTATAAGTTTGTTGAGTATTCCTGGTAAATTATATGGGAGGATATTGATTGAGAGGGTGAAGGCATGTACAGAGCATCAGATTGGGGAAGAGCAGTGTGGTTTCAGAAGTGGTAGAGGATGTGTGGATCAGGTGTTTGCTTTGAAGAATGTATGTGAGAAATACTTAGAAAAGCAAATGGATTTGTATGTAGCATTTATGGATCTGGAGAAGGCATATGATAGAGTTGATAGAGATGCTCTGTGGAAGGTATTAAGAATATATGGTGTGGGAGGCAAGTTGTTAGAAGCAGTGAAAAGTTTTTATCGAGGATGTAAGGCATGTGTACGTGTAGGAAGAGAGGAAAGTGATTGGTTCTCAGTGAATGTAGGTTTGCGGCAGGGGTGTGTGATGTCTCCATGGTTGTTTAATTTGTTTATGGATGGGGTTGTTAGGGAGGTGAATGCAAGAGTTTTGGAAAGAGGGGCAAGTATGAAGTCTGTTGGGGATGAGAGAGCTTGGGAAGTGAGTCAGTTGTTGTTCGCTGATGATAGAGCGCTGGTGGCTGATTCATGTGAGAAACTGCAGAAGCTGGTGACTGAGTTTGGTAAAGTGTGTGAAAGAAGAAAGTTAAGAGTAAATGTGAATAAGAGCAAGGTTATTAGGTACAGTAGGGTTGAGGGTCAAGTCAATTGGGAGGTGAGTTTGAATGGAGAAAAACTGGAGGAAGTGAAGTGTTTTAGATGTCTGGGAGTGGATCTGGCAGCGGATGGAACCATGGAAGCGGAAGTGGATCATAGGGTGGGGGAGGGGGCGAAAATTCTGGGGGCCTTGAAGAATGTGTGGAAGTCGAGAACATTATCTCGGAAAGCAAAAATGGGTATGTTTGAAGGAATAGTGGTTCCAACAATTTTGTATGGTTGCGAGGCGTGGGCTATGGATAGAGTTGTGCGCAGGAGGATGGATGTGCTGGAAATGAGATGTTTGAGGACAATGTGTGGTGTGAGGTGGTTTGATCGAGTGAGTAACGTAAGGGTAAGAGAGATGTGTGGAAATAAAAAGAGCGTGGTTGAGAGAGCAGAAGAGGGTGTTTTGAAGTGGTTTGGGCACATGGAGAGAATGAGTGAGGAAAGATTGACCAAGAGGATATATGTGTCGGAGGTGGAGGGAACGAGGAGAAGAGGGAGACCAAATTGGAGGTGGAAAGATGGAGTGAAAAAGATTTTGTGTGATCGGGGCCTGAACATGCAGGAGGGTGAAAGGAGGGCAAGGAATAGAGTGAATTGGAGCGATGTGGTATACCGGGGTTGACGTGCTGTCAGTGGATTAAATCAAGGCATGTGAAGCGTCTGGGGTAAACCATGGAAAGCTGTGTAGGTATGTATATTTGCGTGTGTGGACGTATGTATATACATGTGTATGGGGGGGGGTTGGGCCATTTCTTTTGTCTGTTTCCTTGCGCTACCTCGCAAACGCGGGAGACAGCGACAAAGTATAATAAAAAAATAATATAATGTGCTTTCTCCCCTATCCTTGGGGATAGGGAGAAAGAATACTTCCCACGCATTCCTCACGTGTCGTAGAAGGCGACTAAAGGGGACGGGAGCGGGGGGGCTAGAAATCCTCCCCTCCTTGGAATTTAGCTTTCTAAAAGGGGAAACAGAACGAGCAGTGTGGTTTCAGAAAAGGTAGAGGATGTGTGGATCAGGTGTTTGCTTTGAAGGATGTATGTGAGAAATACTTAGAAAAGCAAATGGATTTGTATGTAGCATTTATGGATCTGGAGAAGGCATATGATAGAGTTGATAGAGATGCTCTGTGGAAGGTATTAAGAATATA
Source organism: Panulirus ornatus (assembly GCF_036320965.1). NCBI lineage: Eukaryota > Metazoa > Arthropoda > Malacostraca > Decapoda > Palinuridae > Panulirus > Panulirus ornatus. The sequence continues at coordinate 14,010,705 of NC_092248.1, forward strand.
TGGTGTGGGAGGCAAGTTGTTAGAAGCAGTGAAAAGTTTTTATCGTGGATGTAAGGCATGTGTACGTGTAGGAAGAGAGGAAAGTGATTGGTTCTCAGTGAATGTAGGTTTGCGGCAGGGGTGTGTGATGTCTCCATATGCCTTCTCCAGATCCATAAATGCTACATACAAATCCATTTGCTTTTCTAAGTATTTCTCACATACATTCTTCAAAGCAAACACCTGATCCACACATCCTCTACCACTTCTGAAACCACACTGCTCTTTCCCAATAAATAAATATATATATATATATATATTTTTAATTGTTTTGCTTTGTCGCTGTCTCCCGCGTTAGCGAGGTAGCGCAAGGAAACAGACGAAAGAATGGCCCAATCCACCACCATACACATGTATATACATACACGACCACACACGCAAAAATACATACCTATACATCTCGATGTACACATATATATACACACACAGACATATACATATATACACATGTACATAATTCATACTGTCTGCCTTAATCATTCCCATCGCCACCTCGCCACACATGGAATAACAACCCCCTCCCCCCTCATGTGTGCGAGGTAGTGCTCGGAAAAGACAACAAAGGCCCCATTGGCTCACACTCAGTCTCTAGTTGTCATGTAATAATGCACCAAAACCACAGCTCTCTTTTCACATCCAGGCCCCACAGAACTTTCCAAGGTTTACCCCAGACGCTTCTCATTCCCTGGTTCAATCCATTGACAGCACATCAACCCCGGTATACCACATCGTTCCAATTCACTCTATTTCTTGCACGCCTTTTACCCTCCTGCATGTTCAGGCCCCGATCACTCAAAATCGTTTTTACTCCATCTTTCCACCTCCAATTTGGTCTCCCACTTCTCCTCGTTCCCTCCACCTCTGACACATATATCCTCTTAGTCAATCTTTCCTCACTCATTCTCTCCATGTGCCCAAACCATTTCAAAACACCCTCTTCTGCTCTCTCAACCACGCTCTTTTTATTTCCACACATCTCTCTTACCCGTACATTACCTACTCGATCAAACCACCTCACACCACATATTGTCCTCAAACATCTCATTTCCAGCACATCCACCCTCCTCAGCACAACTCTGTTTGTAGTCCAAGCCTTGCAATCATGTAACATTGTTGGAACTACTATTCCTTCAAACATACCCATTTTTGCTTTCCAAGATAACGTTCTCAACTTCCACACATTTTTCAATGCTCCCAGAACTTTCACGCTCTCCCCCACCCTATGATTCACTTCCACTTCCATGGTTCCATCCGCTGCCAAATCCACTCCCAGATATCTAAAAACTTCACTTCCTCCAGTTTTTCTCCATTCAAACTTACCTCCCATTTGACTTGTCCCTCAACCCTACTGTACCTAATAACCTTGATCTTATTCACATGTACTCTCAACTTTCTTCTTTCACACACTTTACCAAACTCAGTCACCAGCTTCTGTGGTTTCTCACCCAAATCAGCCACCAGTGCTGTATCATTGAAAAAATCACTTAGGAAGAATATTTCGTCCTCTACTAATGTTGAAGTTGGTAAATGTTTCCACATAAATGCACTAAAAAGTGCAGGAGTAAGTCCTGAGTTAAGTAAGTTGTCACTACATGTTTTATTGTATATTTTATGTACACTAAAAATGTAATACTAATTATTATTGTTTTATCCTGTGTGATGTCTTGTTATAATTGTTGTGATCCTTGGATGTTTTCATTCAAAATGACAAAAGTTTGATTAAATTGTCATGGTCAGGTGGATCTGTTAACACTGCCTCCACTTTTGTGAGAAAACCTCTGTCACGGTCAGTTTTCAAGGCTTGAAGAGCCACTGTCCATAAAATCACTTTTCTACATGATCTGAAGACAGATCAGCACTGTCAAGTAATTTTAGATCATCTGCCTTGTCCTCAAAATCTAACTGAAAGCTACTCAGTTTCCTTCTTAGAAAAAAAAAAAAAAAAAATGTGCAGTCACTGATATGGTTGGAGAAAATATTGTGTACTGCTGTTACAGCCACCACTTAGGCTCTCTGCCTAGCCTTATGATAGAGGTGCAGAACTTGGTGTGTAGGTTTACTTCTAGAGTTGTTCAGCTAATGTAAATGTACCTTCTGAAACAGGTAGTGGGTTTAGAAAGGCCAAGTGTGGTCTGTAAAACATTGGAAAAGGTAACACTAGTCAACAAAGATTTTGTCCCATGGAAAAAAATATGTTTCTTATGTATTTTTGCATCCTGAAGCCAAATATTTCAACAGAATTTCTCTATCACCTATAGTTTTTTGTCCCAGTGTACTTGCATATCATTATGTACAGTACCAGTGTCTACAGAGGATTTTAAACAAAGAGTTTAACAAACACAGCTATTCTCATTGTTTGGCAAGTGTAATATAACAAACACAGCTATTTTCATTGTTTGAGAAGTGTAATAGCTTCTTTTTTAAAGCACAAGCCTAGATAAATGGGTCACCAGGGGCCTGCCAAAACACAACTGGAAATATTGGGACATTCAAACGGCACCCACTCCTAAGCAGCAGCTCTTTGTCAGTTGTAAGCAAGAACTCAATGTGTAAAAAGGGTCTTTTCCACTCCCTTGACAGACTGTGCTCTTGTGAATTTAAGTGTTGTGCTGATACCCCATCCACCATTATAATGCTGAGAAACTGTGTAAATGGTCCGAATTCTTTGTGCTACATCTCCAGTGAATTGACATTCATATTGCAATGTTTTTTCACACCCCTCATTAAACAATGCTCTGAGCATTACTTTGGTTAAAAGTGGGTGACCAGGATAAAAGTTGGACCCCTATATTTGTTGTGTTGTGTGTCAGGCTTCTTATAGCATGGGCAAAGGTTCATGCTGTATGCCTTTGGCCATTCCTATGGTTTGAAGGGAACCCAAAGATCATGGATTGTTACTTTTGCCTGACAGATATGAATAGTACATGGTGTGGGAGGCAAGTTGCTAGAAGCAGTGAAAAGTTTTTATTGAGGATGTAGGGCATGTGTACGAGTAGGAAGAGAGGAAAGTGATTGGTTCTCAGTGAATGTTGGTTTGCAGCAGGGGTATGTGATGTCTCCATGGTTGTTTAAATTGCGGTTTGGTTGTGGACAGCTTCCTTAACTGAATCAGGGCATGTGAAGTGGTCGGAGGAAACCCTGGAAAGGACTTTGGGTTTGGTTGTGGACAGCTTCCTCACTGATGTACCAGACCTGTTAATCTGCATGAGAGATAATGAAAATGGACAACTTGCATCAAACAGCTTGGTTGATCATGCTATAATTAGGTAAGCTTGGTCAGAGACAGAGCTGCATTGGTAAAAACAGCCCTAAGACCAGTTTATGGTCCTTGAAAGGTAAGGAGGGATGAAATGTGGAGTGTTTGGTCGAGAGGAATTTTTATATGCATAAGTGTACAGTGTCATGCAGAAACAAAGGTGCATTGATGAGATTATTTAAGAGCTATCATGTTGGAGAACTGGAGATGGTATATTGGATAAAGATAGGAAAAAAAAGTAATCGAAGTATCTAATGAAGATAGAAAAAAAGTAATAGAAGTATCTGAATATTTACAGTATGATGTAAGTAGAGCGCAGACATTGTCCCGAGAACTTCCACCTGTGAGCAGCATTGTTGGTGAAGTAGATGGTGATGCACTTGAGGCATCATTAGGTCACCGATACTTTAAGAAGATGCAACAGGCACGAGGAGAAGGTTCACCATCTTCACCAGCATCACCGAAGTCTGCCACCATGTAAGTTAGATTAATTTTTTTTTCATTTTTATGATTGGGGATTCACTTTATGCATACATCTCATTCAGTTCTTTCACATTATGTATCTACTTCCTCATGTTGTTTGCCACATACCACATTCAGATAGTGTTTTCTTTCTGGTTGTCCATATTATCTTTGTATTTTGTCCACAACACATTTCATAATACTCTGTTACATTTTGACTTTAATTTTTTGTAGATTTTTCCAACTCATCATACATTTCTTTAAAAAATTATTTCAGATGCTTTTAGCATACTGACCATTCTCCTGCTAAAGACATGTAAGCTACATTAAAAGCATAGATTTTATGGCTACTATTTACAGTCTTTTCTGGGAGTTGTGGTTTAGATGTCTTCCTTTCAGTTTTTCCACTGTTACAGAACTAGTTTGTTATTTAGGCTTCATTTCTATAATCTGTGCTGATAGTATCTCTCAGCTACCTCTATTCTTGTAACTTTAGCATTATTTGTCAAGCAAAAATTTCACGTGCCACTTCCCTTTTCTTTAACACAACCTTCCTTCTGCCTGTTCTTTCCTGTTTATCATATGTATTCCAGTCCTGACCTCTACCAAGTATCCTAAAAGCACAAAAGTTCTTTTTACTACATAGGTGAGTGACCTTATCCACCAGTAGAATATACCACAAACCATTTTCAAGATACTTTACAGTGGACAGAGGAACCACATCAACCTTTTGTACACCACACCATGTTCCATTACCTCTGATTAAGAAAGACCAAATTTGAGAAAACTTCAGCTTCAATCAGTAGAAAAGTTGTTAAAAGATCAGATTGATCCCCCCACCCCACCTCCAGTTGCTGACAAAAGTCCATATCAAGGCCAGGCTGCAATTGAAATATAAAGAGGATTATGAAAGGGGAAAAAAAGAAAGTATTCACAAATTTTGGTGGAAGTGAAAAACCTGTCTTTTATAATGTGCCAGGTCATAGTAATTGGGAAAGACATGAGAAGGTAGAATGTTCCAAAGCTTCAACATGCGGGGAAAAAACTATTATCAAAATGACCCACCATTAAGTTGCCAATGGCTACACAGTAATCATGTGCATTAGCAGCTTGCTGAATATCGCATAGTATACCTAGTAGTGGGGGCACACAAGCAGCTAGCTCTTGGGAGTAAAAACCAAAGTAATACCTACAGAAGAACAAACATTGTGGCATAGGGCATGCAGCTCAAGTTTTGGAGTTAGCCTGGGAGAGTTTATAAGTTGGGATGCTTTTTACTTAACTCTGTCAAGTAAGGATGCAGAGCTAGAACCACCTTTGATTTGAGAGTAGTGCTTCATACAAGGATGGATCGATCCTTTGTATGAATGGAGTAATTGTTCAGAAGACCCTTTAGAGGTGTCCCTACAATGTTCAGGAAGTTGGCTATGACCAGTGGGTGGAATTATAGGTCAAGGAGTGTAGTGATTAGGTGTGGACTTCATCTGAGGTGAATGTTGCGAGAACTAAGGGGTATGTGTTCCATGTCTCCTGTATGGGAGTTGCATCTTAGGCATGAGGGGCCTTGTATTATGTTGAATTAGTGTTTGTCATGTTGTAGAGATGAGTAGTTTTCAAAGTTCTGAAAAACAGTATAACTTATGTGTTGGTGAATGTGCTTGCAGATGAGTCTATGTCTGGTTGGCTGGTGTTGAAGACTGTGATGGGACGGCAGTGCTTGTTGAGCCATTTCAGTGTAATTGTTTTGAATGTGTTGTGTATGCTGGAGGTTGAGGGAAATATGAATACAAGTTGTTGAAGTGTGAAGCAAGGTAAGCTTTTTATTTCTACCAAGGAGTTAGGTATTAGTTGTGGAGTGGTTGGGTTGGGAAGGTTTAGTGCTATTGCAAAGAAGGAAAAGTAAAAGATAAAAAAAGTGTATAAAGAGATGAACAGTAAATTGATTGTTGGTGTCTTTTGAGAGAAAAAAAAAAAGTGTCTTTCAGGAGATAAAGCCATACTTTATTTGTGGTTTTCTCCCTTTTCAAACTGGAAGATTCTGAAAGTCTTTTTCTTTTATTTTTATTTGAAAGCATGCCGCATCCATGGAAGGTGAAATAGAGGTATGAAAAAAAAAACCAATCTGCAGGGATCAATTTGAGCTCTTCATATGTTTGTAGATGTTACTTTTATAGGAAGAGGGGAAAGACAAAAAATGGAAGAGAATTCCACAACTATTCTGAGTGAGGCAAAAAGGTCTCATGATGGTCAACCCTCATTAGGCCAGTCTCCATCCAGTTCCACTTCTTAGCCAATAGTTCCTTACCCTTAACAGGCCACTGGCATAGGGCAATTCTCATGCAGTGTTTGCAGAGGCTCCTATCCAATGTTTTTACTTAATTCTTCTCACCTACTACTTATAAGCACTGAAAATGAAAGTATCTTAAAATTATAATGATGACACAAGTAATAGAAATTCTTCTTTAACATAACTGGTGGACTCCATTGCTCCTTTGCCTTTAGTTCTTCACCCTCAATTGACAGGCTGCAGGCAGACCAATTCTAGCATATTTTTTCCCAGAGGCAGTGGGGCTCTCAGATTCTCAAAAAACTAAAATCCCAGTACATCTTAAATGTTTGTCTGTCTTAAAGACTATTATCGTGATGGAGCTGGGCAACACTTCCCCCTTTGGTTCCACCCCTAAGGATGTACAAATTGTGATCACTACAAGAAGGAAAGTGAGACTTTGATACTTTAAGAAAACTAAAGTATCCCCTTGAGGCACTGAAAATGAACTTTTCCAAGTGTTGAGCTGTCTCCTGCAGTAGCAGCAACAGCACCTAAACTCACTAATTGTGTTACTGCCACTCCACAGCTTGGAGACTTTAGCTGTGGCCACCCCTTTGAGGGAGTTCCTGGAGATAACTGACATAGAGATTTAGATAGAAGTAATAGGAATTTATTCAAGTAATACAAAGAGTACAGAAATTGGGGGGTTTCAGGAAGTTGCCTGGTTTGCCTTTTCTTAGGGACACCACTGAGAAAAGGTGTTTAATATCCTACACTTGAGGAAATGCAGGATGGAAGCTGTGACTTTTCTGCGGAAGGCAGAATTAGAGCATGAACAACCTGCCTTTTTGTAAAGCCCTTTCCATGTTGCTTTAATTCAGAAAGCTCCAGAGTTAAGGAATTATTCTCATGTATGGTTTTACAATCATTGTTTTAGAAATTAGGAAGAGGAGGCAGAATGATGTATATTTGAATTGATTACATGTAAATGACTTACATGTTTTTTGACTGAAAAGATTCCCTTTTTCTTATGAGAAAATGGACAGTTAAGCATACTTTTACTAGTGACCTTTACTTTATCTCAAATAATTATACTTTGTTACCTTTGGCTTCCATTTTTTCTTATGCTTTCTCTTCTTACAGACTCTCACATTTTGAATTGCTATAAGGACTTGTTCATTATGTTATGATGGCTCTTTAAGTGTACTTTCGATCTTCCATGAAGTTCTCTTTAATATTCCTATTTTTTCATACACTGTTTAGATGGTCTAATACACATTTTTTCTACTGCTTGAATAGAGTACACTAAAGCTGAAGTATTCATATTCTCACAGGACTCCAGGAACAGATATGAAAAAGGTGAAGAAGAAGAAGAAGAAGCGAAAGACCCGGCTGCCCAAAAACTATAACCCCAACATTCCTCCAGACCCAGAGCGTTGGCTGCCAAAGTGGCAACGTAAAGGTTACCGCAAGAAGAAGGATCGTCGAATAAAAGATGTCATGAAGGGGACACAAGGTGTATCTAGTGATGCTGCTGACAAGTAGTAAGTGTTAGACTAGTAGAAACCTAAGCCATTTATACATTTATGATTAACCTGAGATGGTTACATGGCATGTGAGAAATAACTTAAGACTTTATCATTGATAAGGGATGGAATGGAGTACAGTCTTGAGTCAAGGAGTTTCTAGCTCCAGTGGAGTCCATAACTTATCTGCTTTTGAGAAGAGAGGCATCTACTAGCTTTCTATCCACAAACATACAGTCTCTCGTCATTCATAACACTTAACTCGCACAGCTTATTCTTCTTAACTAGATTTTCCTGTGGTATGCACTATGCGCTAGCCCTGCCCCTTGGAAAAATGGTAGGAACTGTAAATAGAAGGTAGGAACATTTAGGAAGGTGCATTAGGTAGAAATATTCAGTAGAAGTAGTATGTAGGAGCATTTTGTAAAGGTAGACAGTAGGAACATTAGGTAGGAGCCTTTGCAAACACTGCACTAGAGTTTCCCACAGCCAGTGGCCTGTTGAGGGTGATAAAATAAAGGCTAAAAAGCAGCTATGGAGTTCACTAGTTAATGAGACTCTATTGCCATGGCCACCCCCTTAGAGTTCCAGTTGGAACAGGCATTGGAGCTATAGATAGATACAAGTGTTTTGGGTACCTGGGAGTGAACAAAGGCAGCAAATGGAACCATGGAAGCAGAAGTGAGCCACAGGATGAGTGAGGGGACAAAGGTCTTGGGAGCATTGAAGAATGTGTGGAAAGATGGGTAGTTATTTGGGAGGGTGAAAATGGGTATGTTTGAAGATATAGTAGTTCCAATATTTGATGGATGCAAGTCATGGGCTATTAAATTAGGATGGGTAGAGGGTAGATGTGATGGAAATGAAATGTTTAAAGACAAGCCAAACAGGGAGTGCTGAAAGGTTTGGACAAATGGAGAAAGAGTGAGGAGAGGTTGACAAAGAGGTAAATGTGTGAGAAGTAGAGGGGGCAAGGAGAAAGGGGAGACCAAATTAGAGATGGAAGGATGAAGTGAAAAAATTTTGTGATCAGGGCCTGAACATGCAGGAGGGTGAAATGGTTAACAAGTATGAAAGAAAGAAAGCTGGAGAAGTTGATTGATACTTTTTGCCTAATGGTATAACTGTACATTGCTTGCCTTAATGACTGTGGCAGTCAATAGCCCTTAAGCCCAAATAGCCAGCCAATCAAACCAAACAAATCCAGTCACTCACTTAATCTCCTCTCCCCCATAACCCCAAATAATAACCACTCACACTGAACAAAACTCAAACCATACTGACTATCCTAGATAACACACTCCTTGCCACAAACTGAAAACAAAGACCATGAACAAAATAATTAGCCTCATTCACCAGCATCAGTTTCATACGAGAAAAAGAATTTTTCAGTGTCGTTTTCAAACAGTTTGTCTTCACCACAAACCATACAACACAGGGCACTGAGAGTGCAAACACTCAGCTCCTGAAAAAAAAAATGTATCTTGGTATGCTCAGCACCTCTCCCACCCAAACCACAGCCTGAACATCCACTGAACCTGTCAGAAATGACAAATTCACCGATACCTCACATTCAGCCTCCCCTAATAAATTGATTATTGATAAAATAAAATGACAACTTTTCAAGCAGTGAACAGCTCCCTATCCCAAATTCGTTCTCAAACTCCATCAAAAATACATCATGCTTGTGACTTCACTTGTCAGTCACAAATTACACTATCTTGTCTGCATTCCTGGATACCACCCTTTAACATTTCTAACTTCAGTTCACCATATCACAAAGCCCCTCATGTCTGAAGTCCAGCCTCTACATTGAAGACACTGGGCACTTACTTGGTTATCCATCATGCACCCCATATAGACAATAAACACCATACCTCTTGACCTTTGGTTCCCATCCAGCAGACATAGCCAGTTTCCAGAGTGCTGTAGGAGCCCCTGAGAAGGGGATACTGTGTAAGATAAGGTAAGGAATATAAGTTGGGTGCATGAACTCAGCAGGTTATAACACTGTGAGTGAAATGTCACCCATGAAGAGGCTGTATTACTATCAATGTTTGGAAAGGAGTTCAATCTCATCTAGGATCTTCCTGCCTCAGAGGGGCCTATCTTACTATTCTCCCACATGGTGTTCAAATCAGAGATGCAGGGCCCCTTAATGTTAGTCTTTGTACTTCAAAGTAAAACTGCATAGTTTAAAGTTATCGGGGAAAAATGGTGAAATGAATGGACGTACAGTAAAAGAAATGAAATTTTTGCTTACTTTTTAATTTGTATATTACTAATGACAGGATTGTACTGTATGAAAAGTTAGTATTGAATCACAAGGCATTGTCATTAAAGGCTGAAGTCAATAAATGACAATGCAAAAATTACAGTGTTTGTTCTGATCAGGTTTACTGAATTCACACATTTACAGTGACATCACCAAGACTGCAGGGACACACAGGCCAGCCCAGGCTGTGGTGAGTCCTCAACCAGAGTCACAAGGACCACGACGCAACTTGCAGAAGAAGAAAGGTGGAGGAAAGAAGAAGAAGGGCAGTGGCTGGTAGTGAGGATTGTTGCAGAACCTGAATGACCTGAAATTGTTTCAAGGAAAATTATAAATGAATTTTTTGTATTTAATAGATATTACCCTTTTCATTGCATTACTGGCAGTTGAATTCCTTATCCATACCATATGTTACAAACAATTTTATGCAAAAAAATATGACATTTTTTACTGTTTTAGCAGGTAACATTAGGAGCTAGTTGCCTCATTTGCCCATATCATGTCTTTGGTTGTCTTGTGCATAGAACTGAAACAAGAGACTCCCATCCACAGCCAAGCCCCACAGGTTCAGCCCATTGACAGAAATGACACTCTAATTATAAAGGGAACTAAAGTGAATCACTGGGAGAGAGAGGGGCACTTGTCCAGGACGCATTGAGTGGGTGGAAGTTGAGATCATTGTATGTTAGGGCAAAGGATAATCATGCATAAGGATAAGTGTGGTATTAAGTACTGTCTGAATGATAGAACTGACCAGGGTGGTTTGAAATGTGGACATACTGAGAAGGTGGGTGAAGATAGACCAACATAGAGGATATATGGGTATATGTCATAAGTTGAAGGACTAAGAGGAAGGGAAAGAATGAGGAGATGGAAGGATTGGGTGAAAGAGGCTCTTAGGTGTTGGTGCTTGAACGTTGAGGGTAAGGAGCATGCATGGAATAGATTAAATTGGAGCAATGTGGTATATTGGGTACAGCTTTGGTATCAATGGGCTGAACCAGGGCATACAAAGCAGTCAGGGAAAACCTTATAGTTTAAAATCCTGGTTACAGCAGTCAGTCTAGTCAACCCAGCTCTTCATTCACGCCTGGTTTAGGGCCTCAGCTGCCCGTCCCATCTCAGCTAACTTAAAAAAAAATGTTAAACTCTAAGCACTACCTCATGGTTTTTTAAACTTTCTTCTTTCATACTCATTTGCCATTTCCTGCATTAGTGAGGTAGCACCAGGAAAAAAGGAGGAAATGGCTTCCACATTCATTTTTTGACTGTCATGTGTAATGCTCCAAATCCACAAACTGGTCACACAAATGTTTCTATGGCTTCCTCCCAGCTGCCTCATGCACCATGGTTCAGTTCATTGACAGCATGTCGCCCTCTGTATATCACATTGCTCTAATTCACTCTATCCCTTGATTAGCATAATTTTCATTTTTTTTTCACCCAAGTATGGAGTAGTGTTCACATCGGGAGTGGCTCTGTACATCTTCCAATTAGTGGAATGGAAGCAAAAGCTTTTTATGATTAATTCTCAGGCATCATCTGTCTGCGTCCTTCCCTTTCTGTCCATTGCAGTGTTATTGGTACTGGTTTTGTTTTGGTCACTGCCAATGTGAGCTGTCTGCATGTGTCCCTGCCACAAAGGCTTAAACCTGCCACACCCATCCAGCTGCTGCTTCCTATGATTTCTGTGCAGAGACCAGCCATACCAGGGTTGAACATTGATATCTCTTGCTGTCCTCAAACAGAACTGTGGAATTCTCTTTCAACTTTCATCTTCCCATTTTACAATAAGCATTTTGTCTTCAGGAGTCAGGTTTACATACACTTATGTAACCTTTTTTTTTTTTTTTTCCTGAGATGCCCTTGTTAGGGGGCATGTTTTGTCCATGTCATTTAGCAAGCTCTCTGTATCTCTGATGCTCATTCCCTTTGGGAACTCCTTCAAGGGTATGGCCACGGCAAAACAGTCTGCACTACTAGTGAACTCCAGTGCCACTTCTTATCCTTTAGTGCCTCACCCTAAACAGGCTACTGGCAGAGGAGAACTCAGTGTTTGTTGAGGCTCCTACCTAAAGTTTCTACCGACTACTTCTACCTAATGTTCCAACCTGCTGCTTCTACCCATTGCATGTTCCTACTTATTACTTCTACCTGGTGTTTCTACCAAATGTTCCTACTGGAACCTGATTCTTAGATAAACGTTGATAAGAGGTGGGTAAGGTAACAAACAAAAAGCATCAATAGATTACAAAAGGATCAGTAAAGAAGGGTCGGATGTGAAGGTAGTAAGGGAATTGGTGAATTTGTATCTTTCTCTGGTAATGGCAAAGATGAAAATTAGTGCTAGATGGATCCTTAAGTTTATTTTGTTAAAAAATGAGATGAGAGGTTGCAGAGAATTATGAATTTCACAGAAATTTCCTTTAGATTTGTATGAATACAGGGGAAGAAAATGCAGATTCACAGAGAAATTCTGAAAAAGATTTTACAATGGATTTTGGTTGTGATTCTCATTCTAACTAAGACAAGCATAACAAAAAAAAGGTTAGGATTGGTAATATCTTGTTGATATCAAGTTACTTGCTACATACAAAAGAATAATCATTAGTGAAGGTGATTTAGTTATTAATGTGAATTTAAGACCAAAAATGGTAAATTTTGTTTATTTGATTTACCATATTATCTGGTATGAATAATGTATTATCTCCAGGCCAGAAGATTTCCATTAGGCTAAGACTAGAATCTTTTTTTTTATTCCTCCTAATTTCTCATATTTACATCTTAACAGGTAGGGAATTTTTTGACTAGATAGAATAGCCCATTTCATTCATCTTTGTCTTTATTCTTTGCTATATTTGCATCACTGATGCCCGTTCCCACCTGGAGCTCCCTTGAGGGGCTGTCCAAGGCAAAAGAATCTGCATAGCTGGTGAACTCCAGTGCCACTTCTTAGCCCTTATTGCCTCACCTTTAACAGGCCACTGGCAGAGGGCAACTCCAATGCACTGATTATAGAGGATTCTACCTAATATTCCTTCTGACTCATACTACTTAATGCTCCTGTCTGAATGTTCCTACCTACTACTTCTATCTATTGTACCTACCATTTCCCCCTAAGGGCAGGGCTCATGCATAAGAAAATATAGCTATGAAGAATGAGCTGTGTGAGTAAAGTTTTGTCAGTTATGTATGACAAGGAGTGATTGTATGTTTGGGGACAGAATGCCAGTAGTCCATGCGTGGGTGAGGCAGAAAGAAGACAGCTACCTGGGTCAGAGGAGTGCACCTTGACAACCACTTAAATGGATCACTACGCACCTGTCAGTAACTCTCCCAATACCCAGGTGGGTAATACTGATATTATACCTCTCTGGTCATTGGCTGCCTTCCAATTACTATTATTTGCATAATAAGGTTATTGGAAGAGCTACATATACTTGGTAATTTGGGATCTGCACGAGTTGGGATGCTGACAGTGAGAACACATTACACAATACATATTTTTGTTTTATGAACAAATACATTTTCAGTTGCCATGGTACATATACAACTATATAATAGAGCATGGCAACTGTATGAGAAAACAATTACATAGTATATTAAAGGGAAATACTAGAAATTAGCTGAACATTGTATGAAATGTCTACTTTAATTGAAGTGAAGGTCATCTTTTTTTGTATAGGATGAAATAAATGCTACTGTAAACTCTGGTGTGACATTATTCAGGCTGACCAATTATGCATGTGTAGGCATTAATACAACACGCTAATAAAGTCAAAAGGAACCTGTGCTATTATCATGTTTTGGTTAACTTTTGGTTTACAAAGTAAAAGCAGATTTAATCCATTTTAACTAAATTGTAAGAAATGACCTGCAAAGTTTGCTGACAAGCATAAAATAATCTGCACTGAATATTTTATAGTAATTTCTCCTTTTAGATATTTAAGTATAATTTCTAAACATTCACATAGGGTGTGACGATAAATATTTACATTCTCTTGAAACTGTTACACGTTTTACAGGAACAGATACAGGTATGGTGGGACAACAAAATTTACATTATATTTCATATTCATTTCGGATGAATTAATTGTACTTACATTCTGCTTATCTGACTGAGGAACCTATCTGAGGTCATAGTAGATGAGTTACTGTCAGGATAGAATGGTAAAATTATGAAAATATATTTACAATAAACAACCTGAAATATTCTGGATGTACTTTCCTGCACAAAGAAAGCCAGTTAGTTCTGATATACAAATGTACTGAAAAACAGATCAAAACAAACACTACCAAAATCACTCCAGCATTGCAACTTGTTAGAAGGGATAATGTTTCTTTTGAAACAAATACAGAGGCCATACAAAAATAATAATAAAGAGGAGTTACCATCAGGAAGTCTTAGCAGTGTCCACAACATGTCATTTTGTCTGTTACATGAATATCATAAAATTTTCACAGCAAAGTTTCTTCACAGTGTAAGTCTGCAATTATCTTGCATGAAAACCATTATCATGTCGCATTAACTTCTTGTCAGGTACTTTCAAGACCACATAGCTGACTCTTAGTCAGGTACTTTCAAGGCAGATTTTCAGTTGGGCATTTTTTCCTCTACCATCTATCATAAAATCATGAAAACAATGTTCTGAAATACAAAGTAAAAAAATTTTTGTTCTAATATGACAGTGATTGATTAGTTAAAACAAACTCCATACCCTTTGGTGACTACTGTCATAATCTGAAAGTAGGAACCAGTTACATTTTGTTTGAAATTTACGTTTAAAATTTAAGAATTATATTTGGAAAGTAAATTCATAAGTTAAGGTCACAAAGATGAAGGTGACACTACGTTGAACTTTGTAATAAAAACTAATGTAAAGTCATAAAAAAAAAAAAAACAATGCATAAGAACATAAAAAAATAACCAAGGAAAATAAGTAATTTGGAAGTGCAGTAAAAAGATGAAGTATTAAATTAGATAATAGTAAAATTTGGGACATCAAAATATTTCTAAAGAGCCAGGGCTGTGTCAGCACTACACTTAGTTTTTCTTTTTCACACCATCCTAACTAGAAGTCCATAACACTACCTCTTGGCCAGAAGACGACTGCACAGATGCATAACACATGCTCTCCCCTTGTCATTATTGTCATCATGCTCAAATCAGGTTAATCCTGCATTTTTGATTAACTGACTGGCTGACTTGAAGATCAGACTATGGAAATGGGCGTTCAAACAGTTTCTCATCATGCTGAAAGAGGTGCCTGGGGACATTCTGCATATACAACAATGCTCTAAATGCAGGAAGCAACAATCATAATCATATAGATGAATAGACTAACAGAAGAATGCCTAACATTAGTAAAATTCAACTCACTCTAGCTTGCTAAACATCTCTCTATAAGGTTCCTTTTTTTTTTTTTATTTTTTTTTTTTATTATACTTTGTCGCTGTCTCCCGCGTTTGCGAGGTAGCGCAAGGAAACAGACGAAAGAAATGGCCCAACCCACCCCCATACACATGTATATACATACGTCCACACACGCAAATATACATACCTACACAGCTTTCCATGGTTTACCTCAGACGCTTCACATGCCTTGATTCAATCCACTGACAGCACGTCAACCCCGGTATACCACATCGCTCCAATTCACTCTATTCCTTGCCCTCCTTTCACCCTCCTGCATGGTCAGGCCCCGATCACACAAAATCTTTTTCACTCCATCTTTCCACCTCCAATTTGGTCTCCCTCTTCTCCTCGTTCCCTCCACCTCCGACACATATATCCTCTTGGTCAATCTTTCCTCACTCATTCTCTCCATGTGCCCAAACCACTTCAAAACACCCTCTTCTGCTCTCTCAACCACGCTCTTTTTATTTCCACACATCTCTCTTACCCTTACGTTACTCACTCGATCAAACCACCTCACACCACACATTGTCCTCAAACATCTCATTTCCAGCACATCCATCCTCCTACGCACAAATCTATCCATAGCCCACGCCTCGCAACCATACAACATTGTTGGAACCACTATTCCTTCAAACATACCCATTTTTGCTTTCCGAGATAATGTTCTCGACTTCCACACATTCTTCAAGGCCCCCAGAATTTTCGCCCCCTCCCCCACCCTATGATCCACTTCCGCTTCCATCCGCTGCCAGATCCACTCCCAGATATCTAAAACACTTCACTTCCTCCAGTTTTTCTCCATTCAAACTCACCTCCCAATTGACTTGACCCTCAACCCTACTGTACCTAATAACCTTGCTCTTATTCACATTTACTCTTAACTTTCTTCTTCCGCACACTTTACCAAACTCAGTCACCAGCTTCTGCAGTTTCTCACATGAATCAGCCACCAGCGCTGTATCATCAGCGAACAACAACTGACTCACTTCCCAAGCTCTCTCATCCCCAACAGACTTCATACTTGCCCCTCTTTCCAAAACTCTTGCATTTACCTCCCTAACAACCCCATCCATAAACAAATTAAACAACCATGGAGACATCACACACCCCTGCCGCAAACCTACATTCACTGAGAACCAATCACTTTCCTCTCTTCCTACACGTACACATGCCTTACATCCTCGATAAAAGCTTTTCACTGCTTCTAACAACTTTCCTCCCACACCATATATTCTTAATACCTTCCACAGAGCATCTCTATCAACTCTATCATATGCCTTCTCCAGATCCATAAATGCTACATACAAATCCATTTGCTTTTCTAAGTATTTCTCACATACATTCTTCAAAGCAAACACCTGATCCACACATCCTCTACCACTTCTGAAACCACACTGCTCTTCCCCAATCTGATGCTCTGTACATGCCTTCACCCTCTCAATCAATTCCTTCCCATATAATTTACCAGGAATACTCAACAAACTTATACCTCTGTAATTTGAGCACTCACTCTTATCCCCTTTGCCTTTGTACAATGGCACTATGCACGCATTCCGCCAATCCTCAGGCACCTCACCATGAGTCATACATACATTAAATAACCTTACCAACCAGTCAACAATACAGTCACCACCTTTTTTAATAAATTCCACTGCAATACCATCCAAACCTGCTGCCTTGCCGGCTTTCATCTTCCGCAAAGCTTTCACTACCTCTTCTCTGTTTACCAAATCATTTTCCCTTACCCTCTCACTTTGCACACCACCTCGACCAAAACACCCTATATCTGCCACTCTATCATCAAACACATTCAACAAACCTTCAAAATACTCACTCCATCTCCTTCTCACATCACCACTACTTGTTATCACCTCCCCATTTGCGCCCTTCACTGAAGTTCCTTTATCCCATAAAAAACATTTGTTGGGATAATGGTCTGGGACTCTGGCAAAGGTCAAGGTGGTTATTTTAGGTTAACAGGGTTAGTGTATATTAAATAAAGTTAATGTGTGTTAAATGGGATGAATATAGATTAACGAGTCAATGCGGATAAAGTCTAAAAGTTTCCTAAGACCAATACTGGCTTACTGATGTCAGTAAAGGTTCACCAATGTCTGTGGTTTAAATGAGACACAGATAAATGATGTATGTATGGGTTAAATGGGGGTTAGAAACTGAGGTCCATGTATGTTTAGTGGAGGTGGGGGTTACAAATTGAGGCAGATATAAGTTGAATGATGGTTACAAAACTGTAGTACAGATATGTTAAATGGTTGTTAGATTATCAAGGTAAATACAGATTAAATAATGGCTTGATATCTGAGATACATAAAAGTAAAATGGGAGCTATATAAGTGCAAAAGATACGAGTTAAATGAGAGCCACATATATATTAAATGGGGGCTAGATAACCAAGGTACATATAGGTAAATGAGGGCTAAATAACTGAGGTCCACATGGGTTAAATGAATGCTAGATAACCGATGTACATAACAGCTACATGGGGGCAAAGTAACCAAGGCAGGCTGCATGCAACTTAAAAGGTATTACATAACTGAGGTATATATGGGTTAAACATGAGCTCAGCATGGGTTACTGAAGTTCACTGTTCACTTGAGTCAATGTGGGTTGGTTAAGTCCTTGAGTTAACGGGATCATTGTGTATAACCTGGGATAAGTGTGGGTTGCATGGGAATACTGAAATTCAACTGGAATCGGTATTAATGTTGGTTAAATAGGGTTAGTGTGATTCAAGTTGAGTGGGGATAGTATGGGTTGAGGACAGTGTACATGGGTTGTATATGTTAAGGATTGTAAGTGGGGTTAGTACAGGTAGGCAGTAGTTGGAAAGCAGCCAACGACCAGGGAAGTATTTGGTAGGCAGCCAGCAACCAGTAAAGTATTTGGTAGGCAGCCAATGACCAGGGAAGTATTTAGTAGGCAGCCAACAACCAGGGAAGTATAATACCAGTACTACCTGCCTGGGTACCAGGAGGGTTAGTGACCGCTGTATAGTATGCTAGCATTTTAGAGGTTGTCAAGCTGCACTCCTCTTACCTAGGTAGCTGTCTCTTCTTTCTGCCTCACCCATACATAGATTACTGACATTCCATCCACAAACATACAATTTCTTCTTGTCATACACAGCATCTGACAACACTTGACTCGCACAGCTCATTCCTCATATCTCAAAGTTTTCCTATGGTGAGCACTATGCTAGCCCTGCCTTTTAGCAGAGTGGTGGGGGCAACAGATAGAAGCAGAAGTTAGTAACTTTTAGGCAGGAGTATTAAAGAGAAAAATTAGGTGGAAGTAGAAGGTAGGAATATTAGGCAGAAGTAGTCAGTAGAAACATTAGGAAGGAACCTCTGCAAACATTGCTCTAGAGTTGCCTTCTGCTAGTGGTTTGTTAAGGGCAAGGCACTAAAGGCCAAGAAGCAGCACTAGTGTTCATTAGTTATGGAGATTCTATTGTTTTGGCTACCAACTTGGGGGAGTTCCAGTTGGGAACAGACATCAGATGTATATTTATATTATTATATATTTTGCTTTGTCGCTGTCTCCCGCATTTGCGAGGTAGCGCAAGGAAACAGACGAAAGAAATGGCCCAACCCACCCCCATACACATGTATATACATACGTCCACACCCGCAAATATACATACCTACACAGCTTTCCATGGTTTCCCCCAGACGCTTCACATGCCCTGATTCAATCCACTGACAGCACGTCAAACCCGGTATACCACATCGATCCAATTCAGTCTATTCCTTGCCCTCCTTTCACCCTCCTGCATGTTCAGGCCCCGATCACACAAAATCTTTTTCACTCCATCTTTCCACCTCCAATTTGGTCTCCCACTTCTCCTCATTCCCTCCACCTCTGACACATATATCCTCTTGGTCAATCTTTCCTCACTCATTCTCTCCATGTGCCCAAACCATTTCAAAACACCCTCTTCTGCTCTCTCAAACACGCTCTTTTTATTTCCACACATCTCTCTTACCCTTACGTTACTTACTCGATCAAACCACCTCACACCACACATTGTCCTCAAACATCTCATTTCCAGCACATCCATCCTCCTGCACACAACTCTATCCATAGCCCACGCCTCGCAACCATACAACATTGTTGGAACCACTATTCCTTCAAACGTACCCATTTTTGCTTTCCGAGATAATGTTCTCAACTTCCACACATTCTTCAAGGCTCCCAGGATTTTTGCATCCTCCCCCACCCTATGATCCACTTCCGCTTCCATGGTTCCATCCGCTGCCAGATCCACTCCCAGATATCTAAAACACTTTACTTTGTCCAGTTTTTCTCCATTCAAACTTACCTCCCAATTGACTTGACCCTCAACCCTACTGTACCTAATAACCTTGCTCTTATTCACATTTACTCTTAACTTTCTTCTTTCACACACTTTACCAAACTCAGTCACCAGCTTCTGCAGTTTCTTACATGAATCAGCCACCAGCGCTGTATCATCAGCGAACAACAACTGACTCACTTCCCAAGCTCTCTCATCCCCAACAGACTTCATACTTGCCCCTCTTTCCAAGACTCTTGCATTCACCTCCCTAACAACCCCATCCATAAACAAATTTAACAACCATGGAGACATCACACACCCCTGCCGCAAACCTACATTCACTGAGAACCAATCACTTTCCTCTCTTCCTACATGTACACATGCCTTACATCCTCGATAAAAACTTTTCACTGCTTCTAACAACTTGCCTCCCACACCATCCATATATTCTTAATACCTTCCATAGAGCATCTCTATCAACTCTATCATATGCCTTCTCCAGATCCATAAATGCTACATACAAATCCATTGGCTTTTCTAAGTATTTCTCACATACATTCTTCAAAGCAAACACCTGATCCACACATCCTCTACCACTTCTGAAACCACACTGCTCTTCCCCAATCTGATGCTCTGTACATGCCTTCACCCTCTCAATGAATACCCTCCCATATAATTTACCAGGCATACTCAACAAACTTATACCTCTGTAATTTGAGCACTCACTCTTATCCCCTTTGCCTTTGTACAATGGCACTATGCACGCATTCTGCCAATCCTCAGGCACCTCACCATGAGTCATACATACATTAAATAACCTTACCAACCAGTCAATAATACAGTCACCCCCTTTTTTAATAAATTCCACTGCAATACCATCCAAACCTGCTGCCTTGCCGGCTTTCATCTTCCGCAAAGCTTTTACTACCTCTTCTCTGCTTACCAAATCATTTTCCCTAACCCTCTCACTTTGCACACCATCTCGACCAAAACACCCTATATCTGCCACTCTATCATCAAACACATTCAACAAACCTTCAAAATACTCACTCCATCTCCTTCTCACATCACCACTACTTGGGAGGTGGGTTGATTAGAAAGGGTAGTGAGTGGTGGGATGAAGAAGTAAGATTATTAGTGAAAGAGAAGAGAGAGGCATTCGGACGATTTTTGCAGGGAAAAAATGCAATTGAGTGGGAGATGTATAAAAGAAAGAGACAGGAGGTCAAGAGAAAGGTGCAAGAGGTGAAAAAGAGGGCAAATGAGATTTGGGGTGAGAAAGTATCATTAAATTTTAGGGAGAATAAAAAGATGTTCTGGAAGGAGGTAAATAAAGTGCGTAAGACAAGGGAGCAAATGGGAACTTCAGTGAAGGGCGCAAATGGGGAGGTGATATATATATATATATATATATATATATATATATATATATATATATATATATATATATATATATATATATATGGGAGCGGGGGGGCTGGAAATCCTCCCCCTCGTTTTTTTTTTAATTTTCCAAAAGAAGGAACAGAGAAGGGGGCCAGGTGAGGATATTCCCTCAAAGGCCCAGTCCTCTGTTCCTAACGCTACCTCGCTAATGCGGGACATAGCGAATAGTATGAAGAAGAACAAGATATATATATATATATATATATATATTTTTTTTTTTTTTTTTTTTTATACTTTGTCGCTGTCTCCCGCGTTTGCGAGGTAGCGCAAGGAAACAGACGAAAGAAATGGCCCAACCCACCCCCATACACATGTATATACATACGTCCACACACGCAAATATACATACCTGCACAGCTTTCCATGGTTTACCCCAGACGCTTCACATGCCTTGATTCAATCCACTGACAGCACGTCAACCCCGGTATACCACATCGATCCAATTCACTCTATTCCTTGCCCTCCTTTCACCCTCCTGCATGTTCAGGCCCCGATCACACAAAATCTTTTTCACTCCATCTTTCCACCTCCAATTTGGTCTCCCTCTTCTCCTCGTTCCCTCCACCTCCGACACATATATCCTCTTGGTCAATCTTTCCTCACTCATCCTCTCCATGTGCCCAAACCACTTCAAAACACCCTCTTCTGCTCTCTCAACCACGCTCTTTTTATTTCCACACATCTCTCTTACCCTTACGTTACTCACACGATCAAACCACCTCACACCACACATTGTCCTCAAACATCTCATTTCCAGCACATCCATCCTCCTGCACACAACTCTATCCATAGCCCACGCCTCGCAACCATACAACATTGTTGGAACAACTATTCCTTCAAACATACCCATTTTTGCTTTCCGAGATAATGTTCTCGACTTCCACACATTCTTCAAGGCCCCAGAATTTTTTCCTTTTCTCTTTTTTTTTTTTTTTTTTTTTTTTTTTTTTATTTTTTTTTTTTTTTTTTTTTTTTTTTTTTTATTTTTTTTTTTTTTTTTTTTTTTTTTTATTTTTTTTTTTATTATACTTTGTCGCTGTCTCCGCGTTTTTTTTTTTTTTTATTTTTTTTTTTATTTTTTTTTTTTTTTTTTTTTTTTATTTTTTTTTTTTTTTTTTTTTTTTTTTTTATTTTTTTTTTTTTTTTTTTTTTTTTTATTTTTTTTTTTTTTTTTTTTATTTTTTTTTTTTTTTTTTTTTTTTTTATTTTTTTTTTTTTTTTATTTTTTTTTTTTTTTTTTTTTTTTTTATTTTTTTTTTTTTTTTCCTGAGATGCCCTTGTTAGGGGGCATGTTTTGTCCATGTCATTTAGCAAGCTCTCTGTATCTCTGATGCTCATTCCCTTTGGGAACTCCTTCAAGGGTATGGCCACGGCAAAACAGTCTGCACTACTAGTGAACTCCAGTGCCACTTCTTATCCTTTAGTGCCTCACCCTAAACAGGCTACTGGCAGAGGAGAACTCAGTGTTTGTTGAGGCTCCTACCTAAAGTTTCTACCGACTACTTCTACCTAATGTTCCAACCTGCTGCTTCTACCCATTGCATGTTCCTACTTATTACTTCTACCTGGTGTTTCTACCAAATGTTCCTACTGGAACCTGATTCTTAGATAAACGTTGATAAGAGGTGGGTAAGGTAACAAACAAAAAGCATCAATAGATTACAAAAGGATCAGTAAAGAAGGGTCGGATGTGAAGGTAGTAAGGGAATTGGTGAATTTGTATCTTTCTCTGGTAATGGCAAAGATGAAAATTAGTGCTAGATGGATCCTTAAGTTTATTTTGTTAAAAAATGAGATGAGAGGTTGCAGAGAATTATGAATTTCACAGAAATTTCCTTTAGATTTGTATGAATACAGGGGAAGAAAATGCAGATTCACAGAGAAATTCTGAAAAAGATTTTACAATGGATTTTGGTTGTGATTCTCATTCTAACTAAGACAAGCATAACAAAAAAAAGGTTAGGATTGGTAATATCTTGTTGATATCAAGTTACTTGCTACATACAAATCCATTGGCTTTTCTAAGTATTTCTCACATACATTCTTCAAAGCAAACACCTGATCCACACATCCTCTACCACTTCTGAAACCACACTGCTCTTCCCCAATCTGATGCTCTGTACATGCCTTCACCCTCTCAATCAAATCCTTCCCATATAATTTACCAGGAATACTCAACAAACTTATACCTCTGTAATTTGAGCACTCACTCTTATCCCCTTTGCCTTTGTACAATGGCACTATGCACGCATTCTGCCAATCCTCAGGCACCTCACCATGAGTCATACATACATTAAATAACCTTACCAACCAGTCAATAATACAGTCACCCCCTTTTTTAATAAATTCCACTGCAATACCATCCAAACCTGCTGCCTTGCCGGCTTTCATCTTCCGCAAAGCTTTTACTACCTCTTCTCTGTTTACCAAATCATTTTCCCTAACCCTCTCACTTTGCACACCATCTCGACCAAAACACCCTATATCTGCCACTCTATCATCAAACACATTCAACAAACCTTCAAAATACTCACTCCATCTCCTTCTCACATCACCACTACTTGTTATCACCTCCCCATTTGCGCCCTTCACTGAAGTTCCTTTATCCCATAAAAAACATTTGTTGGGATAATGGTCTGGGACTCTGGCAAAGGTCAAGGTGGTTATTTTAGGTTAACAGGGTTAGTGTATATTAAATAAAGTTAATGTGTGTTAAATGGGATGAATATAGATTAACGAGTCAATGCGGATAAAGTCTAAAAGTTTCCTAAGACCAATACTGGCTTACTGATGTCAGTAAAGGTTCACCAATGTCTGTGGTTTAAATGAGACACAGATAAATGATGTATGTATGGGTTAAATGGGGGTTAGAAACTGAGGTCCATGTATGTTTAGTGGAGGTGGGGGTTACAAATTGAGGCAGATATAAGTTGAATGATGGTTACAAAACTGTAGTACAGATATGTTAAATGGTTGTTAGATTATCAAGGTAAATACAGATTAAATAATGGCTTGATATCTGAGATACATAAAAGTAAAATGGAGCTATATAAGTGCAAAAGATACGAGTTAAATGAGAGCCACATATATATTAAATGGGGGCTAGATAACCAAGGTACATATAGGTAAATGAGGGCTAAATAACTGAGGTCCACATGGGTTAAATGAATGCTAGATAACCGATGTACATAACAGCTACATGGGGGCAAAGTAACCAAGGCAGGCTGCATGCAACTTAAAAGGTATTACATAACTGAGGTATATATGGGTTAAACATGAGCTCAGCATGGGTTACTGAAGTTCACTGTTCACTTGAGTCAATGTGGGTTGGTTAAGTCCTTGAGTTAACGGGATCATTGTGTATAACCTGGGATAAGTGTGGGTTGCATGGGAATACTGAAATTCAACTGGAATCGGTATTAATGTTGGTTAAATAGGGTTAGTGTGATTCAAGTTGAGTGGGGATAGTATGGGTTGAGGACAGTGTACATGGGTTGTATATGTTAAGGATTGTAAGTGGGGTTAGTACAGGTAGGCAGTAGTTGGAAAGCAGCCAACGACCAGGGAAGTATTTAGTAGGCAGCCAACAACCAGGGAAGTATAATACCAGTACTACCTGCCTGGGTACCAGGAGGGTTAGTGACCGCTGTATAGTATGCTAGCATTTTAGAGGTTGTCAAGCTGCACTCCTCTTACCTAGGTAGCTGTCTCTTCTTTCTGCCTCACCCATACATAGATTACTGACATTCCATCCACAAACATACAATTTCTTCTTGTCATACACAGCATCTGACAACACTTGACTCGCACAGCTCATTCCTCATATCTCAAAGTTTTCCTATGGTGAGCACTATGCTAGCCCTGCCTTTTAGCAGAGTGGTGGGGGCAACAGATAGAAGCAGAAGTTAGTAACTTTTAGGCAGGAGTATTAAAGAGAAAAATTAGGTGGAAGTAGAAGGTAGGAATATTAGGCAGAAGTAGTCAGTAGAAACATTAGGAAGGAACCTCTGCAAACATTGCTCTAGAGTTGCCTTCTGCTAGTGGTTTGTTAAGGGCAAGGCACTAAAGGCCAAGAAGCAGCACTAGTGTTCATTAGTTATGGAGATTCTATTGTTTTGGCTACCAACTTGGGGGAGTTCCAGTTGGGAACAGACATCAGATGTATATTTATATTATTATATATTTTGCTTTGTCGCTGTCTCCCGCGTTTGCGAGGTAGCGCAAGGAAACAGACAAAGAAATGGCCCAACCCACCCCCATACACATGTATATACATACGTCCACACACGCAAATATACATACCTACACAGCTTTCCATGGTTTCCCCCAGACGCTTCACATGCCTTGATTCAATCCACTGACAGCACGTCAACCCCGGTATACCACATCGATCCAATTCACTCTATTCCTTGCCCTCCTTTCACCCTCCTGCATGTTCAGGCCCCGATCACACAAAATCTTTTTCACTCCATCTTTCCACCTCCAATTTGGTCTCCCTCTTCTCCTCGTTCCCTCCACCTCCGACACATATATCCTCTTGGTCAATCTTTCCTCACTCATTCTCTCCATGTGCCCAAACCACTTCAAAACACCCTCTTCTGCTCTCTCAACCACGCTCTTTTTATTTCCACACATCTCTCTTACCCTTACGTTACTTACTCGATCAAACCACCTCACACCACACATTGTCCTCAAACATCTCATTTCCAGCACATCCATCCTCCTGCACACAACTCTATCCATAGCCCACGCCTCGCAACCATACAACATTGTTGGAACCACTATTCCTTCAAACATACCCATTTTTGCTTTCCGAGATAATGTTCTCAACTTCCACACATTCTTCAAGGCCCCAGAATTTTCGCCCCCTCCCCCACCCTATGATCCACTTCCGCTTCCATGGTTTCCCCCAGACGCTTCACATGCCTTGATTCAATCCACTGACAGCACGTCAACCCCGGTATACCACATCGATCCAATTCACTCTATTCCTTGCCCTCCTTTCACCCTCCTGCATGTTCAGGCCCCGATCACACAAAATCTTTTTCACTCCATCTTTCCACCTCCAATTTGGTCTCCCACTTCTCCTCATTCCCTCCACCTCTGACACATATATCCTCTTTATCAACCTCTCCTCACTCATTCTATCCATAAGTCCAAACCATTTCAGTACACCCTCTTCAGCTCTCTCAACCACTCATTTTATTACCACACCTATCTCTTACCCTTTTTATTACATACTCGATCACACCTCCTCACACCATGCACTGTCCTCAAACATTTCTTTTCCAATACCATCCTCTTCTGCACATCCTCATCTGTTGCCCATGCCTTTCATCCATACAATATTGTTGGGACTAATGTACCATCAAACACCCATTTTTGCTTTCCCAAATGACAACCTCTCTTTCCACACATTCCTCAATGCTCCCAGAACCTTCATTTTCTTACCCACCCTATGGCTTCACTTCAACTCCCATGGTTCCATTTGCTGCCATATCCTCTCCCAGGTATCTAAAACACTCCACTTCCTCTTAAGATCCCTCCATTCAAACTTGCACTCCAAATATCCACTCTCTTCCCTGCACAGCAAGTTTTCCTTCATATTCATTCTAAACTTGCTCCCTTTATACATTCTCCTAAACTCAGAGGCCACCTTCTGCAGTGTCACACTTGATTCTGCCACTAGTTCCAAATCATCAGCAAACAAATGACACCTCCCAGACCCCCACACTCCCAGCAGACTTCATACCTGCTCCTCTCTCCAAGACCCTTGCATTCACCTCTCTCATCACTCCATCTATGAACAGATTAAACAGCCATATTGATATACAAACCCTGTGCTGCAGACCCACCTTCACTTAGAACCACTCACCCTATTGAAAAACTCTTCATTGCTTCTGAAAGCTTTCCTCTACGTCATATATTTGTAGCACCTTAAGCAAAGCATCTCTGTTAATGCTATCATATCCTTTCTCCTGACCCATTAATGCCACATAGAAATCTTTGCTTCTCAAAATTTCCTCACACATTCTTCCAAGCAAACACCTGAAACACATATTCTCTACACCGAAACCACACTGTGTCTCCCTAATCTGATGCTCTGTGCTTTTATCCACCTCTCAATCACCACTCAGCCATACAGCTTACCCAGTAAATTCATCAACAAACTAATACCTTTAATCATGCAATTTTGTCCCCCTTGCCTGTATGCAATATAGGTACATTCCACCAATCTTCAGGCTCTTCATCATGATCCATACATATACTGAAAATCTTGACTAACCAATCAACCACAGCATTACTGGATTCCATCTACAGTGATTACCCCAATATTGAGGAGTTTCGACAAGGCTGCATCATTGTGATTAAATGGAAAGGATAAAATTTTGAGGATTTTCTCACACAAAAGGAGTCTAATATTCTTCTACTCATGCATGGAATGCAGACTCAAAGCAGTAAGAGCGACTAAAAGGGGAGAGAGCGGAAGGCAGGAAATCCTCCCCTCTCTTTTTTAATTTTCCAAAAGGAGGAACAGAGAAGGGGGCCAAGTGAGGATTTCCCTCAAAGGCTCAGTCTTCTGTTCTTAACGCTACCTCGCCAATGCGGGAGATGGCGAATAGTATGAAAAAAAAAACTCACAATAGATTCCTGTCCCAGGAACCCCATTTGTAAGGGTCCTGCAGTGCTTAGAAAGGTAGTCACTTAAAACAGAAGAGACCACAGTTCAAGGAGTAATGTAATGCTGTGTCTGACTTTGTCATGTGACTGCAAGACAACTAGGCAGCAAGTATTGTCCTCAGTGCATCTTCATTATGCTGGAGAGGTGGGCAGTGCCCTTAATAGATGCAAGAAAAGGTAATTTGTGTGTGTCTGGTTGTGTGGTTTATGATGCGAGTATGTCTATTGGAGAGGAGTTTATGATTGGTTTGGTGGGGCTTTTTTTTTTTTTTTTTAAGTTCTTGTCAAGTCATTACAGTGTGAATAGAATTGTCAATATTATCATTTTTGGGAAGGGGATCTGTGATTATAGGTTGCTGAAATGTGATAAGGGGTTGGCCTTTTTATTCCTGTATTCAGAACTGGGTTATTATGCCAAATCTTGTAATATTTTGATTGCTGACCATCTAAGCATCTTAAGGCCACCAGTGAAAAACCCTACAGCAATGGTTATCAAAATTTCTGTAGAATCTTCTGGTATGGCTTAGCCATTACAAGCATAAAGCAACTGATGAGGCATATGGTGAAGAATTCTACAAATGAAACCAATAATAGAGCATATGCTAGTGATTCTAATATGTTGATCTAGGTGCAAGAAACAAGCAGCAGTTGATGGAAAATATGCTTAAGAATTTTGTATGTTGATTTTTTTTTTTTTTTTTTTATACTTTGTCGCTGTCTCCCGCGTTTGCGAGGTAGCGCAAGGAAACAGACGAAAGAAATGGCCCAACCCCCCCCCCATACACATGTATATACATACGTCCACACACGCAAATATACATACCTACACAGCTTTCCATGGTTTACCCCAGATGCTTCACATGCCTTGATTCAATCCACTGACAGCACGTCAACCCCGGTATACCACATCGCTCCAATTCACTCTATTCCTTGCCCTCCTTTCACCCTCCTGCATGTTCAGGCCCCGATCACACAAAATCTTTTTCACTCCATCTTTCCACCTCAAATTTGGTCTCCCTCTTCTCCTTGCTCCCTCCACCTCCGACACATATATCCTCTTGGTCAATCTTTCCTCACTCATCCTCTCCATGTGCCCAAACCACTTCAAAACACCCTCTTCTGCTCTCTCAACCACGCTCTTTTTATTTCCACACATCTCTCTTACCCTTACGTTACTCACTCGATCAAACCACCTCACACCACACATTGTCCTCAAACATCTCATTTCCAGCACATCCGTCCTCCTGCGCACAACTCTATCCATAGCCCACGCCTCGCAACCATACAACATTGTTGGAACCACTATTCCTTCAAACATACCCTTTTTTGTATGTTGATATGGTGACAGTTAACGTGACACAATTGGGAAAATATATAGATTTCAATTACAAGAAACTCATACAATCTGACTGTATGTAAGAAATGTCAGTGAAAGTCGATAACTCGTCTAACATTTGCTACAACCATTATACTACATTATCTAAGATACTCCATGAATGAAAAGTAATTTTTTCTCTATGTAAACTAAGGTTTTACAAACTATGACTAAAATTAAGCTCTACTAGCTGTAGAGAGAATACTGCTAAATGACACTGTAAAATGCCATTACCAAGCAGGCAATGAACAGTTTTCTTTCAGTGTCCTCAGTTTGTTTGTATGTGTTCCTTTCTAGCTATATTACTGACAGCATAAGGATCCGCTGTTTCTAAAATACTTACTTCTTTTCTAGGAGTAACAGTACAACTACATTTATCCATAATCACATGCTACAATCATATGATAAAGCAAATGACTAATACTGTACTATAATCTTAATTCATGAATCCATTAGTCTTTAAACTAAAAAACAATAAAATTAGTAATAAATTTACAATCAATAATGAAATTAACAAAGTATTTTTCGCATACAATAAAGTGATTAAGTCACTTTAAATGAATTAGCATTACCAGGCACTAACAAAAGATATAGTGACTGTGGAGTATTCTAACAAAGCCACATAAATATTTGATTTACACAAAAGTAAGAAAAGAATACTGAAAAAGTACATAAAAGTTACAAGATGATTTTGCCATTATGTTCTAAGAACATACCAAAAATTTGCCGAGTATCGCTTTTTTAAACGTGTGAAAAAAAAAGACGTAGGTGAGATTATTTGATATAATGTCAATACTTTCCCCTTCAGTAGAACTATCAGGTGTTCTAAACAAAACAGATAATTCTAAGTTCCCTAAGCAAAAGGAAAAGTAATCCACATCTTGTAAACAAAAAAAAAACAAAAAAAAAATAAGGACAATACTTTCATCCTCAGTAAAGCTACTGAGCACCCTAATCACAAAGCCAGGTAATCAAAGATCTTCCCAAATTTCACTATGGGTAAAGCAAGAGAGCCTTTCAAACAGATATGATGTCAATACCTTCATCTTGCCATTGGCTGTCCCATTCCTGCAACCCCACACCTACAAATAGTGGGTCCTCTTCAGTTGTGTGAACTGGATGGGGCTCATCTTTAGTTCTTTGTGAGGACTCTAAACCAAAGTAATTTGCAGACACCCATGTTTCTGTCTGAACTGTTGGCCTGTTATGTGTTAGCATTTGCCTCTTTCTTGATGAGTCTTGACATTTCACATCTTCAGTATGTTTTGAGGGTTTTTTATTTGCTAATAAAGACATTCTTTTATTTTTCTCTTTTTTCTCATAACTTCGGAATACATAATCTGTGCTTGCAACTGACACTGCATATTCAGTGAGAGTGTCTGTACTGCAACTTACCTTATGCTTGATTTTTCTCACAGCAGTTGTTTCTACTTCCTTCCCAATGTCATCATCATCATTTTGATCACACATACCTTCTGATAATTCTTTAAAAGCTTCAACAGGTAGAATGGTCATCACTCTTAATTTTCCAGGTACAGCATGTTGCTTGTACTTCCTTATTGAATGGAAATCTTTGGCTTTATTATTTTTTCCATTATTACCCAATGCTCTCATTCCTCTATTTATTACTGCTTTCTTTAAATTTTTACATTTCCCTCTTGACACCATCTCACCCTTTACTATCCCCTTGTGCTGCCAACGATGATCAATGAGCTGTTCTAGGCCCTCAATAGGCTGATTACAAACATCACACCTCAAGTAACTATGTCCTGTGTCTCGTGTGTGTTTGATCAATGCTAATCGAGTTGTGAACTTTGACATGCAACTTGAGCACTTGTACAATGGAACCATCTGACTTCGCTGCAACAATTTTGTGTGCCTGTGAACAGAACTTATATGAAGACATAGTCCACGTACAGAAGAATAGCATGTACGGCACTTAGCACACTCATATGGTGCATCTTTCATGTGAACCATTCTTACATGAGAAAGCATGCTCTGCCTGTTGGGATAATTTTTATAGCAAAAACTACACCTGGCTGTTTCAATGCTTGGATGTTGCTTATGATGAGACAAATCACATTTACCTGTATTACCTCTCCTAAATATCACTGCCTGTTGTTTAAGGTGAGTCTTGCGATGCTCACTCAATCCTGAAGAGCTTCTAAATCTTCGTTTGCACTCATTGCACTCATATGGTCTCTCTCCAGTATGTTGTCGTCGATGGTCTTGCAGTGACTTGCCAATTGCAAATGCTCTACCACAAAACTCACATTTAAATGGCTTTTCACCTGTATGAATACGTTCATGTTTTGTAAGATCAGATTTCTGAGCAAAGGCTCGCTCACAGTAACTGCACCTAAATGGTTTCTCACCAGTATGAATGCGCATGTGAATTTGAA
Organism: Panulirus ornatus; assembly: GCF_036320965.1. Classification (NCBI taxonomy): domain Eukaryota; kingdom Metazoa; phylum Arthropoda; class Malacostraca; order Decapoda; family Palinuridae; genus Panulirus; species Panulirus ornatus. The sequence goes on from NC_092248.1 coordinate 14,042,173, forward strand.
AATGTGCATTATGCTGGCACACAACTCCACATATACTGCATATAAGATTATCACGACTCCCTCTTTTTCTTATAGTCTCATGACAATCTTTTGTCAATTTGTGTAGGCTTAAGTCAGATCCTGAGATCTCTGAATTTTGCATTCTCTTATTAAATCCCCACTTGTTATACAACCTGTCAATACTACTACTACTGCTAAAACTACTGATACTACTACTATCATCACTCTGTCTTTCAAACTCACTAAAATCCTCAGGAGTATTGATAACCATTTGTTTTTGCTCCCAAGCCCTCACAACTTGTTTTTTTATTTTGAGAGAATTCTTCATGGCCTGCCACTCTAGGTTAAAATCTTCAAGGCTGCTTGTTGATGGCTTATCAAGTTCTAATTCCCGACTGTAGGTAGCTAATAATGAGTGTAAAGCTCCTGCCTCTCTCAAATCCATTTTGCAACAGTTACCAACTGCCCTGAAAGGGTGACAATAGTTATCATTTTTGCTACATAATGTATCTATCCTAAAAGGCTGAAAGCTTTTTATCATTCTGCATTATATAGTTTACTCTGGGTAGCTGCATTACTGCAATATACTGCAAATGCCCTGAAATACTGTCATCAAAAAGATTATAAAGGATACTTAATGTGAGGTTCACACTTAACATGAGGTAAAACATAGATATCTGAAAGTTTGAAAGGAACATAATTGGAATGGTTACTCTTGTATCTATAGCAGCAGTAGTGTTTATGATAGTAGGAGTATTACATACTGATCATACACAAAGTAGCTTGGACTACATAGTACAGCAGACAAAGCAGCAGTAAAGATAGTAGGGGTATTACCTAATGATCATATGTAAAGCAGCTTGGACGACATCGTACAGTATAAGAAAAGAAGTGTTTTGCAACAAGAAAATGAAGACTGGTTTGATCTGCTGTAATGTTCACAGATGACAGTATACTAAATGTTGTTACTGTATATTGGACCCGAGAAAAATTGACCATAAAAAGAAGCACTGCTACCTGTCATAAAATACTTCAGATTACTCAACTTTTTTGGCATTCTGCCTTTCAGCAGGTCCAGTTTTGAGGATTCAATTCTAACCAAGCTATTCTAACCTGCCTTTCTCATTGAGTAATAACTTCTAACCTTCAACTCTCGCTTCAAGTTTTCTCCCTTTTCAAGATCTTATGCTTTCATATCTAATATATGGCCCATCTAGTTCTTTTGCCTTCATGCTATTACTCAAGAGTAAACCTCCTGTCCTTGTCTACTTTGTGTTTTACTTCTTTGTTAAATGTAGTTCTATCCAACTTATCTTCATCACACTTTTCTAAGGCAACATTTCAATGCTTTCTAATAGTTTTTTATCCTCTGCTTTCATGGTCCATGTTTCTGCATCATACATAACTACACTCCATACTGAGTTCTTTACCATCCATATCTTCAGCTTCAGACCAAGCTTATCTGTAAGCAGCCTTTTCTCTTCATTGAAAGCTGTTCTGCAAACAGCAATTCTAGTCCCCACCTCACTATTACATTCTCCTGGGCAAAATATAAAACTTCCTAAATATCTGAAATATTTTACTTTTTTACTTATTTAATTTTCTGGGCATAAAATAATGATGCCTTGTCCTTCATAATTCTCATTACTTTTGTTCCTGGCACATTTACTTTCATTCTAAAATCTCTAGCTATCCTGACTAAACTTTATGTAATTTGTGAGAGAACACCATCTATGCTGCTGACAATGCCTTGTCATCACAGACCTAACTGTTTTCACTATTTCCCCTCCCAATTCCATTCTTTTGTGTAGGTCTAAAGTATTCTTCCTTAACTTTTTATCATTTGAGAAAACACCATCTTTACTGCTGTCAATGCCTTGTCATCACTATTTTCCCTCCCAATTCCATTTTTTGTTGAGGTCTAAATGTGCTTCTCTCACCACTGCCTCTGCATAAATATTGAAAACAAGTGGAGAAAACCCCACCTGACTCTCCTACCCACTATGCCAGACATCAATTCCCATCAATAGCATAGGCTGTGACAGTCTAACTGGATACAGCTGCTTAACTTATACTCAGTCTCTCCAACCAATAATATATGTTCTTGAATATCACCATTAGTTTAATCCAGTAAACCTTATCAAAACCTTTCTTAGAGTTGATAAAATACACACACACACCTCTAAATCATGATGTACTACTATTTCTCCTAACATTCCTGCACTATCAACTGCTTCTCTTGGTGTACATCCTGAATTTGAGCCAGACTAATCTTTACTGCTCTGCTCTAAACAATCTTTATTGGCACCCTTAGCCAATTCTAGATGCATGGCCTATATGGTGTGAAGCCTGAGGATTTGGTGCTCCTTGTTTCGTGGTAATGAGAGTTTCCTAATATTTCCAACTATTTTCCAGATATGTATGGTGACTATTTCATAAGCATAAACAAATACCCAGCTATCACTGCCATTACTAATGATGCATGTAGAAGTTCACCCCTCCAGTAAGACTTTAGACAGCTCTACCTCAACATAAGTATATCTGTTTATTCTGGACCTCAAATCAGAAGTCTCGTTCAATTAAATTTTATGCAAATCCATCACCTACCTATCACCCATGTAATTCTAAAAAGCAACCAAAACCTAATGGATGACATCAGCAAAGACAGGAAATTACAAAACAAAAAATGCTACAGTCATGCTTAATGCACATATAAAAGCAACAATGTGTACTGAAGGGTGGTGTAAAAAACTACTCAAAAACACTACTGTATTCACCTGTTAATGCTGTCCCCACATGCCTTATCCAGAGTAGATCTAATACATGGGTGATGAAATTCAATCTGAGTGAATGTACAGTAACGAGGATGGAAAACTGTAAAAGAAGGCCTCAGCATGATTATTATCCAGCAAGAAATAAGCCATAGGAATCTTTCTGGGAGTCGAACATCATCCCTAACCTATCGCCGAAGCCCTGTATTAGGAGAATAGTACAAGACATGTACTATGCGCTGGCAAATAGGATAGCAATAAAGTATATGGATCCAGAAATATAAAATTTTCAATATCATACATAAGGCTAAAACTAGATGATGATTTCCAAGTTTGGTTGCTGCACATAACCCAATGACTACTGACATGCCTTATAAAGTATAGGACACATCCTATACATCCTCTCAATCAAAACTCTCCCATACATAATAACTGGTACACTCAAGAAACTTAAGCTTATAATTTAACACTCATCTCTATCCCCCTTGCCTTTACACTGTTGCACAATTTATGCATTCCATCAAACCTTAGACACCTCCCCATATTCCATATGTATATACTGAAAATCCTTACCAACCAATCAATAGCACAGTCAACCCATTTCTTCAGAAATTCAACTGCAATACCACCCACTCCAGCCATCTTTCCACATTTCAACTTACAAAGTTCTTTCACCACCTCTCTCCACCATACCCTTTCCAAAACTCTCTCACTTCACATAGCTTCCCAACCCAAACCTGCCATCCTATCATCAGTCAACAACCCTTCAAAGTACTCACTCTGTCTCCTCACCTCATCACTATATGCTATCACTTCCCCATTTGCCCCTTCGCTGATGTTCCCATTTGTTTCCTTGTTTTTCTCACACTGAGAACCTCCTTCCAAAATATTCTCCCTGAGGTTAGTTGATACTCAATCACCCCAACTTTGAATTCTTTTTCAACCAGTACATCTTCCTCTTGACCTCCTGCCACTTTCTCTTATACAGGTGCACCACCGAATTTCCAGCAACTGATGGTTCAGCACCTCCTTTAGTCCAGACAAAATTACAAAAGGGGAACTTGAAATTACCGTGGCCACCAGACTAGTTTACTGGGCGGCCACAGATGCTGTTGTGTGTAGGGTGCGCTTATTTACATTCTTTACATGGCACTTGGTTGTGATACCGCAATTCTTTGAGATTCTTAGCAATGAGATTCTTAGCTTATTTTGCTTGAATTTAACACTAGCTATGGCTTCTAAGACATATGAGAGTGTCAGTTGTGGTGTCAAACGTAAACACCAGTCCATATCGATCCAAGATAAAGTAGAAGTGTTGAAAAAAATGGACCATGGTGTTTCGGTGAGTAAGCTGTGTGACATCTACAGTATTGGTTCATTAACTTTATGATATAAAGAAGCAAAGGGAAAAAATGCTGAAATTCTATGCAGACAGCAATTCCAAGAAGCAAATGACAATCAGAAAAACTATGAAAGATGGTAAAAGTACTGAGCACGATCGAGTGATGATGGAATGGTTTCAACAGCGTCGGAGTGATGGAGCGGACTTGTCAGGTAGCATGATAATGGACCAGGCTAAGTTGTACCATAAAGAACTTAAATTACAACATGAGCATGACTACTGTGATGGATGGCTCCAAAGATTCAAGAAGCGTCATGGAATTTCCATGGCTAAAGTGTGCGGAGAAAAGCGGTCTGCAAACCACAAAGGAGCTGCCGAGTATGTGGACGAATTTGCAAGACGTAGCTGGAACACCTCAGTCCTGAGCAGGTGTATAATACAGATGAATACTTTAGACACATGGGAGATGTATAATTAGTGGGTTAGAGGGGTGATGGTGAATTATCATTACGTGACTACTGTTAGTTCGGCAAAATGGTCATTCTGGCAAGGCTTTGGAACCAAGAGTGCCAAAAAATCGGTGGTGTACCTGTATATCTCCAACTCACATACACTCCTTTCTGTAAGTACTGGCCATATTCTTCTCTTCTCTTTTTCACTGGTATCTCTTCACACAGGTCATCTTCCCATGCTTCCTTATTTTCACCACTCTCTTCTCACCCATAATGTTTCTTTTCCAAAAACCTCTACATATTCACCCTCACCTCCACAAGGTAAAGAACATGGTATAAAATCAGATCACTTAGCGAAGATCTGGAAGTTTTGGATGAGTTTAGATACTGAGGGGTAAAGTTTAATATGGGTGTTAGATGGAAAAGTGAAGGTGTAAGAATCAAGCAAGGGAGAAAGTTTGGAGGTGCATTAACAGCTCTGGTGAACAGGAATAATTCAAGTAATATATGTATAAAAAGCCTGCATGAGTGAAAGCTTGTCCCAGCCCTTGTGTAAGTCTCTCTTTTTGAGCCAGGTATTCCCAATTACCAGCCCTTTTTTACACACAGCTCAACATGCTGTCTACCATTTCCATTAGCATCAATTAATATGCCATGTCCCCCAGTTATAACCTCACCTACTACATTACTCACCTTTGCATTTAAATCACCTATCACATACATTTCTTTCAATATAACAGACCATTGTTTCCTGCATTCAAATCACCTATCACATATATTTCTTTTAATATAACTGATCATTGTTTCCTGTATCAGCGAGGCTGTGCCAAGAAACAGATGAAAAATGGCCCATCCACTCATATACACATATATGTACATAAACACCCACATGTATACATATCAACATATACAAATAAACATACACAGACATATACATATATATACACATGTACATATTCATGCATGCCTTCATCCATTCCCAGCACCATCCTGCCCCACAGGAAACAGCACTGCCACCTCCTGCGTTAGCAAGGTAGTGCCACAAAAAACAAAAAGGGCCACATTCCCACACACTCAGTCTCTAGCTGTCATGTGTAATGCACCAAAACCACACCTCCCTATCCACATCCAAGCTCCACAGACCTTTCCATGGTTTACCTCAGATGTTTCACATTCCCTGGTTCAGTCCAGTGACAACATGTCGACCCCAGTATACCACATCATTCCAATTCATTCTATTCCATGCACGCCTTTCATCCTTTTCCATGTTCAGGCCCTAACTGCTAAAAATCTTTTTAACTCCATCCTTCCACATGCAAATTTGGTCTCTTGCTTCTCCTTGTTCCCTCTACCTCTTACACATATATCATCTTTGTCAAACTTCCCTCACTCATTTGTTCCGTATGTCCAAACCAATTTAGCACACCCTTCTCTGCTCTCTCAACCACACCCTTTTTATTACCATACATCTCTCTTACCCTTTCATTACTTAATCAAACCACCTGACACCGCATAATGTCTACAATCATTTGATTTTCAACACACCTGCCCTCCTCCATACAATCCTATCTATAGCCCATGCCTCGCAACCATGTAATATTGTTGGGACTAAATATTCCTTCAAACATACCCTTTTTTGCTCTGAGATAACGCTCACTCTTTCTACACATTCTTCATCGCTCCCAGAACCTTCACCCCCTCCCTCACTCTATGATTCATTTCTGCTTCCATAATTCCATTCACTGCCAAATCCAATCCAGATACCTAAAACACTACTCTTCGTCCAATTTTTCTCCATTCAAACTTACATACGTATTCACCATTTCCTGTGTTAGACATGTAGTATTAAGAACACAGGACTGAGCCTTAGAAGGGAAATCCTCACTTGGCCCTCTTCTCTGTTCCTTCTTTTGTAAAAGTAAAAACTGAAAAAGTGGAATGGAGAATTTCCAGTACCCTGCTCCCATCCCTTTTAGTCACTTTCTACAACATGCAGGGAATGCATGGGAAGTATTCTTTTCTCCCTTATCCCCAAGGATAATATATATATATCCCTAGGGATAGGGGATAAAGAATACTTCCCATGTGTTCTCTTGTGTTGTAGAAGGGGACTAAGGGGAATGGGAACAGGGGGGCTGGAAACCCTTCCCTCCTTGTCTTTCAATTTCTAATAGGGGAAACAGAAGAAGAGATCAAGCAAGGCGTGCTCATCCTCCTCGAAGGCTCATTGGGGTGCCTGAATGTGTGTGGATGTAACCAAGATGAGAAGAAAGGAGAGAAAGGTAGTATGTTTGAGGAAAGAAACCTGGGTGTTCTGGCTCTGAATGAAACAAAGCTCAAGGGTAAAGGGGAAGAGTGGTTTGGGAAAATCTTGGGAGTAAAGTCAGGGGTTGTATGTATATGTGCGTGTATGGGCGTTTATGTACATATATGTGTATACAAGTGAACGGGACATTCTTCGTTCGTTTCCTGGCACTACCTCACTGACGTGGGAAACAAATGTCAAGTATAATAATAACAATAATAATGATGATAATAACAATAATGATAATAATGATGTGTGTGGATGTAAGCAAGATGAGAAGAAAGGAGAGATAGGTAGTACCTTTGAGGAAATAAACCTGGATGTCCAGGCTCTGAGTGAAACAAAACTCAAAGGTAAAGGGGAAGAGTGGTTTGGGAAAGTCTTGGGAGCAAAGTCAGGGGTTGGTGAGAGGACAAGAGCTAAGGAAGGAGTAGCAATACTCCTGAAGCAGGAGTTATGGGAGTAAGTGATAGAGCGAAAGAAAGTAAATTCTAGATTGATTTGGGTAAAACTGAAAGTGGATGGAGAGAGATGGGTGATTATTGGTGCCTATGCACTAGTCATGAGAAGAAGAATCATGAGAGGCAAGTGTTCTGGGAGCAGTTGAGCGTGTATTAGCAGCTTTGACGCACAAAACCAGGTTATAGTGATGGGTGATTTAAATGCGAAGGTGAGTAATGTGGCAGTTGAGGGTATAATTGGTGCACATGGGGTGTTCAGTGTTGTAAATGGAAAAGGTGAAGAGCTTGGGATTTGTGAGTTGAAAGAAGATTGGTGATTGGGAATACCTGGTTTAAAAAGAGAGACATATGTAAGTATACGTAGGTGAATAGGAGGGATGGTCAAAGGGCATTATTGGACTCAAGTTAATTGAGGCGTGTAAAAGAGAGACTTTTGGGTTTCAATGTGCTGAGAGGGGCAGCTGGAGGGATGTCTGATCATTATCTTGTGGAGGCAAAGGTGAAGATTTGTAGAGGCTTTCAGAAAAGAGAAGAGTGGTGAGAGTAAGTGAGCTTGGAAAGGAGACTCAAGTGAGGAAGTATCAGGAGACTGAGTGTTGAATGGCAAAAGTTGAGAACAAATAATGTGAGGAAAGTGGGTGAAGAATGGGATGTATGTAGGAAAGCAGTGATGGCTTGTGCAAAAGATGCATGTGGTATGAGAAATGAGGGAGATGGGCAGATTAGAAAGGGTAGTGAACAGTAGGATGAAGAAGTAAGATTGTTAGTGAAAGAGAAAAGAGAGGTGTTTGGACAATATTTGCAGGGAAGTAATGCAAATGACTGGGAGATGTATAAAAGAAAGGAGCAAGAGGTCAAGAGAAAGGTGCAAGAGTTGAAAAAGAGGGCAGATGAGAGTTAGGGAAAGAGAGTATCATTAGATTTTAAGAATAATAAAAAGATGTTTTGGAAGGAGGTAACTAACGTGCATAAGACAAGAGAACAAATAGGAACATTAGTGAAGGGAGCAAGTGGAGAAATTATAACAGATAGCAATGGAGTGAGAAGGAGATGGAGCGAGTATTTTGAAGGTGTGATAAATGTGTTTGATGATAGAGTGGCAGATATAGGGTGTTTTGGTTGGGGTGTTGTACGAAGTGAGAGGGTCAGGGAGAATGGATTGGTGAAAAGAGAAGAGTTCGTGAAAGCTTTGCAGAAGATGAAATCTGGCAAGGTAGTGGGTTTGGATGGTAGTGAAGTGGAATTTATTAAAAAGGAGAGTGACTGTTGTCATGTACTCTCCTAAGATCTTGTTTAAGGGTATTGGATTACTAACAATCGAATAGTCGTTTCCCTGTTGGGGGTGATCATAGCCTCGCAGTTAGCGCTCCCAGCTACCACGCAAATGGTACGGGGTTCGAATCTTTGCATATATGTATATATGTATTATCATGTACTCTCCTAACATCTTGTTTGAATTTAAAATCTTATATTATTTTGTCCTCCATACTACGCACCACTGCCTCTCTGCCACGTTGGAACCAGATCGTTTTGCGTTCATTCAAGTCCTTGTTGCTTCGTCTCACTTTGACTGAGACAAGCCGGACTTCATACCCACTCCTTATATATCAGTGCCGACGCCTTCCACGGCAGTCTTAACCCAGACGGCATCCCGAGGTGTAGTGGCTCTTCCCCGAGGTGTGGTGGTGTGGTAGGGGAGCGTAACGATTTTTTTTATATAAGTTAAGCTGCCTTTGTGGTTAAATGCACTTATGGTTGTATTAACATAGTTTTATGTTGTGTGCTGGGAAATTGCTTTTTCATTTGATTTGTGGTTAATTAGTTATTATACTTGCTGTTACTTCTATGTTTGATACATAATACTGATCATTATCAACCTGGGCTCATTCTACACCTGTAATTTTTCACAATCATTTATGACGGGTCTTCTCGCAGTATAACTTGGACAACAGTGCTCTATATCGACCATCACCTTCATTACTGTGAGAGCTAGATTCGTTATATGGGGGCCTGTCCGGGAGGTCTGTTATTTAATAAGTTTCCTTGTGCAAACCACATAGACTTGTTAACCGTCCTTATATTAAATTGATTTAGTTCCATGGGAAGGTAACTCTTAATCTAGTTATAACTTTTGGTTATTTCTCGAGTGTATAACTGCCTTGTACCTGGCCAGTGCATAGCTAGTTAGCTTTCCTACATAATTAATGGTATAGCCTGTCCCTGTTACGTCCCACATGTGTTCATACTTAAGATATCTACACTGACTCTCATAAATCGTCGTACAGAAACTCTCACTCATTTATAATCTGAGCCAGCGAAGCTCATCATTTCTCTCACTTTAATTTACACTCGTTTGTAACGTGACCAGTCTCAAACTTTTAATAAGTACTCTGTATAGTTTTGGTAATTCCAGTGCGTATGTATGGGAAATACGTTACTACCTTAACTACACACTGGTTCGTTACAAGTTGAAAGTGTCTACCTGCGGTTTTCATACTATTTACTAGCTCGGGAGGTATTTGGTGTGATTACCAACATTTCTCGCTTAATTTCATATATCCATTCCTATTGTCCTTTAACCTATTTTTGCCTTGTTCACCATGACTGACTTTGACCCCGTAAGGTTTGTAAGTAACCCTTCAGTTGAGGAACTTGAGTCAGATAATATAACTAAGGATAATCTTAAGTTTATTGCCACTACATTTCGAGTGCCATTCACTCATAGTACAACTAAAGATGAACTTAAGTCTAACACTGAAGCCTACTTAAGGGCTACAGATTTTACTACCCATCATTGCACATCAACTCCTGACCTACAGACTACTCTTGAGATTGAGACTGTTAAACTCCAAGCTTTGCAAGTTAAACTACAGACTGAACTCGCTGAACGTGAAACCATGAGACTGAAGCACAAACACGAGTTAAAGGTCTTACAGCTGAAACAAAGCATCCCAGATACAGAAGCTCCTGTCAAGTTTGATGTTGCCAAGCATGTCAAGCTTCTTCCTATTTTCACAGAGAAGAATCCAGAAGCCTTCTTTAGACAATTTGAAACAACAGCAGAACACTTCAAATGGCCCAAGGAGCACTGGGTCTGGCTCCTAAAGCCCAAGCTTGTGGGTAAGGCAGTTGATGTGTGTGATGGGATTCATAATGTTACTAACTATGAGGAGATAAAAGAGGCAATCTTGGCCACATATTCTATTACAACTGAAGGTTACAGACAGGCTTTTAGGAACCTAACTAAAACTCAAACTCAAACCTATTCAGAATTTGCTGCTGAGAAACTTAGATCATTTAATAATTGGATTAAATCGGCTAGTGTAGATACATTTGAAGGCCTGGTCAACTTGCTTATGCTTGAGGAGTTTAAGAGAAAGGTTCCATACTACATAATGGTGCATATAACCAACAGGGAGGAAACAGATTACTTAAAGGCAGCTAAGCTCGCTGACATCTACTCCCTTATCTATTGTCCACAACAGAGAGAGGGGAAAACTACCCCTTCTACTGTAAGGTCACATGCACGTTCCACACACGCTAAACATGTTTCTGGACAGGGTCAACTAGGTGAAAAATATGCTCAGGTCTGTAGGTTCTGTAAGAAAGAAGGACACCTTATAAAGGATTGTCCTGATCCTAGGTGTAAGGTATCTAAGGGCACAACCGCCACTGCGACAACCTTCACAAAACCTGTGGCAACCACCAACCTACATGATTCTCCATCAATCGACCTCTTTCAACCATTCCGCTCCCCTGGCACTGTGTCTCTAGGCCCTGGCAAGCAACAACATCCTGTACAGATAATCAGAGACACTGCATCGGCCCAGTCTCTGATCCACAACGCATCTCTCCCTGATATTGACTCTAACCTAACGGGTGAGAAGGTCTATCTCATATTGGTCAACGCCAGCACTCCAGTACACCTTGCCAAAATAGAGCTTGACTGTGAGGCGGTGAAAGGTACAGTAACTGTAGGAGTAGTTGATACTCCTCTACCTATACCTGATGCCACCTTCCTTCTTGGTAACAACCTAGCCGGCAGTCTGGTCGTCCCTGCACTAACTATTCGAGACACTCCACTGCCCTATAGCCCTACTGAAGACATTGAGAAGGAGCAGCCAACCCTGTTCCCCATCTGTGCCGTCACACGCTCCCAACATCGACGGACCGTGGAGGAGGAGGATCCTACACCACCTCTCTTTCCTAAGCCCTGCAATGAAGGTTTTACTACTTGTGGTCTGGATGTATCTCCTTTAAACAAGCTGATATCCGAGCACAAACTAGAGGAGGCCCAGCGACAGGACCCAACCCTGTCGAAGTTACACCAGGAGGTCCTGCCAAAAGAAGATACCCTCGACACACCTGCCTTCTACTACCAAGACAACATCCTTATGAGGGTCTATAGACCCCCTAAACTCTCTGATGAAGATACATGGGCCGAGACGCATCAAGTGGTAGTTCCACACTGTATAAGGCAGCCTCTTATGGAAATCACTCATGAAGGTTTTAGTGGTCACTTAGGAATTAAGAAAACCTACCTCAAACTACTTAATGATTTCTATTGGCCTGGTATGAAGAAGGATATAGCTTCATTTATCAATTCTTGCTTAACTTGTCAGATTGTAGGGAAACCTAATCAATCAATTCCACCATATCCATTGCAACCCATTCCAGTTCCTTCAGAACCCTTTCAAAAGATTATTATTGCCATAGTTGGTCCCTTGCCAAAGTCTAAGAAGGGAAATCGGTATATACTTCCAGTACTTTGCCCTACATCTAGATACCCAGAGGCTTTTCCTCTAAAGACTATCTCTGCCAAAAATGTAGCTAATAAATTAATCCACATGTTCACTACTTTCGGTATCCTTTAGGAGGTACAAAGTGATCGTGGCACCAACTTCACCAGCGATCTCTTCAAAGATGTGCTTCAGGAGCTAGGTATCAAAAAGACCCTGTCCACAGCATATCACCCGCAGAGTCAAGGTGCCCTTGAGAGGCACCATCAAACCTTCAAATCAATGATATGCAAGTACTGTCTTGAGAGGAATCAGGATTGGGATGAAGGTTTACCCTTTCTCTTATTTGCTGTTCGAGAATCTCCACACGAGTCACTTGGTTGTTCACCTTTTGAGCTCGTCTTTGGTAGAAAAGTCAGAGGACCTCTTAAAGTGGTTAAAGATAAGCTCATTAGTCATAAAGTTCCACTGAAATCTGTCACAACCTACTTGCAACAACTGAAAGATAACCTTGATAAGATACGTAAATTTGCTAGGAATAATTTGAAGATTTCACAACATACTATGAAATCAGTATTTGATGTTAACGTTAAAGTCAGAAACTTTCAGGAAGGAGATAAAGTTCTAGCTTACTTCCCAATTACTGGTTCTCATCTGTCAGCCAAGTATCACGGTCCTTACACAATAAAATCTAAAGTCAATGATTACAATTACATAAGAAGTACTCCTGGTCGTCGTAAAGCAACACAATTTGTCCATGTTAACCTTCTAAAACCTTTCCTATCACAGGATCCTGCACGTGACCAGATAGGATTGCCATGCAATGTAATGGGCTCACAGGTAGATAACACTCTTGATACTTCTGGCACAACTAACAATTGGAAAGGACATTCAAACTCTAACATACTACAAGACTTGCCTAAATTTCTTGCACATTTGCAACCTGAACAAGCCAAAGAAGTCTCAAGTGTGCTCTTAAGTCATTCTAGTGTGATATCAGACACGCCAGGCCATTGCACAATTATGTCTCATGTTGTACTAATTCCTGGAACAAACCCTATCAGCCAGCCACCATACAGAATACCACATCAAAAGAGAGAGTAGATGAAGAAAGAGGTGGACTTACCTACTACACAACAACCTGGCTGTACCTAGCTGTTCACCGTGGGCATCTCCCTGCTTGCTCGTTCCCAAGGAGGACGGACAGCTTTGCCTGTGCACAGACTACCGTCGACTCAACAGTGTCACCCAGTCAGACGCCTATCCATTGCCCCGCATCGATGATCTGATTGATACGGTGGGACAGTGCAAGTATATTTCAAAGATAGATCTGAATAAATGGTTTTATCAGATTCCATTAACTGAAAATGCTCAAACTATCTCGGCATTTATAACACCATTTGGGTTATATGAGTACAGAGTAATGCCGTTTGGTATGCGTAACAGCCCAGGGACATTCCAGCGTACAATGAATTTTTGTTCCAAGATCTGGACAAAGTTGAAGTATATTTAGATGACAATTATTTACTCAGACACGGTATAATCATGCACAGACTGTCAGCTGTTCTCCGGAAACTCCAGGACGCTCACCTCACCATCAAGCTGGCCAAATCAACTTTCAGCAGCGCCCAGGTCACCTACCTGGGACATGAGGTAGGAAAAGGAAATGTTCGACCTAAGTCTGCCAACGTAAGCGCTATCCTCTCCAACCCAACGCCAGATACTAAGAAGAGTTTGATGCTCTTCCTCGGTATGGCGGGTTTCTACCGCCGCTACTACCCAAACTTCTCTTCTGTGGTTGCCTCTCTCACACGTCTAACAAGTGGGAAGGTGACATTTAAGTGGACGGAGGAATGCCAGGAAGCCTTCAACCACTTGAAAACCCATTTGTCTCATGAACCCGTCCTGATGGCCCCTAACTTCGCTCAACCCTTCGTTCTTCAAACAGACACAAGCGATGTACCCGTTGGAGCAGTCTTACTACAAGAGACGGACGGAGTAATGCATCCAATAGCATATCACTCCGCAAAATTTAACAAGCATCAGAAGTCTTATCCTACCATCGAGAAGGAACTCCTGGCCATCGTCTCTGCAATCAAGAAATTCGAGTGCTACCTCTACGGCCATCAAAGACTTGTGGTTTACACGGACCACAACCCCATCACGTTCCTCAACCGCAACAAATTCTCCAATCAACGCCTGCTGAGATGGTCGCTCTTCTTGCAACCGTACAACCTCCAGATTAAACACATCAAAGAATCTGAAAACAGGATAGCGGACGCTTTATCACGAGTTTAAGTCTCAGTCAGTACATCTCTGTATATATATTTTTTAACTTTCCCTTCAGGAAAGTTCTCTTTCGGGGGAGGTGTCATGTACTCTATTAAGATCTTGTTTAAGGGTATTGGATTACTAACAATCGAACAGTCGTTTCCCTGTTGGGGGCGATCATAGCCTCGCAGTTAGCGTTCCCAGCTACCACGCAAATGGTACGGGGTTCGAATCTTTGCAAAAGAGAGGGGAGGATTTCCAGCCCCCCGCTCCCTTCCCTTTTAGTCGCGGGAAATGGCGGATAGTATGAAAAAAAAAAAAAAAATATATATATATATATATATATATATATATATATATATTATCATGTACTCTCCTAACATCTTGTTTGAATTTAAAATCTTATATTATTTTGTCCTCCATACTACGCACCACTGCCTCTCTGCCACGTTGGAACCAGCTCGTTCTGCGTTCATTCAAGTCCTTGTTGCTTCGTCTCACTTTGAGACAAGCCGGACTTCATACCCACCCCTTATATATCAGTGGCGACGCCTTCCACGGCAGTCTCAACCCAGACGGCATCCTGAGGTGTAGTGGCCCTTCCCCGAGGTGTGGTAGGGGAGCGTAACGATTTTTTTTTTTTAATATAAGGTAAGCTGCCTTTGTGGTTAAATGCACTTACGGTTGTATTAACATAGTTTTATGTTGTGTGCAGGGAAATTGCTTTTTCATTTCATTTGTGGTTAATTAGTTGTTACACTTGCTGTTACTTCTATGTTTCATTAATAATACTGATCATTATCAACCTGGGCTCATTCTACACCTGTAATTTTTCACAATCATTTATGACGGGTCTTCTCCTCGCAGTATAACCTGGACAACAGTGCTTTATATCGACCATCACATTCATTACTGTGAGAGCTAGATTCGTTATACTGTGTTGCTGATTAGTTGGTAAGAATATTCAATGTATGTATGGACCATGCTAAAGTGACAGAGGATTGGTGGAATGCATGCATAAAGACACTGTACAAAGGCAAAGAGGATAAAGGTGAGTGTTCAAACTACAAAGGCATAAGTTTGTTATATATTCCTGGGAAATTATATGGGAAGATATTGATTGAGAGGATGAAGGCATGCACAGGGAACCAGATTGGGGAGGAGCAGTGTGGTTTCCAAAGTGGTAAAGGATATGTAGATCAGGTGTTTGCTTTAAAGAATGTTTGTGAGAAATACTTAGAAAAGCTAATGAATTTGTATGTAGTTTTTATGGATCTGGAAAAGACATATGACAGGGTGGACAGAGATGCGTTGTGGGAGATCTTAAGAGTATATGGTGTGGGAGGTAAGTCGCTAGAAGCAGTGAAAAGTTTTTACCAAGGATGTAAGGCATGTGTATGAATAGGAAGAGAGGAGAGGGATTGGTTCCCAGTTATCGTCAACCTGCAGCAGGGGGGTGTGTGATGTCCCCATGGTTGTTTAATTTGTTTCTGGATGGGGTGGTTAGGGAGGTAAATGCAAGAGTTTTATAGAGAGGGGCAAGTATGCACTGTTGTGGATGAGAGGGCCTGGGAAGTGAGTCAGTTGTTGTTCGCCAGTGATACAGATCTAGTGGCTGATTTGGGTAAGAAACTGCAGAAGCTGGTGACAGAGTTTGGAAAGGTGTGTTAGAGAAAGTTGAGAGTAAATGTGAATAAGAGCAATATTTTGGGTTCAGTAGGGGTGAGGGGACAAGTGAATTGAGATGTAAGTTTGAATGAAGCAAAATGTGAAGTGAAGTGTTTTGGTATCTAGGAGTGGACTTGGCAGTGGATGGAACCATGGAAGTGGAAGTGAGTCACAGGGTGGGGAGAGGGGGCAAAGGTTTTGGGAACGTTATCTCGGAGAGCAAAAATGGGCATGTTTGAAGGAATAGTAGTTCCAACAATGTTATATGGTTGAGAAGCATGGGCTATAGACAGGGTTGTGCAGAGGAGAGTAGATGTACTGGAAATCAAATGTTTTGAGGACAATATGTGGTGTGAGGTGGTTTGATCGAGTAAGAAATGAAAGGGTAAGAGAGGCGTGTGGTAATAAAAAGAGTGTGGTTGAGAGAGCAGAAGAGGGTGTGTTGAAATGGTTTGGTCACATGGAGAGAATGAGTGAGAAAACATTGACCAAGAGGATATATTTGTCAGAGGTGGAGAGAAAGAGAAGTGGGAGACCAAATTGGAGGTGGAAAGATGGAGTGAAAAAGATTTTGAATGATCGGGGCCTGATCATGCAGGAGGGTGAAAGGCGTGCAAGGAATAGTGAATTGGAATGATGATGTATACCGGGGTCGACGTGCTATCAATGGATTGAACCAGGGCATGTGAAGCGTCTAGGGTAAACCATGGAAAGTTCTATGGGGCCTGGATGTGGAAAGGGAGCTGTGGTTTCGATACATTATTACATGACAGCTAGAGAATGAATGTGAACGAAATTGGCCTTTGTTGTCTTTTCCTAGCACTACCTTGCCCACATTTGGGGGGAGGGGGTGGTTACTTCATGTGTGGCGGGGTGGCAATGGGAATGAATAAATCCAGACAATATGAATCATGTACATGTTTATATATGTATATGTCTGTGTATATATATGTATACGTTGAGATGTATAGGTATGTATATTTGCGTGTGTGGACGTGTATGTATATAAATGTGTATGTGTGCGAGTTGGGCCATTCTTTCGTCTATTTCATTGCGCTACCTCGCTTACGTGGGAGACAGCAACAAAGCAAAATAAATGTATAAGACAAAGGAGCAAATGGGAACTTCAGTGAAGGGGGCATATGGGGAGGTGACAACAAATAGTGGTGATGTGAGAAGGAGATGGAGTGAGTATTTTGAAGGTTTGTTGAATGTGTTTGATGATAGAGTGGCAGATATAGGGTGTTTTGGTCGAGGTGGTGTGCAAAGTGAGAGGGTTAGGGAAAAAGATTTGGTAAACAGAGAAGAGGTAGTAAAAGCTTTGCCGAAGATGAAAGCCGGCAAGGCAGCAGGTTTGGATGGTATTGCAGTGGAATTTATTAAAAAAGGGGGTGACTGTATTGTTGACTGGTTGGTAAGGTTATTTAATGTATGTATGATTCACAGTGAGGTGCCTGAGGATTGACGGAATGCTTGCATAGTGCCATTGTACAAAGGCAAAGGGGATAAGAGTGAGTACTCAAATTACAGAGGTATGAGTTTGTTGAGTATTCCTGGTAAATTATATGGGAGGGTATTGATTGAGAGGGTGAAGCCATGTACAGAGCATCAGATTGGGGAAGAGCAGTGTGGTTTCAAAAGTGGTAGAGGATGTGTGGATCAGGTGTTTGCTTTGAAGAATGTATGTGAGAAATATTACAAAAGCCAATGGATTTGTATGTAGCATTTATGGATCTGGAGAAGGCATATGATGGAGTTGATAGAGATGCTCTGTGGAAGGTATTAAGAATATATAGTGTGGGAGGCAAGTTGTTAGAAGCAGTGAAAAGTTTTTATCGAGGATGTAAGGCATGTGTACGTGTAGGAAGAGAGGAAAGTGATTGGTTCTCAGTGAATGTAGGTTTGCGGCAGGGGTGTGTGATGTCTCCATGGTTGTTTAATTTGTTTATGGATGGGGTTGTTAGGGAGGTGAATGCAAGAGTTTTGGAAAGAGGGGCAAGTATGCAGTCTGTTGTGGATGAGAGAGCTTAGGAAGCGAGTCAGTTGTTGTTCACTGATGATACAGCGCTGGTAGCTGATTCATGTCATATATATATATATGACTTGTGTGAGGAAGTACCAGGAGAGACTGAGTACAGAATGGAAAAAGGTGAGAACAATGGAAGTAAGGGGAGTGGGGGAGGAATGGGATGTATTTAGGGAATCGGTGGTGGATTGCGCAAAAGATGCTTGTGGCATGAGAAGAGTGGGAGGTGGGTTGATTAGAAAGGGTAGTGAGTGGTGGGATGAAGAAGTAAGATTATTAGTGAAAGACAAGAGAGAGGTATTTGGATGATTTTTGCAGGGTAAAAAATGCAATTGAGTGGGAGATGTATAAAAGAAAGAGACAGGAGGTCAAGAGAAAGGTGCAAGAGGTGAAAAAGAGGGCAAATGAGAGTTGGGGTGAGAGAGTATCATTAAATTTTAGGGAGAATAAAAAGATGTTCTGGAAGGAGGTAAATCAAGTGCGTAAGACAAGGGAGCAAATGGGAACTTCAGTGAAGGGCGCAAATGGGGAGGTGATAACAAGTAGTGGTGATGTGAGAAGGAGATGGAGTGAGTATTTTGAAGATTTGTTGAATGTGTTTGATGATAGAGTGGCAGATATAGGGTGTTTTGGTCGAGGTGGTGTGCAAAGTGAGAGGGTTAGGGAAAAAGATTTGGTAAACAGAGAAGAGGTAGTAAAAGCTTTGCGGAAGATGAAAGCCGGCAAGGCAGCAGGTTTGGATGGTATTGCAGTGGAATTTATTAAAAAAGGGGGTGACTGTATTACTGACTGGTTGGTAAGGTTATTTAATGTATCTGTGACTTGTGGTGAGGTGCCTGAGGATTGGCGGAATGCGTGCATAGTGCCATTGTACAAAGGCAAAGGGGATAAGAGTGAGTGCTCAAATTACAGAGGTATAAGTTTGTTGAGTATTCCTGGTAAATTATATGGGAGGGTATTGATTGAGAGGGTGAAGGCATGTACAGAGCATCAGATTGGGGAAGAGCAGTGTGGTTTCAGAAGTGGTAGAGGATGTGTGGATCAGGTGTTTGCTTTGAAGAATGTATGTGAGAAATACTTAGAAAAGCAAATGGATTTGTATGTAGCATTTATGGATCTGGAGAAGGCATATGATAGTTGATAGAGATGCTCTGTGGAAGGTATTAAGAATATATGGTGTGGGAGGCAAGTTGTTAGAAGCAGTGAAAAGTTTTTATCGAGGATGTAAGGCATGTGTACATGTAGGAAGAGAGGAAAGTGATTGGTTCTCAGTGAATGTAGGTTTGCGGCAGGGGTGTGTGATGTCTCCATGGTTGTTTAATTTGTTTATGGATGGGGTTGTTAGGGAGGTAAATGCAAGAGTTTTGGAAAGAGGGGCAAGTATGAAGTCTGTTGGGGATGAGAGAGCTTGGGAAGTGAGTCAGTTGTTGTTCGCTGATAATACAGCGCTGGTGGCTGATTCATGTGAGAAACTGCAGAAGCTGGTGACTGAGTTTGGTAAAGTGTGTGAAAGAAGAAAGTTAAGAGTAAATGTGAATAAGAGCAAGGTTATTAGGTACAGTAGGGTTGAGGGTCAAGTCAATTGGGAGGTAAGTTTGAATGGAGCAATACTGGAGGAAGTAAAGTGTTTTAGATATCTGGGAGTGGATCTGGCAGCGGATGGAACCATGGAAGCGGAAGTGGATCATAGGGTGGGGGAGGGGGCGAAAATCCTGGGAGCCTTGAAGAATGTGTGGAAGTCGAGAACATTATCTCGGAAAGCAAAAATGAGTATGTTTGAAGGAATAGTGGTTCCAACAATGTTGTATGGTTGCGAGGCGTGGGCTATGGATAGAGTTGTGCGCAGGAGGATGGATGTGCTGGAAATGAGATGTTTGAGGACAATGTGTGGTGTGAGGTGGTTTGACCGAGTAAGTAACGTAAGGGTAAGAGAGATGTGTGGAAATAAAAAGAGCGTGGTTGAGAGAGCAGAAGAGGGTGTTTTGAAATGGTTTGGGCACATGGAGAGAATGAGTGAGGAAAGATTGACCAAGAGGATATATGTGTCGGAGGTGGAGGGAACGAGGAGAAGAGGGAGACCAAATTGGAGGTGGAAAGATGGAGTGAAAAAGATTTTGTGTGATCGGGGCCTGAACATGCAGGAGGGTGAAAGGAGGGCAAGGAATAGAGTGAATTGGAGTGATGTGGTATACCGGGGTTGACGTGCTGTCAGTGGATTGAATCGGGGCATGTGAAGCGTCTGGGGTAAACCATGGAAAGCTGTGTAGGTATGTATATTTTGCGTGTGTGGACGTATGTATATACATGTGTATGGGGGTGGGTTGGGCCATTACTTTCGTCTGTTTCCTTGTGCTACCTCGCAAACCTGGGAGACAGCGACGAAGCAAAAAAAAAAAATATATATATATATATATATATATTTCTTTCTTTCTTCTTTCATACTATTCGCCATTTCCCGCATTAGCGAGGTAGCGTTGAGAACAGAGGACTAGGCCCTTGAGGGAATATCCTCACCTGGGCCCCTTCTCTGTTCCCTCTTTTGGAAAATTAAAAAAAAAAGTGAGAGGGGAGGATTTCCAGCCCCCCGCTCCCTCCCCTTTTAGTCGCCTTCTACGACACGCAGGGAATACGTGGGAAGTATTCTTTCTCCCCTATCCCCAGGGATAATATATATATATATATATATATATATATATATATATATATATATATATATATATATATGTATATATATATATATATATATATATATATATATATATATATATATATATATATATATATATATATCTTTCTTTTTCTTTTAAACTATTCGCCATTTCCCGCATTAGCGAGGTAGCGTTAAGAACAGAGGACTGGGCCTTTTTTGGAATATGCTCACCTGGCCCCCCTCTGCTCCTTCTTTTGGAAAATTAAAAAAAATGAGAGGGGAGGATTTCCAGCCCCCCGCTCCCTCCCCTTTTAGTTGCCTTCTACGACACGCAAGGAATACGTGGGAAGTATTCTTAATCCCCTATCCCCAAGGATAATATATATATATATATATATATATATATATTTATTTATTTATTTTGCTTTGTCGCTGTCTCCCACGTTAGCGAGGTAGCGCAAGGAAACAGACGAAAGAATGGCCCAACCCGCCCACATACACATGTATATACATACACATCCACACATGCAAATATACATACCTATACATCTCAATGTACACATATATATACACACAGACATATACACGTGTATATAATTCATACTGTCTGCCTTTATTTGTTCCCATCGCCACCTCGCTACACATGGAATAACAACCCCCTCTCCCCTCATGTGTGCGAGGTAGCGCTAGGAAAGACACCAAAGGCCCCATTCGTTCACATTCAGTCTCTAGCTGTCGTGTAACAATGCACCGAAACCACAGCTCCCTTTCCACATCCAGGCCCCACACACTTTCCATGGTTTACCCCAGACGCTTCACATGCCCTGATTCAATCCATTGGCAGGAAGTCGACCCCGGTATACTACATCAATCCAACTCTCTCTATTCCTTGCCCGCCTTTCACCCTCCTGCATGTTCAGGCCCCGATCACTCAAAATCTTTTTCACTCCATCTTTCCACCTCCAATTTGGTCTCCCACTTCTCCTTGTTCCCTCCACCTCCGACACATATATCCTCTTGGTCAACCTTTCCTCACTCATTCTCTGCATGTGCCCAAACCATTTCAAAACACCCTCTTCTGCTCTCTCAACCACGCTCTTCTTATTTCCACACATCTCTCTTACCCTTACATTACTTACTCGATCAAACAACCTCACACCACATATTGTCCTCAAACATCTCATTTCCAGCACATCCACTTTCCTGCGCACTACTCTATCCATAGCCCACGCCTCGCAACCAAACAACATTGTTGGAACCACTATTTCTTCAAATGTAGCCATTTTTGCTTTCGGAGAAAATGTTCTCGACTTCCATGCATTCTTCAAGGCTCCCAGGATTTTCGCCCCCTCCCCCACCCTATGATTCACTTCCGCTTCCATGGTTCCATCTGCTGCCAGATCCACTCCCAGATATCGAAAACACTTTACTTCCTCCAGTTTTTCTCCATTCAAACTTGCCTCCCAATTGACTTGACCCTCAACCCTACTGTACCTAATAACCTTGCTATTATTCACATTTACTCTCAGCTTTCTTCTTTCACACACTTTACCAAACTCAGTCAGCAGCTTCTGCAGTTTCTCGCATGAATCAGCCACCAGCGCTGTATCGTCAGTGAACAACAACTGACTCGCTTCCCAAGCTCTCTCATCCCCAACAGACTGCATACTTGCCCCTCTTTCCAAAACTCTTGCATTCACCTCCCTGACAACCCCATCCATAAACAAATTAAACAACCATGGAGACATCACACACCCCTGCCGCAAACCTACATTCACTGGGAACCAATCACTTTCCTCTCTTCCTACACGTACACATGCCTTACAGCCTCGATAAAAACTTTTCACTGCTTCTAACAACTTGCCTCCCACACCATATATTCTTAGTACCTTCCACAGAGCATCTCTATCAACTCTATCATATGCCTTCTCCAGATCCATAAATGCTACATACAAATCCATTGGCTTTTTTAAGTGTTTCTCGCATACATTCTTCAAAGCAAACACCTGATCCACACATCCTCTACCACTTCTGAAACCACACTGCTCTTCCCCAATCTGATGCTCAGTACATGCCTTCACCCTCTCAATCAATACCCTCCCATATAATTTACCAGGAATACTCGACAAACTTATTCCTCTGTAATATGAGCACTCACTCTTATCCCCTTGCCTTTATACAATGGCACTGTGCACGCATTCGGCCAATCCTCAGGCACCTCACCATGAATCATACATACATTAAATAACCTTACCAACCAGTCAACAATACAGTCACCCCCTTTTTTAATAAAGTCCACTGCAATACCATCCAAATCTGCTGCCTTGCCGGCTTTCATCTTCCGCAAAGCTTCTACTACCTCTTCTCTGTTTACCAAATCATTTTCCCTAACCCTCTCACTTTGCACACCACCTCCACCAAAACACCCTATATCTGCCACTCTATTGTCAAACACATTCAACAAACCTTCAAAAAACATACTCCATCTCCTTCTCGCATCACCACTACTTGTTACCACCTCCCCATTAGCCCCCTTCACTGAAGTTCCCATTCGCTCCCTTGTCTTACGCACTTTATTTACCTCCTTCCAAAACATCTTTTTATTCTCCCTAAAATTTAATGATACTCTCTCACCCCAACTCTCATTTGCCCTCTTTTTCACCTCTTGCACCTTTCTCTTGACCTCCTGTCTTTCTTTTATACATCTCCCACTCATTTGCATTTTTTCCCTGCAAAAATCATCAAAATGCCTCTCTTCTCTTTCACTAATAATCTTACTTCTTCATCCCACCACTCGCTACCCTTTCTAATCAACCCACCTCCCACGCTTCTCATGCCACAAGCACCTTTTGCGCAAGCCATCACTGGTTTCCTAAATACATCCCATTCCTCCCCCACTCCCCTTACCTCCTTTGTTCTCACCTTTTTCCATTCTGTACTCAGTCTCTTCTGGTACTTCCTCACACAAATCTCCTTCCCAAGCTCACTTACTCTCACCACCCTCTTCCCCCCAACATTCTCTCTTCTTTTCTGAAAACCCATACAAATTTTCACCTTCGCCTCCACAAGATAATGATCAGACATCCCTCCAGTTGCACCTCTCAGCACATTAACATCCAAAAGTTTCTCCGCGCGCCTTCAATTAACACGTAATCCAATAACGCTCTCTGGCCACCTCTCCTACTTGCATACATATACTTATGTATATCTCGCTTTTTAAACCAGGTATTCCCAATCGCCAGTCCTTTTTCAGCACATAAATCTACAAGCTATTTCCATTTACAACACTGAACACCCCATGTATACCAATTATTCCCTCAACTGCCACATTACTCACCTTTGCATTCAAATCACCCATCACTATAACCCGGTCTTGTGCATCAAAACTACTAACACACTCATTCAGCTGCTCCCAAAACACTTGCCTCTCATGATCTTTCTTCTCATGCCCAGGTGCATATGCACCAATAATCACCCATCTCTCTCCATCAACTTTCAGTTTTACCCATATTAATCTAGAATTTACTTTCTTGCATTCTATCACATACTCCCACAACTCCAGTTTCAGGAGTAGTGCTACTCCTTCCCTTGCTCTTGTCCTCTCTCTCTCTTTCTCTCTCTCTCTCTCTCTCTCTCTCTCTCTCTCTCTCTCTCTCTCTCTCTATATATATATATATATATATTTTTTTTTGCTTTGTCGCTGTCTCCCGTGTTTGCGAGGTAGCGCAAGGAAACAGACAAAAGAAATGGCCCAACCCACCCCCATACACATGTATATACATACGTCCACACACGCAAATATACATACCTACACAGCTTTCCATGGTTTACCCCAGACGCTTCACATGCCCTGATTCAATCCACTGACAGCACGTCAACCCCGGTATACCACATCGATCCAATTCACTCTATTCCTTGCCCTCCTTTCACCCTCCTGCATGTTCAGGCCCCGATCACACAAAATCTTTTTCACTCCATCTTTCCACCTCCAATTTGGACTCCCACTTCTCCTCGTTCCCTCCACCTCCGACACATATATCCTCTTGGTCGATCTTTCCTCACACATTCTCTCCATGTGCCCAAACCATTTCAAAACACCCTCTTCTGCTCTCTCAACCACACTCTTTTTATTTCCACACATCTCTCTTACCCTTACGTTACTTACTCGATCAAACCACCTCACACTACACATTGTCCTCAAACATCTCATTTCCAGCACATCCATCCTCCTGCGCACAACTCTATCCATAGCCCACGCCTCGTAACCATACAACATTGTTGGAACCACTATTCCTTCAAACATACCCATTTTTGCTTTCCGAGATAATGTTCTCGACTTCCACACATTCTTCAAGGCTCCCAGGATTTTCGCCCCCTCCCCCACCCTATGATCCACTTCCGCTTCCATGGTTCCATCCGCTGCCAGATCCACTCCCAGATATCTAAAACACTTTACTTCCTCCAGTTTTTCTCCATTCAAACTTACCTCCCAATTGACTTGACCCTCAACCCTACTGTACCTAATAACCTTGCTCTTATTCACATTTACTCTTAACTTTCTTCTTTCACACACTTTACCAAACTCAGTCACCAGCTTCTGCAGTTTCTCACATGAATCAGCCACCAGCGCTGTATCATCAGCGAACAACAACTGACTCGCTTCCCAAGCTCTCTCATCCACAACAGACTTCATACTTGCCCCTCTTTCCAAGACTCTTGCATTCACCTCCCTAACAACCCCATCCATAAACAAATTAAACAACCATGGAGACATCACACACCCCTGCTGCAATCCTACATTCACTGAGAACCGATCACTTTCCTCTCTTCCTACACGTACACATGCCTTACATCCTTGATTAAAACTTTTCACTGCTTCTAACAACTTGCCTCCCACACCATATATTCTTAATACCTTCCAAAGAGCATCTTTATCAACTCTATCATATGCCTTCTCCAGATCCATAAATGCTACATACAAATCCATTTGCTTTTGCTAAGTATTTCTCACATACATTCTTGAAAGCAAACACCTGATCCACACATCCTCTACCACTTCTGAAACCACACTGCTCTTCCCCAATCTGATGCTCTGTACATGCCTTCACCCTCTCAATCAATATATATATATATATATATATATATATATATACATACACATGTGTATGTGGAAGGGTTGGGCCATTCTTTCGTCTATTTCCTTGCGCTACCTCACTAACGCGGGAGACAGCAACAAAATAAAATATATAAAAAATGAATAATATATACCCATGTATATCCATACACATCCATACACGCACATATACATACCTATACATTTAAACATATATACACATACACGTTTTTGGATCTGTATATATGTACACTTTGAAATGTATAGGTATGTATATGTGCGTGTGTGGACGTGTATGTATATACATGTATATGTAGGTGGGTTGGGCCATTGTTTCGTCTGTTTCCTTGCACTACTCTTGCTGACACAAGAGACAGCGACAAAGTATAATAAATAAATAAATAACATACACAGACATATATATATATACATATTCTGTGTACAGAATGGAAAAAGGTGAGAACAATGGAAGTAAGGGGAGTGGGGGAGGAATGGGATGTATTTAGGGAATCAGTGATGGATTGCGCAAAAGATGCTTGTGGCATGAGAAGAGTGGGAGGTGGGCTGTTTAAAAAGGGTAGTGAGTGGTGGGATGAAGAAGTAAGAGTATTAGTGAAAGAGAAGAGAGAGGCATTTGGACGATTTTTGCAGGGAAAAAATGCAATTGAGTGGGAGAAGTATAAAAGAAAGAGACAGGAGGTCAAGAGAAAGGTGCAAGAGGTGAAAAAAAGGGCAAATGAGAGTTGGGGTGAGAGACTATCAGTAAATTTTAGGGAGAATAAAAAGATGTTCTGGAAGGAGGTAAATAGGGTGCGTAAGACAAGGGAGCAAATGGGAACTTCAGTGAAGGGCGTAAATGGGGAGGTGATAACAAGTAGTGGTGATGTGAGAAGGAGATGGAATGAGTATTTTGAAGGTTTGTTGAATGTGTCTGATGACAGAGTGGCAGATATAGGGTGTTTTGGTCGAGGTGGTGTGCAAAGTGAGAGGGTTAGGGAAAATGATTTGGTAAACAGAGAAGAGGTAGTAAAAGCCTTGCGGAAGATGAAAGCCGGCAAGGCAGCAGGTTTGGATGGTATTGCAGTGGAATTTATTAAAAAAGGGGGTGACTGTATTGTTGACTGGTTGGTAAGGTTATTTAATGTATGTATGACTCATGGTGAGGTGCCTGAGGATTGGCGGAATGCGTGCATAGTGCCATTGTACAAAGGCAAAGGGGATAAGAGTGAGTGCTCAAATTACAGAGGTATTAGTTTGTTGAGTATTCCTGGTAAATTATATGGGAGGGTATTGATTGAGAGGGTGAAGGCATGTACAGAGCATCAGATTGGGGAAGAGCAGTGCGGTTTCAGAAGTGGTAGAGGATGTGTGGATCAGGTGTTTGCTTTGAAGAATGTATGTGAGAAATACTTAGAAAAGCAAATGGATTTGTATGTAGCATTTATGGATCTGGAGAAGGCATATGATAGAGTTGATAGAGATGCTCTGTGGAAGGTATTAAGAATATATGGATGGTGTGGGAGGCAAGTTGTTAGAAGCAGTGAAAAGTTTTTATTGAGGATGTAAGGCATGTGTACGTGTAGGAAGAGAGGAAAGTGATTGGTTCTCAGTGAATGTAGGTTTGCGGCAGGGGTGTGTGATGTCTCCATGGTTGTTTAATTTGTTTATGGATGGGGTTGTTAGGGAGGTAAATGCAAGAGTCCTGGAAAGAGGGGCAAGTATGAAGTCTGTTGGGGATGAGAGAGCTTGGGAAGTGAGTCAGTTGTTGTTCGCTGATGATACAGCGCTGGTGGCTGATTCATGTGAGAAACTGCAGAAGCTGGTGACTGAGTTTGGTAAAGTGTGTGGAAGAAGAAAGTTAAGAGTAAATGTGAATAAGAGCAAGGTTATTAGGTACAGTAGGGTTGAGGGTCAAGTCAATTGGGAGGTGAGTTTGAATGGAGAAAAACTGGAGGAAGTGAAGTGTTTTAGATATCTGGGAGTGGATCTGTCAGCGGATGGAACCATGGAAGCGGAAGTGGATCATAGGGTGGGGGAGGGGGCGAAAATTTTGGGAGCCTTGAAAAATGTGTGGAAGTCGAGAACATTATCTCGGAAAGCAAAAATGGGTATGTTTGAAGGAATAGTGGTTCCAACAATGTTGTATGGTTGCGAGGCGTGGGCTATGGATAGAGTTGTGCGCAGGAGGATGGACGTGCTGGAAATGAGATGTTTGAGGAAAATGTGTGGTGTGAGGTGGTTTGATCGAGTAAGTAACGTAAGGGTAAGAGAGATGTGTGGAAATAAAAAGAGCGTGGTTGAGAGAGCAGAAGAGGGTGTTTTGAAATGGTTTGGGCACATGGAGAGAATGAGTGAGGAAAGATTGACCAAGAGGATATATGTGTCGGAGGTGGAGGGAACGAGGAGAAGAGGGAGACCAAATTGGAGGTGGAAAGATGGAGTGAAAAAGATTTTGTGTGATCGGGGCCTGAACATGCAGGAGGGTGAAAGGAGGGCAAGGAATAGAGTGAATTGGAGCGATGTGGTATACAGGGGTTGACGTGCTGTCAGTGGATTGAGTCGGGGCATGTGAAGCGTCTGGGGTAAACCATGGAAAGCTGTGTAGGTATGTATATTTGCGTGTGTGGACGTGTGTATGTACATGTGTATGGGGGGGGGGGGTTGGGCCATTTCTTTCGTCTGTTTCCTTGCGCTACCTCGCAAACGCGGGAGACAGCGACAAAGTATTAAAAAAAAAAAAAAAAAAAAATATATATCTAACTTTGATATTCTGCTAATTAACAGTGGATATTATTGGTATATAATGAAAGGTGATTCAAGCAAGCAAAGTTGTGAATAGCTAAATAATGGTGCAAAGAATAAGCTACAATACTAGAAGTATTCCATGTCAGAAATTATTGTACTATATTAGAGCTTTGGAAAGTAAACATGAAATGTTATTTCCCCTGTTGTACATGTATATTTGTGATGTTTAGTTTAGTTTTATCCATACTATTATCATTTATATGCTTTCTCTTAGTATTAGAATATGATTTATGTATCAGACTAATGTTCAACTCATGGGCTGCACTGTAAAATTGAGTAAGATATTATTATTATTATTATTATTATTATTATTATTATTATTATTATCCCTGGTGATAGGGGAGAAAGAATACTTCCCACGTATTCCCTGCGTGTCGTAGAAGGCAACTAAAAGGGGAGGGAGTGGGGGGCTGGAAATCCTCCCCTCTCGTTTTTTTTTGATTTTCCAAAAGAAGGAACAGAGAACGAGGCCAGGTGAGGATATTCCCTCAGAGGCCCAGTCCTCTGTTCTTAACGCTACCTTGCTAACGCGGGAAATGGCGAATAGTATGAAAGAAAGAAAATATATATATATATATATATATATATATATATATATATATATATATGGTTGTTTAATTTGTTTATGGATGGGGTTGTTAGGGAGGTAAATGCAAGAGTTTTGGAAAGAGGGGTAAGTATGAAGTCTGTTGGGGATGAGAGAGCTTGGGAAGTGAGTCAGTTGTTCGCTGATGATACAGCGCTGGTGGCTGATTCATGTGAGAAACTGCAGAAGCTGGTGACTGAGTTTGGTAAACTGTGTGGAAGAAGAAAGTTAAGAGTAAATGTGAATAAGAGCAAGGTTATTAGGTACAGTAGGGTTGAGGGTCAAGTCAATTGGGAGGTGAGTTTGAATGGAGAAAAACTGGAGGAAGTGAAGTGTTTTAGATATCTGGGAGTGGATCTGGCAGCGGATGGAACCATGGAAGCGGAAGTGGATCATAGGGTGGGGGAGGGGGCGAAAATTCTGGGGGCCTTGAAGAATGTGTGGAAGTCGAGAACATTATCTCGGAAAGCAAAAATGGGTATGTTTGAAGGAATAGTGGTTCCAACAATGTTGTATGGTTGCGAGGCGTGGGCTATGGATAGAGTTGTGCGCAGGAGGACGGATGTGCTGGAAATGAGATGTTTGAGGACAATGTGTGGTGTGAGGTGGTTTGATCGAGTGAGTAACGTAAGGGTAAGAGAGATGTGTGGAAATAAAAAGAGCGTGGTTGAGAGAGCAGAAGAGGGTGTTTTGAAGTGATTTGGGCACATGGAGAGGATGAGTGAGGAAAGATTGACCAAGAGGATATATGTGTCGGAGGTGGAGGGAGCAAGGAGAAGAGGGAGACCAAATTGGAGGTGGAAAGATGGAGTGAAAAAGATTTTGTGTGATCGGGGCCTGAACATGCAGGAGGGTGAAAGGAGGGCAAGGAATAGAGTGAATTGGAGCGATGTGGTATACCGGGGTTGACGTGCTGTCAGTGGATTGAATCAAGGCATGTGAAGCGTCTGGGGTAAACCATGGAAAGCTGTGTAGGTATGTATATTTGCGTGTGTGGACATATGTATATACATGTGTATGGGGGTGGGTTGGGCCATTTCTTTCGTCTGTTTCCTTGCGCTACCTCGCAAACGCGGGAGACAGCGACAAAGTATAAAAAAAAAAAAAATATATATATATATATATTATATATATACACATGTACATAATTCATACTTGCTGCCTTTATTCATTCCCGTCGCCTCCCCGCCCCACATGAAATAACAACCCCCTCCCCCCACATGCACGTGAGGTAGCAGTAGGAAAAGACAACGAAGGCCGCATTCGTTTACCCTCAGTCTTCAGCTGTCATGTATAATGCAGTGAAACCACAGCTTCCTTTCCACATCCAGGCCCCACAAAAGTTTCCATGGTTTAACCCAGACACTTCACATGCCCTGGTTCAATCCACTGACAGCACTTCGACCCCGGTATACCACATCATTCCAAAAGAAGGAACAGAGTAGGGGGCCAAGTAAGGATTTTCCTTCTTAGGCTCAGTCATCTGTTCTTAACGCTACCTCGCTAATGCGGGAAATGGCAAATGCATATGATGATGAATATATATATATATATATATATATATATATATATATATATATATATATATATATATATCTTTCTTTCATACTATTCGCCATTTCCCGCATTAGCGAGGTAGCGTTGAGAACAGAGGACTGGGCCCTTGAGGGAATATCCTCACCTGGGCCCCTTCTCTGTTCCCTCTTTTGGAAAATTAAAAAAAAAAAAAAAAAAAAAAGTGAGAGGGGAGGATTTCCAGCCCCCCGCTCCCTCCCCTTTTAGTCGCCTTCTACGACACGCAGGGAATACGTGGGAAGTATTCTTTCTCCCCTATCCCCAGGGATAATATATATATATATATACTGATTTGGTAAACAGAGAAGAGGTAGTAGAAGCTTTGCGGAAGATGAAAGCCGGCAAGGCAGCAGGTTTGGATGGTATTGCAGTGGAATTTATTAAAAAAGGGGGTGACTGTATTGTTGACTGGTTGGTAAGGTTATTTAATGTATGTATGACTCATGGTGAGGTGCCTGAGGATTGGCGGAATGCGTGCATAGTGCCATTGTACAAAGGCAAAGGGGATAAGAGTGAGTGCTCAAATTACAGAGGTATAAGTTTGTTGAGTATTCCTGGTAAGTTATATGGGAGGGTATTGATTGAGAGGGTGAAGGCATGTACAGAGCATCAGATTGGGGAAGAGCAGTGCGGTTTCAGAAGTGGTAGAGGATGTGTGGATCAGGTGTTTGCTTTGAAGAATGTATGTGAGAAATACTTAGAAAAGCAAATGGATTTGTATGTAGCATTTATGGATCTGGAGAAGGCATATGATAGAGTTGATAGAGATGCTCTGTGGAAGGTATTAAGAATATATGGTGTGGGAGGAAAGTTGTTAGAAGCAGTGAAAAGTTTTTATCGAGGATGTAAGGCATGTGTACGTGTAGGAAGAGAGGAAAGTGATTGGTTCTCAGTGAATGTAGGTTTGCGGCAGGGGTGTGTGATGTCTCCATGGTTGTTTAATTTGTTTATGGATGGGGTTGTTAGGGAGGTAAATGCAAGAGTCCTGGAAAGAGGGGCAAGTATGAAGTCTGTTGGGGATGAGAGAGCTTGGGAAGTGAGTCAGTTGTTGTTCGCTGATGATACAGCGCTGGTGGCTGATTCATGTGAGAAACTGCAGAAGCTGGTGACTGAGTTTGGTAAAGTGTGTGGAAGAAGAAAGTTAAGAGTAAATATGAATAAGAGCAAGGTTATTAGGTACAGTAGGGGTGAGGGTCAAGTTAATTGGGAGGTGAGTTTGAATGGAGAAAAACTGGAGGAAGTGAAGTGTTTTAGATATCTGGGAGTGGATCTGTCAGTGGATGGAACCATGGAAGCGGAAGTGGATCATAGGGTGGGGGAGGGGGCGAAAATTTTGGGAGCCTTGAAAAATGTGTGGAAGTCGAGAACATTATCTCGGAAAGCAAAAATGGGTATGTTTGAAGGAATAGTGGTTCCAACAATGTTGTATGGTTGCGAGGCGTGGGCTATGGATAGAGATGTGCACAGGAGGATGGATGTGCTGGAAATGAGATGTTTGAGGAAAATGTGTGGTGTGAGGTGGTTTGATCGAGTAAGTAACGTAAGGGTAAGAGAGATGTGTGGAAATAAAAAGAGCGTGGTTGAGAGAGCAGAAGAGGGTGTTTTGAAATGGTTTGGGCACATGGAGAGAATGAGTGAGGAAAGATTGACCAAGAGGATATATGTGTCGGAGGTGGAGGGAACGAGGAGAAGAGGGAGACCAAATTGGAGGTGGAAAGATGGAGTGAAAAAGATTTTGTGTGATCGGGGCCTGAACATGCAGGAGGGTGAAAGGAGGGCAAGGAATAGAGTGAATTGGAGCAATGTGGTATACAGGGGTTGACGTGCTGTCAGTGGATTGAATCAAGGCATGTGAAGCGTCTGGGGTAAACCATGGAAAGCTGTGTAGGTATGTATATTTGCGTGTGTGGACGTGTGTATGTACATGTGTATGGGGGGGGGTTGGGCCATTTCTTTCGTCTGTTTCCTTGCGCTACCTCGCAAACGCGGGAGACAGCGACAAAGTATATAAAAAAAAAAAAAAAAAAATATATATATAGAGAGAGAGAGAGAGAGAGAGAGAGAGAGAGAGAGAGAGAGAGAGAGAGAGAGAGAGATTCAACAATATCAGTCATTCCCTGAAATTCATTTCCTTTACCATACCATTATCGAGCCATGAAAGATCTCTGCACTTTTTTTAGTTCTGCAAATCTGCATGCCTTGTAGGGCGATGCTAGTACAAAGCAGCATCCTATTTGTGAGTCTACAATAGTACCATTTTACCATAATGGACCAACGGCATGGCTGTATATATATATATATATATATATATATATATATCTACAACATCAGTGTGAAAGATATTAATAACTCCAAAAACAGAATTATGTGTTTTCTTTGCATTTTAGAAATGTTGGGAATGACTAAAGAGCATGATCTCTTGAACACTTATCAGGCACAGTAATTCCCTAAAAACAATACTTTTTCAATCCATGCAGAATGGATTATGTCCAGTGCAGGGGATAAGGGTCAGAGGGAAAGAAGGCACTGCAGAGGGTGGGGCTCAGGGAAGCAGAGGACCATGAAGGGGTAGAAGTTGGGGCAGAGGAGGAAAGCAAAAGGGGTGGGGGGTCAGTTTAGGGAAGCCTGTGTAGGGAATGGAAGGGTTATGAAAGCAGAGGGGATTCCAAGGAGGTAAGGGTTGAGATGAGGGAGGGCTGTAAGAGACATGGGAAGTCAGGAAAGACTGGCCATTGCAGAGGGTAGAGTCAGTGTAATGGAGGGCTTTGCAGGGTATATGGGGGTCAGGGTAAGGAAAGGCGATACAAGAAATAGGGGTTGGGGAGGGTAGGTCTTTGTAGGGTGTGGGATCAAGGCAAGGAAGGGTCTTGGAAGACGTAGAGGTGTGGGGAGAGGTCCTAGCAGAAGATGGGAGTCAGAGAAGTGGAGGGCCATGCTTGGGTTGGAGGAATAGGAAGGGGAGGGCAGTCCAAGAGATGAGTAGATGAGGTGGAGGGCCATGTGGAGAGTATAGGTCATGGGTCACATAAGTCAATTTCCATCCATTAAAACACATGAAATTATTGAAACTTTAGAGTTAAGTTCAAGGCCTGCCATACAAGCTTGTAATAAGTAAGTCACAGTGGGAAGGAGTAAGCAAATCGGGAAAAATGTGGGCTTAATATATAGTGAAAATGAGTGAACACATTCAGAAATCTACAGAACCTAAAATAAATTCCTAATCCCAGGTAACTGAGTGTTATAATATAAACACATCAGTATACTGTGGTATGCTCCTGAGGAGCAAGTGCCGTAATTAATACTCAAGTAAAGTGGGCAGCAGTACTACCAGTCAATGTGTGTCATCAATGTTTATATTTTATGGTAGTTGGTACAACTGTGAAATCTTGGATCTCGTATATTTTGACTAACACAACACATTTACGATAAATCTCATCTGCCACGTGAAGTTAATTTCTATGTGCTTCACTTTTATGTCAATGAATGACACAGTTAGCCTGATATCTATACCACTCCTCACTATCATATGCCTTTTACAACTGAAAACTAACTCTACTTATCAAGCAGCTCCAGTGTGTTTCATCTTAATTAACTGTATTCCATTAATAGGTGTTTCTTCCTAATCCATATCTATTTCTATGGTATTCCGAACGAATTTCTTTTCTGGAAGTAAATATTCGATTGTAAAAGGGTAGGCAGGAGATATGGATGCACAGCAGAAACTGTCTAGTTCATATAAAAGGTAATCAGGTATAATATTTGTACTGTGAAGTCTATTACGACTCCAGTAGTATCGCTGACATCCCATAACCAGCTGGGCTTTCCACTTGATTACAGGCAATAAATTCATTCTAGATTAAAATTGAGAGCATTCTAAAACAAAAATTATTATAACCTTTCATGTGGTGCCACCTGTCCGTCCCAAAAGAATATCTTGAAGATCAGTACGAGTGAAGAACTGTCAAGTTCGCTTTTGTTGTCGGTGAAGCAGACGAAACCTCGCGATAAGTTTCCTAGGAGGGTGGACACTGCTATATCTATGATGTATCCTGGAAGGCTGAAGCCCGCCATTTGTCTCCAGTGTTCTCGGATGATTTCATCAAAGATAACATGAATAAAAACAGTAATTTTTCTGCACTCATTCTTGTTCTAATTCAGTTCAGTAGTATCCATGCAGTGGAGCTGTTACTAGCCGTATATGAAACTAATACTGAAAGGGGAAACACTCAAATAGGTTCTATAATATCAGCTACTAATACTTATCAAGATAGTAATGATTCAATAATAATTATACCGTTATCTGTGAAAATTATATCATTTGAGTTATTTTAATAACAAAATAATCATGATACTAATATTACTTCCTTGGCCCAACTTGTGTTCATCTAATCATATCATTGCATAATTTGGCTTTAAGGTAAAAATAGTCACATATACTGCTGATGATAAATGAGTCATCTTTATCCTGTAACTAACTGACTGAAGTAAGGTATTCCTTAATTTTGTAAGTATTTAAAATTTCTATCAAAATTATTCATTCTAAGGACCCTTCTCACATTCAAATCACCTGACCACAGGTGATTACTACCTCTTTCGTCAGTAGGGCCTACTAACCCGACGCCAGACCTTTGCCTTCCTCTTCTGGCCGGATAGTGTCGTCAGCAGGACCCTTTAAGCTAGCCGCCTTGCCTTCCTTTGACGCCCGACTATCACCTCTGTCGTCAGTAGCTGGTGAATATGTAAAGTATAAGCAGCCAAAACTACTTTTTCTGCCAATGCTACGACCAACACGTATACCGTCTGTTACTACCACTACTAGTAGTAGGATAAGTAGTAGTAGTAACAGTAACGGTGAAAAAGGAGTGCAATTGGTAGGAGCTGGGTGAGCTTTAGCAATCTTGATGCAAAGGAACGAATCCTGGTGCTAGGGAATCTAAATGCAAGGTATGGCAGCTGAAGCTATAACTAGGGGGAAAGGGGTCCCCGGTGTAAATGGAAATGGGGAAAAGTAGGTAGAACTGTGGTGCGAGAGACATCGCAGCACGAAATACAGTGTTTGAGAAAAGATTCGTTGATAAGTACATGTAGTTGAGTAGGAGTGTGGGCAGCGTAAGTTAATACATTATTTGTTAATTGCCAAGGAGTGGCTGCTGGGTGTGTAGGTGATGAGAGGTGCAGCAGGTGGAATATATGATAATTTCATGGTGGATGCGAGTGTGAAAGCTGGTGGTGGGTTTAGGAAACGATGAATTTACGTGTGTGGAATTGGTGAAAGCGAGCAAGCATGGACAAGTGGCTAATGTGTAGAGAAAATAAGAAAGATTGAGTGAAGAATGGCATGAGGTGAGAGTAAATGAAATAAAGTGGAAAGCTTTTACGAAAATAGTGCTTTCATATGCTGGCGAAGAGTGTGACATGCGAAAAGTGGGTTGTGGACGTTTGAGATTGGGTAGCGAGTGGTGGAATGAGGAAACTAAAGAGCAGGAAGTGAAGCAAGGGGGAGGTACATGGGCGGAATCTGCAGGACAGTAGACCAAATGAATGGGTATGAGTACAAGAGAAAGCAGCAGGAAGTCAATAAAAAGGTATGAGAACTGAAAAGAAAGCGAATGTGGAGTGAGAGTAACGATGAACTTAATGCAAAGATGTTTTAGAAGAAGACATATAGTATTAGAACACGAGAACAAATGGGATCGATGGTGCGCGGAGTGGATATTGAAGTGGTAACAGGCAAGGATATGAACAACAGATGGCGTAAGTATTTTTAAGGACAGTTGAATTATCTAAATGATAGGGTTGCGGATTTTTTTTTCATGAGGTGGCACGTGGAGTGAGAGTTAAGGCGAACTTTTGGTGAAATGAGAGGAGGCAGGGAAAAGTCTGATAAGATAAAATGAGGTAAAACACCGGAAGTGTAAAGAGCATTCCAGTTCAGTTTTTCGAGACAATGAAATAGAAATGCAGTTGATTTGTTAGTTGAGTTCTTCGACATTTGCATGGTCTAGGGTGACGTGCCCAAGGACTGGTGGAGAGCATTTGCAGCGCTCTATTATAAAGGTGAGGTCAAAACTGAATGTTCGAATTACAGAAGTATAATTCTTTTGAGTATATCTGGTAAGGAGTATGGAGAGTGGTGATTAAGGGGGTGTTATGCTCAGAACCTCTGAAAAGAAGAGCAATGCGATTCCAAGAGAGGCTGAGGATGTACGGACAAGTGTTCAGTTTGAAGAATTCGTGTGAAAAATACTTGAAGGAAGATCTTTGGCATTAATGGATCTGAAGAAAGATGCCTTTGGGGAGGTGCTCCGGATATATAGTTAGAGTAATGCATATAAGGAAATAGGATGGGAGGAAGGTGAGAGGTTCCTGGTGAAGGTGAGTCTACAACATGCTGAGGGTTGGGAAGAATGGGAGGTTAATCACTCGCCGTTTGAGAAGGCGTCTCTAGTGATAGACTCTAGAAACAGTAGAAAATGGTGACAGAACATAGAAGTAAGTGTAAAAGAAGAAAGTTGAAATTAATTGTGAACAAGAGAGCAGCAGGGGGATGAGGCAGGAGGGTTTGTTCAAATGGGAAATATGTGAAAGAAGTGGGGTGCTTTAGACAGTCTAACATCAGGCAGTGGACGTGGTAGTGGATGATGGAAATGTTAAAGTGTCTCTTCAGAAAAAGTCAGGTGGTTAGATGTTATTCCACGTCATCTAGGTGTACCTTAGAAAGTTAGTTTTCAACTAGTCAGAGGTTCTTCCTTCTTGTCATGGGGAGGAATTGAAACATTTGTTCTTCGAGTCTCTCGCTGAGCTGAGCCCAACTGCTCTCGCTCAAGTGTTTGTTGGAAGACGTTTGTTGTTGCCGTCGAAGGGAACGGCAGTGTTTGCTGCTACTGTTGATCTGTTTGCTGCTACTGTTGATCTGGGGAAGGTGTGTCGTCAGAGGTCCCGGCCACATGTTCCTTCTGCCCGAGGACCAAGATGGCTACGACAAAGACTGCCGACATCACACAAGGGAATTATCTGCCGCCACTTGAGTTATAGTGTTGTGTGACGTAGGCGTGACGTAAGGTAGTTATGACTTGCGCCTCCATGACCGTTACAGGCGGGTCGTCATGCCAGGACTCCTGCAGAAAAGCGAAAGAATTAGCCTGAGTATCGGGTGGTTGTCTGCTGCATGTTACTACATGCAGCAGACAACCAGGCTTGAGTGAATGAGATTTGTCAGGAGGATAAGAGAGATATCCCTGGGAGTCATCACATACTGTATTTCTGACACAAGTCTGTCCATATGACATGAATGGTTCATTACAAACATTATGAGCATTAAAAGTACATGTAAAGAACCAAATTATCTATCACCATCAGAAACCTTATTTTCATTCTTAAAGATCTGTCCTTGAGAGCTCCAGTAAGGTCCCCAATCAGTCCTTATCTTTATCTATCACCAGTATATCCTCTCCTGACCCCATGAGGTGGGTCACGTACATGTAGCCTGAAAAATCGCTCATAAACATTCTCAACCTATGCACAGGCTCTCAACATTCTCAACCTATGCACAGGCTCTCAACATAACCAATGCACAGGCTCTCAACATTCTCAACCTATGCACAGGCTCTCAACATTCTCAACCTATGCACAGGCTCTCAACCTATGCACAGGCTCTCAACATTCTCAACCTATGCACAGGCTCTCAACATAACCAATGCACAGGCTCTCAACATTCTCAACCTATGCACAGGCTCTCAACATTCTCAACCTATGCACAGGCTCTCAACCTATGCACAGGCTCTCAACATTCTCAACCTGTGCACAGGCTCTCAACATTCTCAACCTATGCACAGGCTCTCAACATTCTCAACCTATGCACAGGCTCTCAACATAACCAATGCACAGGCTCTCAACATTCTCAACCTATGCACAGGCTCTCAACCTATGCACAGGCTCTCAACATTCTCAACCTGTGCACAGGCTCTCAACATTCTCAACCTATGCACAGGCTCTCAACCTATGCACAGGCTCTCAACATTCTCAACCTATGCACAGGCTCTCAACATTCTCAACCCAAGCACAGGCTCTCAATGTAAAATATGAATTTTAACGTATTCTCATAATTTTCACACTTCATACTAAATTCAGATGAACATACGTTTGAAGAGTAGTGCTGACCATCTTGCTTGCCATTTCTTACATAACCCAACTTTACCATCTTAAACATCTCTAATGCAGTTCTTCCCTTCATCCATACTGTCTTCTTTTGCCATATATGCATTGCTCTCCTTCCCAATGTCTAATATTAGTGTGCCAATGGACACATCTCTCTTACTGTCATTTCCACACAATTCTATACCACCTTCAAATCCTACAAACTTTATCCTTTCTCACTATCAATTTCATTATACTGTCGCTCATGAAACATACTTCGCTTCACCTTCCAGGTCACATCATCATCCTCCAAACTATAGTTTACTTTGCTTTCAGACTCATCATTTGCGTTCACTCAGACACGCCATCATTTGACCCATCCCTTTCCCTTGTGTGTAGCCTGTCTTGCCTATCCCTTTGCCATATGTGTGACCTGTCTTCCCTATCCCTTTACCATGTGTGTGACCTGTCTTCCTTATCCCTTTGCCATATGTGTGACCTGTCTTTCCTATCCCTTTACCATGTGTGACCTGTCTTCCCTATACCTTTACCATGTGTGTGACCTGTCTTCCCTATACCTTTACCATGTGTGACCTGTCTTCCCTTTACCATGTGTGTGACCTGTCTTCCCTATCCCTTTACCATGTGTGTGACCTGTCTTCCCTATCCCTTTACCATGTGTGTGACCTGTCTTCCCTATCCCTTTACCATGTGTGACCTGTCTTCCCCATACCTTTACCATGTGTGTGACCTGTCTTCCCTATCCCTTTACCATGTGTGTGACCTGTCTTCCCTATACCTTTACCATGTGTGTGACCTGTCTTCCCTATACCTTTACCATGTGTGTGACCTGTCTTCCCTATACCTTTACCATGTGTGTGACCTGTGATCCCTATACCTTTACCATGTGTGTGACCTGTGATCCCTATACCTTTACCATGTGTGTGACCTGTCTTCCCTATACCTTTACCATGTGTGACCTGTCTTCCCTATACCTTTACCATGTGTGTGACCTGTGATCCCTATACCTTTACCATGTAAGACCTGTCTTCCCTATCCCTTTACCATGTGTGTGACCTGTCTTCCCTATACCTTTACCATGTGTGACCTGTCTTCCCTATACCTTTACCATGTGTGTGACCTGTGATCCCTATACCTTTACCATGTGTGTGACCTGCGATCCCTATACCTTTACCATGTGTGTGACCTGTCTTCCCTATCCCTTTACCATGTGTGTGACCTGTCTTCCCTATCCCTTTACCATGTGTGTGACCTGTCTT
Organism: Panulirus ornatus; assembly: GCF_036320965.1. Classification (NCBI taxonomy): domain Eukaryota; kingdom Metazoa; phylum Arthropoda; class Malacostraca; order Decapoda; family Palinuridae; genus Panulirus; species Panulirus ornatus. The sequence goes on from NC_092248.1 coordinate 14,082,353, forward strand.
CCCTATCCCTTTACCATGTGTGTGACCTGTCTTCCCTATACCTTTACCATGTGTGACCTGTCTTCCCTATACCTTTACCATGTGTGTGACCTGTCTTCCCTATCCCTTTGCCATATGTGTGACATGTCTTCCCTATCCCTTTACCATGTGTGTGACCTGTCTTCCCTATACCTTTACCATGTGTGACCTGTCTTCCCTATACCTTTACCATGTGTGTGACCTGTCTTCCCTATCCCTTTACCATGTGTGTGACCTGTCTTCCCTATACCTTTACCATGTGTGACCTGTCTTCCCTATACCTTTACCATGTGTGTGACCTGTCTTCCCTATCCCTTTGCCATATGTGTGACCTGTCTTCCCTATACCTTTACCATGTGTGTGACCTGTCTTCCCTATACCTTTACCATGTGTGACCTGTCTTCCCTATACCTTTACCATGTGTGTGACCTGTCTTCCCTATCCCTTTACCATGTGTGTGACCTGTCTTCCCTATACCTTTACCATGTGTGACCTGTCTTCCCTATACCTTTACCATGTGTGTGACCTGTCTTCCCTATACCTTTACCATGTGTGTGACCTGTGATCCCTATACCTTTACCATGTGTGTGACCTGTCTTCCCTATACCTTTACCATGTGTGACCTGTCTTCCCTATACCTTTACCATGTGTGTGACCTGTGATCCCTATACCTTTACCATGTAAGACCTGTCTTCCCTATACCTTTACCATGTGTGACCTGTCTTCCCTATACCTTTACCATGTGTGACCTGTCTTCCCTATACCTTTACCATGTAAGACCTGTCTTCCCTATCCCTTTACCATGTGTGTGACCTGTCTTCCTTATCCCTTTACCATATGCGTGGCCTGTCTTAAGTATCCCTTCATCATATGACAGGTGGTGCTGGTGGTGGTGGCAGGTGGTTCTGGTGGTGGCGGCATGTGGTGTTGGTAGGTCGTAATTTGTGGTGGCGGCAGGTGGTACTGGCGGTTGTGACAGGTGGTACTGGTGGTGGGGACAGATGATACTAGTGGTGGTGACACACGGTACAGTTGGTAGCAGCAGGTGGTACTAATGGTGACGACAGGTGGTGGTAGTGGTAGCGGCAGATGGTACTGGTCGTAGCAGCAGGTGATTCTGGTGATACCGACAGACGGTACTTCAAGTGCCGCCATCAGGGCGGATGACGTCAGAGTCCACCCTATATAAAGGTAGGTTGGGAGGGTGGGCCACAGTACAGATGTAGCAAGCAGCCTGTACAAACTAACCTCTCCCAGTTGATAGCAAGCACAAAGCTCTCCTAAACCTTCGCCAGGGACCCAAACTAACATTTAGCTTTTATATTTTCCCGACGCAGGTGAGATGCAAAGCTGTTGTACCATCTGGTGGGCCAGTGTTGGTGGAGTTGTGCCAGTTGGTGGAACAGTAGTAGTGTTGTACCAACTGGCAGGACCGTATTAGTGGGGCTGTACCAGCTAGTGAGGTAGTAGCAGTAGTGGTGTTGTACCAGCTGGTGATACAGTACTAGTAGTGTATCAGCAGGTGGGGTAGTGTAAGTGGAGTTGTAACAACTGGTGGAACAGTAGTACTGGTTGTACCAAATGGTAGGGCAGTGTTAGTGAAGTTGTACCAGCTGGTGGAACAGTAGTAATGGTCTTGTACCACCTGAAAGGACAGTAGTAATGGTGTTGTAAAAGCTGGTAGGGCAGTGTTTGTGGAGTTGTGCCAAACAAAGACAGCAGTAGTGGTGTTGTACCAGCTGGGGGAGGGGGGGGGAGCGGTGGTGTTGTACCTGCTGTTGGGGCAGTGTTAATGGGATTGTACTAAATGGTGAGACAGTAGTAGTGGTGTTGTACCAGCTAGAGGCAGTGTTGATGGAGTTGTACCAACTGGTGGGACAGTAGTAACGGTGGTGTTGCACTAGCTAGTGGGACAGTAGTAGTTGTGTTGTACCAGGTGGGAACAGTAATAGTGGTGTTGCACCAGCTGGTGGGGCAGTGTTGGGGGAGTTGTACCAGGTGGTGAGCAGCAATGGAGGCGGTGCAACAGCTGGTGGGGCAGTGTTAGTGGAGTTGTACAAGCTGGTAGGACAATAGTGGTGGTGTTGCACCAGCTGTTGAGGCAGTGTTGGAGAGTTGCACCAGCTGCTGTGACAGTAGTGGTGGTGTACCAGCTGGTGGGGTAGTGATAGTGGGGCTGAACCAGCTAGTGGGAAATAGTGGCAGTGTTGCACCAGCTGGTGGGGCAGTAGTGGTGTTGTACCAACTGGTGGGACATTAAGTGATGGTGTTTCACCAGCTGGTGGGGCAGTGTTAGTGGAGTTATACCACCTGGTGGGCAGTAGTGGTGGTGTTGCACCAGCTGGTAGGGCAGTGTTAGTGGTGTTGCACCAGCTGGTGCAACACCACTACTGTCCCACCAGCTGGTACAACGCAACTATCACTGCCCCACCAGCCGGTACAACACCACCACTACTGTCACACCAGCTGGTGGGGCAGTGGTGGTGTTGTAGCAGCTAGTGGTAGTAGTATTGTACCAGCAGTTGGAACAGTAGTTGTGGTGTTGTACCAGCTGGTGGGGTAGTGTTAGTAGTGTTGTACCAGCTGGTGGGACAGTAGTGGTGGTGTTGCACAAGCTGGTGGGGCAGTCTTAATGTTGTACCAGCTAAAGGGAAAATAGTGGTGGTGTTGTACCAGCTGGTCAGCCAGTGTTAGTAGTGTTTTACCAGCTGGTGGGACAGTAGTGGTAGTGTTATACCAACTAGTGGAGCAGTGTTAGTGGGGCTATACGAATTAGCGGGACATTAGTGGCATGTTGTACTAGCTGGTAAGGATTCAGGAAGCATATGCTGTGCCAGCTTGTGGGACAGTAGTGGTGGTGTTGTACCAGCTGGTGGAACAGTAGTAATGGTGTTGTACCGGTGGTGTGGTAGATGTGGTGGTGTTGCACCAGCTAGTGTGGCAGTGTTAGTGGAGTTGTACCAGATGGTGGGACAGTAGAGGTGGAGTTGTAACAGCTGCTGGGGCAGTGTTAATGGGCTGTACCAGCTGGTGGGAAAGTAGTGATGGTGTTGCACCAGCTGGTGGGAAAGTAGTGATGGTGTTGCACCAGCTGATGGGGCAGTGCTAGTGTTATACCAGTTAGTGGGACAATAGTGCTGGTGTTGTACCAGCTAAGGGGCAGTGTTAGTGCTGTACCAGCTGGTGAGACAGTAGTGGTGGTGTTGTCCCAGCTGGTGGGGCAGGGTTAGTGGGTTTGTACCAGCTGGTGAGACAGTAGTGGTGGTGTTGTACCAGCTAGTGGGACAGTAGTGGTGGTGTGGCACCAGCTGGTGGGACATTAGTGGTAATGGTGTACCAGCTGGTGGGGCAGTGTTAATGTTCTACCAACTGGTGGGACAGTAGTGGTGGTGTTGTACCAGCTGATGGGGCAATGTTAGTGCTGTACCAGCTGTTGAGACAGTAGTGGTGGTGTTGTACCAGCCGGTGGGGCAGTGTTAGTGTTGTACCAGCTAGTGGGACAATAGTGGTGGTCTTGTATCAGCTGGTGGGGCAGTGTTAGTGGGGCTGTGCCAGCTGGTGAAAGTAGAGGTGGTTGCAGTAGCTGGTGGGACAGTATTAGTGGGATTGTACCTGCTGTTGGAACGGTAGTGGTGGTGACGTACCACCAGGTGGAGGAGTGTGTATTGTACCACCTTGTGGGATGGTAGTGGTGTTGCTGTACCAGCTCATGGGGCAGTGTTAGTGTTGTATCAGCTGAGACAGAAGTGGTGGTGTTGTACCAGTTGGTGGGACAGTGTTTGTGGGGCTGTACCAGCTGGTGAGATAGTAGTGGTGGTGCTGTAGCTGCTGGTGGGGCAGTGTTAATGGTGTTGTACCAGCTAGAGGGGCAATAGTAGCTTTGTGTCAGCTGGTGATGCAGTAAGGGGTGGTACTGTACCAGATGGTGGGGCAGTGATAGTGCTAAACCAGCCGGTGGGCAATATTGGTAGTGTTGTACCAATTGATGGGGCAGTAGTAGTGTTGTGCCAGCTGTTGGGGCAATAGCGGTAGTGTTGTAGCAACTGGTGGGGAAGTGGTAGTGTTGTACCGGCTGAAGAGGCAATACTGGTAGTGTTGTACCAATTGGTGGGGCAGTGGTGGTGTTGTGCCAGCTGGTGAGGTAATAGTGGAATTGTTGTACCAATTGGTGGGGCAGTGGTGGTGTTGTACCAGCTGGTGAGGGAATACTAGTAGTGTTGTATCAATTGATGGGGCAGTGGTAGTGTTGTACCGGCTGATGAGGCAATATGGTAGTGTTGTACCAACTGGTGGATCAGTGGAAGTGTTGTACCAGCTGGTGAGGTAATACTAGTAGTTTTGTACCAATTGATGGGGCAGTGGTAGTGTTGTGCCAGCTGGTGAGGTAATAATGGAAGTGTTGTACCAATTGGTGGGGCAGTGGTGGTGTTGTGCCAGCTGGTGAGGCAATATGGTATTGTTGTACCAACTGGTGGATCAGTGGAAGTGTTGTACCAGCTGGTGAGGTAATACTAGTAGTGTTGTACTAATTGGTGGATCAGTGGAAGTGTTGTACCAGCTGGTGAGGCAATAATGGTAGTGTTGTACCAATTGGTGGGGCAGTGGTAGTGTTGTACCAGTTGGTGAGGCAATATGATAGTGTTGTACCAACTGGTGGATCAGTGGAAGTGTTGTACCAGCTGGTGAGGTAATACTAGTAGTGTTGTACTAATTGGTGGATCAATGGAAGTGTTGTACCAGCTGGTGAGGCAATAATGGTAGTGTTGTACCAATTGGTGGATCAGTGGAAGTGTTGTACCAGCTGGTGAGGCAATAATGGTAGTGTTGTACCAATTGGTGGATCAGTGGAAGTGTTGTACCAGCTGGTGAGGTAATACTGGTAGTGTTGTACCAATTGGTGGATCAGTGGAAGTGTTGTACCAGCTGGTGAGGTAATACTGGTAGTGTTGTACCAATTGGTGGATCAGTGGAAGTGTTGTACCAGCTGGTGAGGTAATACTGGTAGTGTTGTACCAATTGGTGGATCAGTGGAAGTGTTGTACCAGCTGGTGAGGTAATACTGGTAGTGTTGTACCAATTGGTGGATCAGTGGAAGTGTTGTACCAGCTGGTGAGGTAATACTGGTAGTGTTGTACCAGTTGGTGGATCAGTGGAAGTGTTGTACCAGCTGGTGAGGTAATACTGGTAGTGTTGTACCAATTGATGGGGCAGTGGTAGTGTTGTAGCGGCTGATGAGGCAATAATGCTAGTGTTGTACTAATTGGTGGATCAGTGGAAGTGTTGTACCATTTGGTGGATCAGTGGAAGTGTTGCACTAGCTGGTGAGGTAATACTGGTAGTGCTGTACCAATTGGTAGTGTTTTACCGTCTGGTGAGGTAATAGTGGTAGTGTTGAAAAAGCTGGTGAGGCAATAGTGGTAGAGTTGTAACAGCTGGTGAGGTAATAGTGGTAGTGTTGTAATAACTGGTGAGGCAATATTGGTAATGTTGTAAAAGCTGGTGAGATAATAGCGGTAGTGTAACTGCTGGTGAGGCAATAGGGGTAGTGCTATAATATCTGGTGAGGCAATAGTGGTAGTGCTGTACCAGCTGGTGAGACAACAGTGGTAGTGTTGTACCAGCTGGTGAGGCAATAGTGATAGTGCTGGTTAAGAAATAAACATTACATTTCATGGAGTTGTCAACTGGCACACAATAACCATATGGTACATATTAATGGAGTGTCCTTCCTGCTGCAACAAAGTGTTCCATCAATATAATGCCAATGTACTCATCCATATAGATGAGCCATTCTCAATTTCATTTTTTGTCCATATGGCTAAGCCATTCTCTAATATCGTATTTCTTACCTATATAGCCAAGCCAATATCTGATAGTGCATTTTTCACCCATATAGCTGAGCCATTCTCTATCATATTTTTTTGTACACATTTAGCTGAGCTATTCACTAACTATTTCTATAGGTTGCCTTCACATAGCAGAGTCAAGTAGAACACAATCGAAAAGAAATAATTTAGCGCCAAAGCCGCCCTGTAAAAGCTCGTAAGCTACCCTAGGATAATGATACTAAGTATAATAATAATAATAATAATAATAATGATAATGATAATAATAGTAATAATAATAATGATAATAATAATAATAATGATAATAATAATAATAATAATAAACACTTATCAATATCCTAACCTTAGGGTCCCCGTATGGAGGATAGTGCATGCTTTGAGGCTGTTAAAAAATTATAATGATTTCCTTTGGGATCCGGATTATATGTATATATATATATATATATATATATATATATATATATATATATATATATATATATATATATATATATATATTTTTTTTTTTTTTTTTTTTTTTATACTTTGTCGCTGTCTCCCGCGTTTGCGAGGTAGCGCAAGGAAACAGACGAAAGAAATGGCCCAACCCCCCCCCCCCCATACACATGTACATACACACGTCCACACACGCAAATATACATACCTACACAGCTTTCCATGGTTTACCCCAGACGCTTCACATGCCTTGCTTCAATCCACTGACAGCACGTCAACCCCTGTATACCACATGACTCCAATTCACTCTATTTCTTGCCCTCCTTTCACCCTCCTGCATGTTCAGGCCCCGATCACACAAAATCTTTTTTCACTCCATCTTTCCACCTCCAATTTGGTCTCCCTCTTCTCCTCGTTCCCTCCACCTCCGACACATATATCCTCTTGGTCAATCTCTCCTCACTCATTCTCTCCATGTGCCCAAACCATTTCAAAACACCCTCTTCTGCTCTCTCAACCACGCTCTTTTTTATTTCCACACATCTCTCTTACCCTTACGTTACTTACTCGATCAAACCACCTCACACCACACATTGTCCTCAAACATCTCATTTCCAGCACATCCATCCTCCTGCGCACATCTCTATCCATAGCCCACGCCTCGCAACCATACAGCATTGTTGGAACCACTATTCCCTCAAACATACCCATTTTTGCTTTCCGAGATAATGTTCTCGACTTCCACACATTTTTCAAGGCTCCCAAAATTTTCGCCCCCTCCCCCACCCTATGATCCACTTCCGCTTCCATGGTTCCATCCGCTGACAGATCCACTCCCAGATATCTAAAGCACTTCACTTCCTCCAGTTTTTCTCCATTCAAACTCACCTCCCAATTGACTTGACCCTCACCCCTACTGTACCTAATAACCTTGCTCTTATTCACATTTACTCTCAACTTTCTTCTTCCACACACTTTACCAAACTCAGTCACCAGCTTCTGCAGTTTCTCACATGAATCAGCCACCAGCGCTGTATCATCAGCGAACAACAACTGACTCACTTCCCAAGCTCTCTCATCCCCAACAGACTTCATACTTGCCCCTCTTTCCAGGACTCTTGCATTTACCTCCTTTACAACCCCATCCATAAACAAATTAAACAACCATGGAGACATCACACACCCCTGCCGCAAACCTACATTCACTGAGAACCAATCACTTTCCTCTCTTCCTACACGTACACATGCCTTACATCCTCGATAAAAACTTTTCACTGCTTCTAACAACTTGCCTCCCACACCATATATTCTTAATACCTTCCACAGAGCATCTCTATCAACTCTATCATATGCCTTCTCCAGATCCATAAATGCTACATACAAATCCATTTGCTTTTCTAAGTATTTCTCACATACATTCTTCAAAGCAAACACCTGATCCACACATCCTCTACCACTTCTGAAACCGCACTGCTCTTCCCCAATCTGATGCTCTGTACATGCCTTCACCCTCTCAATCAATACCCTCCCATATAATTTACCAGGAATACTCAACAAACTTATACCTCTGTAATTTGAGCACTCACTCTTATCCCCTTTGCCTTTGTACAATGGCACTATGCACGCATTCCGCCAATCCTCAGGCACCTCACCATGAGTCATACATACATTAAATAACCTTACCAACCAGTCAACAATACAGTCACCCCCTTTCTTAATAAATTCCACTGCAATACCATCCAAACCTGCTGCCTTGCCGGCTTTCATCTTCCGCAAAGCTTTTACTACCTCTTCTCTGTTTACCAAATCATTTTCCCTAACCCTCTCACTTTGCACACCACCTCGACCAAAACACCCTATATCTGCCACTCTGTCATCAGACACATTCAACAAACCTTCAAAATACTCATTCCATCTCCTTCTCACATCACCGCTACTTGTTATCACCTCCCCATTTACGCCCTTCACTGAAGTTCCCATTTGCTCCCTTGTCTTACGCACCCTATTTACCTCCTTCCAGAACATCTTTTTATTCTCCCTAAAATTTACTGATAGTCTCTCACCCCAACTCTCATTTGCCCTTTTTTTCACCTCTTGCACCTTTCTCTTGACCTCCTGTCTCTTTCTTTTATACTTCTCCCACTCAATTGCATTTTTTCCCTGCAAAAATCGTCCAAATGCCTCTCTCTTCTCTTTCACTAATACTCTTACTTCTTCATCCCACCACACACTACCCTTTCTAAACAGCCCACCTCCCACTCTTCTCATGCCACAAGCATCTTTTGCGCAATCCATCACTGATTCCCTAAATACATCCCATTCCTCCCCGACTCCCCTTACTTCCATTGTTCTCACCTTTTTCCATTCTGTACACAGTCTCTCCTGGTACTTCCCCACACAGGTCTCCTTCCCAAGCTCACTTACTCTCACCACCTTCTTCACCCCAACATTCACTCCTCTTTTCTGAAAACCCATACAAATCTTCACCTTAGCCTCCACAAGATAATGATCAGACATCCCTCCAGTTGCACCTCTCAGCACATTAACATCCAAAAGTCTCTCTTTCGCACGCCTGTCAATTAACACGTAATCCAATAACGCTCTCTGGCCATCTCTCCTACTTACATAAGTATACTTATGTATATCTCGCTTTTTAAACCAGGTATTCCCAATCATCAGTCCTTTTTCAGCACATAAATCTACAAGCTCTTCACCATTTCCATTTACAACACTGAACACCCCATGCATACCAATTATTCCCTCAACTGCCACATTACTCACCTTTGCATTCAAATCACCCATCACTATAACCCGGTCTCGTGCATCAAAACCGCTAACACACTCATTTAGCTGCTCCCAAAACACTTGCCTCTCATGATCTTTCTTCTCATGCCCAGGTGCATATGCACCAATAATCACCCACCTCTCTCCATCAACTTTCAATTTTACCCATATTAATCGAGAATTTACTTTCTTACATTCTATCACATACTCCCACAACTCCTGTTTCAGGAGTATTGCTACTCCTTCCCTTGCTCTTGTCCTCTCACTAACCCCTGACTTCACTCCCCAGACATTTCCAAACCACTCTTCCCCTTTACCCTTGAGCTTCGTTTCACTCAGAGCCAAAACATCCAGGTTCCTTTCCTCAAACATACTACCTATCTCTCCTTTTTTCACATCTTGGTCACATCCACACACATTTAGGCACCCCACTCTGAGCCTTCGAGGAGGATGATCACTCCCCGCGTGACTCCTTCTTCTGTTTCCCATTTTAGAAAGTTAATACAAGGAGGGGAGGATTTCCGGCCCCCCGCTCCCGTCCCCTCTAGTCGCTTTCTACGACACGCGAGGAATACGTGGGAAGTATTCTTTCACCCCTATCCCCAGGGATAATATACATATATATATACATATACACACACACACACACACACACACGCACACACACACACACACACACACATACATATATATACATATGAAAAATGTAAGAACAATTTAGAAACAAACTTTTAGCTTGAAATGAATGAAAAAAAATGAATGTCACATAATGGTTCAACCTCTGGCTTTGGAAAAGGAAATGTACAATTTATTTACACAAACGTCAATAGCAGTTCTCATCAATTTCACCACTGTGTCAATAAGCTTCAATGTCTAAGCTACATTTTTCTCCAACTTCACTATTTTCTTGTCAAAAACACCATGCATGAAAACTATCACTCCATTAACACAACTATAAACATTTACTTCCCCTTTATATATATATATCTTTCTTTTCTTTCATACTATTCGCCATCTTCCGCATTAGCGAGGTTGCGTTAAGAACAGAGGACTGGACCTTTGAGGGAATATCCTCACCTGGCCCCCTTCTCTGTCCCTTCTTTTGGAAGATTAAAAAAAAAAACGAGAGGGGAGGATTTCCAACCCCCCGCTCCCTTCCCTTTTAGTCGCCTTCTACGACACGCAGGGAATACGTGGGAAGTATTCTTTCTCCCCTATCCCCAGGGATATATATATATATATATATATATATATATATATATATATATATATATATATATATATATATATATATATATTTATATATATATATATATATATATATATATATATATATATATATATATATAATTTATATATATATATATATATATATATATATATATATATATATTTTTTTTTTTTTTTTTTTTCATACTATTCGCCATTTCCCGCGATAGCGAGGTAGCGTTAAGAACAGAGGACTGGGCCTTTGAGGGAATATCCTCACCTGGCCCCCTTCTCTGTTCCTTCTTTTGGAAAGTTAAAAAAAAAAAAAAAAAAAAAAAAAAAAATATATATATATATATATATATATATATATATATATATATATATATATATATATATATATATATATATATATCTTCTTTCAAACTATTCGCCATTTCCCGCACCAGCGAGGTGGCGCCAAGAACAGAGGACTGGGCCTTTGAGGGAATACCCTCACCCGGCCCAATTCTCTGTTCCTTCTTTTGGAAAATTGGAAAAAAAACAAAAAAAACCGAGAGGGGAGGATTTCCAATATATATGTATTCCTATGAGTCCATGGGGAAAATGAAACACGATAAGTTCCCAAGTGCACTTTCGTGTAACAATCACATCATCAGGGGAGACACAATCACATGTTTACCAAATGGCGTCCTAGCTTCGTCTCTTCGATGTATATCAACTGACTTATATTTCTCTCTTGTGTCTCCCCGATGATGTGATTATTACACGAAAGTGCACTTGGGAACTTATCGTGTTTCATTTTCCCCGTGGACTCATAGGAATATCATGATCACGCGCAAAATTGTGATCCTTTCCAATATATATATATATATATATATATATATATATATATATATATATATATATATATATATATATATATCTGGGAGTGGACTTAGCAGTGGACGGAACCATGGAAGCGGAAGTGAGTCACAGGGTGGGGGAGGGAGCGAAGGTTCTGAGAGCGTTGAAGAATGTGTGAAAGGCGAGAACGTTATCTCGGAGAGCAAAAATGGGTATGTTTGAAGGAATAGTGGTTCCAACAATGTTATATGGTTGCGAGGCGTGGGCTATAGATAAGATTGTTCGGAGGAGGGTGGATGTGTTGGAAAGGAAATGTTTGAGGACAATATTTGGTGTGAGGTGGTTTGATCGACTAAGATGAAAGGGTAAGAGAGATGTGTGGTAATAAAAAGTGTGTGGCTGAGAGAGCACAAGGAGTGCTGAAATGGTTTGAACACATGGAGAGAATGAGTAAGGAGAGAATGACAAAGAGGATATATATGTCAGAGGCAGAAGGAACGAGAAGTGGGAGACCAAATTGGAGGTGGAGGGATGGAGTGAAAAAGATTTTGAGCGATTGGGGCCTGAACATACAAGAGGGTGAAAGGTGTGCAAGTAGAGTGAATTGGAACGATATGGTATACCCGGATCGACGTGCTGTCAATGGATTGAACCAAGGCATGTGAAGCGTCTGGGGTAAACCATGGAAAATTTTGTGGGGTCTGGATGTGGAAAGGGAGCTGTGGTTTCGGTGCATTACACATGACAGCTAGAGACTGAGCGTGAATGAATGTGGCTTTTGTTGTCTTTTCCTAGCGCTACCTCGCGCGAGCGCAGGGGGGGAGGGGGTGTAATTTTATGTGTGGCGGGGTGGCGACGAGAATGGATGAAGGCAGCAAGTATGAATATGTACAAGTGTATATATGCATATGTCTGTGTATATATATGTATATATAGGCTGAAATGTATAGGTATGTATATGTGCGTGTGTGGGCGTTTATGTATATACATGAGTATGTGGGTGGGTTGGGCCATTCTTTCGTTTGTTTCCTTGCGCTACCTCGCTAACGCGGGAGATAGCGACTAAGTATAAAATGATAATAATAATAATGATAATGATGATATATATATATGTATATATATATATATATATATATATATATATATATATATATATATATATATATATATATATATATATATATTTTTTTTTTATACTTTGTCGCTGTCTCCCGCGTTTGCGAGGTAGCGCAAGGAAACAGACGAAAGAAATGGCCCAACCCCCCCCCCCCATACACATGTACATACACACGTCCACTCACGCAAATATACATACCTACACAGCTTTCCATGGTTTACCCCAGACGCTTCACATGCCTTGATTCAATCCACTGACAGCACGTCAACCCCTGTATACCACATCGCTCCAATTCACTCTATTCCTTGCCCTCCTTTCACCCTCCTGCATGTTCAGGCCCCGATTACACAAAATCTTTTTCACTCCATCTTTCCACCTCCAATTTGGTCTCCCTCTTCTCCTCGTTCCCTCCACCTCCGACACATATATCCTCTTGGTCAATCTTTCCTCACTCATTCTCTCCATGTGCCCAAACCATTTCAAAACACCCTCTTCTGCTCTCTCAACCACGCTCTTTTTATTTCCACACATCTCTCTTACCCTTACGTTACTTACTCGATCAAACCACCTCACACCACACATTTTCCTCAAACATCTCATTTCCAGCACGTCCATCCTCCTGCGCACAACTCTATCCATAGCCCACGCCTTGCAACCATACAACATTGTTGGAACCACTATTCCTTCAAACATACCCATTTTTGCTTTCCGAGATAATGTTCTCGACTTCCACACATTTTTCAAGGCTTCCAAAATTTTCGCCCCCTCCCCCACCCTATGATCCACTTCCGCTTCCATGGTTCCATCCGCTGACAGATCCACTCCCAGATATCTAAAACACTTCACTTCCTCCAGTTTTTCTCCATTCAAATTCACCTCCCAATTGACTTGACCCTCAACCCTACTGTACCTAATAACCTTGCTCTTATTCACATTTACTCTTAACTTCCTTCTTCCACACACTTTACCAAACTCAGTCACCAGCTTCTGCAGTTTCTCACATGAATCAGCCACCAGCGCTGTATCATCAGCGAACAACAACTGACTCACTTCCCAAGCTCTCTCATCCCCAACAGACTTCATACTTGCCCCTCTTTCCAGGACTCTTGCATTTACCTCCCTAACAACCCCATCCATAAACAAATTAAACAACCATGGAGACATCACACACCCCTGCCGCAAACCTACATTCACTGAGAACCAATCACTTTCCTCTCTTCCTACACGTACACATGCCTTACATCCTCGATAAAAACTTTTCACTGCTTCTAACAACTTGCCTCCCACACCATATATTCTTAATACCTTCCGCAGAGCATCTCTATCAACTCTATCATATGCCTTCTCCAGATCCATAAATGCTACATACAAATCCATTTGCTTTTCTAAGTATTTCTCACATAGGGTGCGTAAGACAAGGGAGCAAATGGGAACTTCAGTGAAGGGCGTAAATGGGGAGGTGATAACAAGTAGTGGTGATGTGAGGAGATGGAATGAGTATTTTGAAGGTTTGTTGAATGTGTCTGATGACAGAGTGGCAGATATAGGGTGTTTTGGTCGAGGTGGTGTGCAAAGTGAGAGGGTTAGGGAAAATGATTTGGTAAACAGAGAAGAGGTAGTAAAAGCTTTGCGGAAGATGAAAGCCGGCAAGGCAGCAGGTTTGGATGGTATTGCAGTGGAATTTATTAAAAAAGGGGGTGACTGTATTGTTGACTGGTTGGTAAGGTTATTTAATGTATGTATGACTCATGGTGAGGTGCCTGAGGATTGGCGGAATGCGTGCATAGTGCCATTGTACAAAGGCAAAGGGGATAAGAGTGAGTGCTCAAATTACAGAGGTATAAGTTTGTTGAGTATTCCTGGTAAATTATATGGGAGGGTATTGATTGAGAGGGTGAAGGCATGTACAGAGCATCAGATTGGGGAAGAGCAGTGCGGTTTCAGAAGTGGTAGAGGATGTGTGGATCAGGTGTTTGCTTTGAAGAATATATATATATATATATATATATATATATATATATATATATATATATATATATATATATATATATATATATATATATATACACTTTAGGTGTCAATATTCAAGTAAACGTCCAAGATTTCATAACAAGAGGAAAAGGGGACTGGTCTATGTATAACAAGAGCCCGTGCCAGGCTAAAGCCTCCTGAATCTTTTAACAACAATAGAGATTCTAATACAGGTTTGGTCAGCATATTCAACTTGTGTTACGTCTTCTGGTTTAATGGCCATCCAGTTATGCTTGTGTCCATGAAATCCTGTTAGTGCATCGGTAAACTTATTTGTTGTAGGTGTGGGCCACGATGATGTGGTGGGGCGCGGGCCTGATGGTGGTGCTAGCCCTCACTACCAACGCCAGCTGTGTCACTTACCTCGACGTCTCTCACATACCCGTACCTCTCCTAACTTATCTTCATTCGTCTCTCAAACCCAGTCACGTTCATAAACCAGCTGTGAAGCCTCCTGACATCATAAGGCTAACTGTGAGGGCTCAAGATGTCCCAGGGCCGGCTATGAGAACTCAGGATGTCCCAAGGACAGGTGTGGGGACTCGGTATGTCTCTAGGCCAGGTGTGGGGACTCAAAATGTCCAAAGGCCAGCTGTGAGACCCACAATTACAACAGCAGCACCTGTGATGGCAGTCAGTACAACTGTCTCTTCCAAGACGCCTACCACTACCCTTGACTCCTTGACAGCGTTCTGTCAGGAGGCGTGCAAGCAGGGCGTGGGCGGCCCGGAATGCGACTGCCCTGAACATCCCTCCATCGGTCGACGCCATGCTCCATTACTACCATCATCTATGAATCCTTTCTTAAGGCCTTCCAATGCAGGCCTGGCGCTCAAGCCTGGACTACTTCCAGAGGAGCGTGTAACTGGCAGCAACGACAAGACGGCCTCTAGTACGACCACCAAGGATCCTTTGATCGATTTCTGTGAGGTGGCGTGCAAAAATGGACAGGGCAGTGTAGCGTGCAACTGTCCTGGCCATATCATTGGTCGCCGTTCTGTCACTTTCCAGAGCACAGTGGTCGCCCTCGGGTGGCATTCTGTCGCAAGCCATGACATAGTTGGCGGCCTTAGCCAACGTCGGCGTACCATTGCTCACAAAGACTCGGCTGGTGCTCTTCGACGTCAAGGACGGCTGCTGACTAAAGATGAGGTTAATCATCATGACAACCCAAAGATGTCTGATTTGTGCATGGAGTGGTGCCAGCAGGGGTTAGGGGGGTCAGCCTGTGACTGTGACAGATTGCCACAAAGGCTGCCCATCACCCCACTAAAGACCAAGGATTTCCAAAGCCGTGCTTTGGAAACCCTAAGCAAGCCTTAGGGTTGACATAAGAAGGCCCCCTGAAGATGCTCTACAGCAGTGTGTCCAGGAGGTCCAAGACCCTGAGGGTGCTCTACACCGGAGTCCAGGTGTAAGACCCTGGGAGTGCTCTACACCAGAGTCCAGGAGTAAGACCCTGGGGGTGCTCTACACCAGGGTCCAGGTGTAAGGCCCTAGGGGGTGCTCTACAGCAGTGTCCGGAGGTGTAAGACCCTAGGGAAGGTCTATACCAGAGTCCAGGAGGTGTAAGACCCTGTGGGTGCTCTCCACCAAAGTCCAGGAGGTGTAACACCCTGGGGGAGGTCTACACCAGAGTCCAGGAGGTGTAAGACCCTGAGGGAGGTCTACACCAGAGTCCAGGAGGTGTAAAACCCTGGGGGAGATCTACACCAGAGTCCAGGTGTAAGACCCAGGGGGAGGTCTACACCAGAGTCCAGGAGGTGTAAGACTCTAGGGGTGCTCTTACACCAGAGTCCAGGTGTAAGACTCTGGGGGTGCTCTACAACACAGTCCAGAAGGTGTAAAAGCCTGGGGGTGCTCTACAGCAGTGTCCAGGAGGTGCAGGACCATGAAATTGCTATACAGCATTGTCCAAGAGGTATAAGACCCTGAGGGGGATGCTCTACAGCAGTGTCTAGGAGATGTAAGACACTCTGGGTGCTCTTCACCAGAGTCCAAGAGGTGTAAGACCCTGGGGGCGCTCTACATCACAGACCAGGTCAAAAACTCTGGGTGTGCTCTGCAGCAGTGTCCAGGTGGTCCAAGACCCTGAGGGTGCTCTACACCAGAGTCCAGGAGTTGTAAGACCCTGCGGGTGCTCTACAGCAGTGTCCAAGAGGTCCAAGACCCTGGGGGTGCTCTACTGCAGTGTCCAGGGGGGCCTAAGACTTCGGGGGTGCTCTACGCCAGAGTCCAGGGAGGTGTAAGACCTTGGGGGTGTCCTGAAAGCGTAATAACCTGGAGGTGCTCCACAGCAGTGTCCTGGAGGTGTTAGATCCTGGAGGTGCTCCACAGCAGTGTCCTGGAGGTGCTCCACAGCTGTGTCCTGGAGGTGCTCCACAGCAGTGTCCTGGAGGTGTTAGATCCTGGAGGTGCTCCACAGCAGTGTCCTGGAGGTGTTAGATCCTGGAGGTGCTCCACAGCAGTGTCCTGGAGGTGTTAGATCCTGGAGGTGCTCCACAGCAGTGTCCTGGAGGTGCTCCACAGCAGTGTCCTGGAGGTGCTCCACAGCAGTGTCCTGGAGGTGCTCCACAGCAGTGTCCTGGAAGTGCTCCAAAGCAGTGTCCTAGAGGAGTTAGATCCTGGAGGTGCTCCACAGCTGTGTCCTGGAGGTGCTCCACAGCAGTGTCCTGGAGGTGCTCCACAGCAGTGTCCTGGAGATGTTAGATCCTGGAGGTGCTCCACAGCAGTGTCCTGGAGGTGCTCCACAGCAGTGTCCTGGGGGTGCTCCATAGCAGTGTCCTGAAGGTGTAAGACCCTGGAGGTGCTCCACAGCAGTGTCCTGGAGGTGCTCCACAGCAGTGTCCTGGAGGTGTTAGATCCTGGAGGTGCTCCACAGCTGTGTCCTGGAGGTGCTCCACAGCAGTGTCCTGGAGGTGCTCCACAGCAGTGTCCTGGAGGTACTCCACAGCAGTGTCCTGGAGGTGCTCCACAGCAGTGTCCTGGAGGTGCTCCACAGCAGTGTCCTGGAGGTGTTAGATCCTGGAGGTGCTCCACAGCTGTGTCCTGGAGGTGCTCCACAGCAGTGTCCTGGAGGTGCTCCACAGCAGTGTCCTGGAGGTGCTCCACAGCAGTGTCCTGGAGGTACTCCACAGCAGTGTCCTGGAGGTGTTAGATCCTGAAGGTGCTCCACAGCAGTGTCCTGGAGGTGCTCCACAGCAGAGTCCTGGAGGTGCTTCACAGCAGTGTCCTGGAGGTGCTTCACAGCAGTGTCCTGGAGGTGCTTCACAGCAGTGCCCTGGAGGTGCTCCACAGCAGTGTCCTGGAGGTGCTCCACAGCAATGTCCTGGAAGTGTTAGATCCTGGAGGTGCTCCACAGCAGTGTCCTGGAGGTGTATGACCCTGGAGGTGCTCCACAGCAGTGTCCTGGAGGTGTAAGACCCTGGAGGTGCTCCACAGCAGTGTCCTGGAGATGTAAGACCCTGGGGGTGCTCCACAGCAGTGTCCTGGAGGTGTAAGACCCTGGGGGTGCTCCACAGCTGTGTCCTGGGGGTGTAAGATCCTGGAGGTGCTCCACAGCAGTGTCCTGAAGGTGTAAGACCCTGGAGGTGCTCCACAGCAGTGTCCTGGAGGTACTCCACAGCAGTGTCCTGGAAGTGTTAGATCCTGGAGGTGCTCCACAGCAGTGTCCTGGAGGTGTAAGCTCCTAGGGGTGCTCCACAGCAGTGTCCTGGAGATGTAAGACCCTGGGGGTGCTCCACAGCAGTGTCCTGGAGATGTAAGACCCTGGAGGTGCTCCACAGCAGTGTTCTGGAGGTGTAAGGCCCTGGGGGTGCTCCACAGCTGTGTCCTGGAGGTGTAAGACCCTGGAGGTGCTCCACAGCAGTGTCCTGGAGATGTAAGACCCTGGAGGTGCTGCACAGCAGTGTTCTGGAGGTATAAGACCCTGGAGGTGCTCCACAGCAGTGTTCTGGAGGTGTAAGACCCTGGAGGTGCTCCACAGCAGTGTCCTGGAGGTGTAAGACCCTGGAGGTGCTCCACAGCAGTGTCCTGGAGATGTAAGACCCTGGAGGTGCTCCACAGCAGTGTCCTGGAGGTGTAAGACCCTGGGGTGCTCCACAGCTGTGTCCTGGAGGTGTAAGACCCTGGGGGTGCTCCACAGCAGTGTCCTGGAGGTGTAAGACCCTGGGGGTGCTCCACAGCTGTGTCCAACACGTAGCACGTACCTTCAACCTCTACTAGAGGCTCTAGTGTCCTTCAAAATCCGTGCTCTACTCTAGAGGTCATGAATGACCTATATAGTGTTCTAGCTGATCTCTAGAGCTATGTTTAGATGCTCTCAGTGGTGTTCTGAGATTTACGTAGAATCACAATAAGTCTCAGACAGTATATGTCTAGTATGAAAATATTCTTAGAATAATGTACTAAAAGTATTTTATATTTTTGTCCATCCATATGTATTCTATAGCTTAATTTATCAACAGTGGGTGCTATCTTTCGATTTCTCTTGTTAGGTTGAGGTTCTTTAAGCTCATTATATCTTGTGTATGAGTATCTATGTAATCATCTTTTTTTTTATTATACTTGATTGCCGTCTCCCGCGTCATCGAGGTATGGGCTTTAGATGAGCTGAGCGATGGAGGGTGGATGTACTGGAAATAAAATGTTTGAGGACAATATGGGTGTGAGGCAGTTTGATCAAGTAATTCATGAAAGGGTAAGAGAGAGGTGTGGTAATAAAGACTGTGGTCGAGAAAGATGAAGTGGATGTACTGAAATGGTGTGGGCATATGGAAAGAATGAGTGAGGAAATGTTGAGAAACAGGATATATGTGTCAGAAGTAGAGGGAGCACGGAGAACGGGGACATAAGATTGGAGATGGAAGGATGGGGTGAAAAAGAGTTTGAGCAACTGGGGTCTGAACATGCAGGAGGGCGAAAGTAGTGCACGAGATAGAGTAAATTGGAACGATGTGGTATACTGGGGTCGACTTGCTGTAAATGGACTGAACCAAGGCATGTCGAAACCATTTCAACATACCCTCTTCAGCTCTTAACCACACTGTTTTTACTGCCATGTCTCTCATATGCTTTCATTATTTACTTCATCAAACCGGCTCACATCACATATTGTCCTCAAATATTTCATTTCCAGCACATCCACCCTCCATAGCTCAGGGAATATGCAGCCCATGCCTCGCAGTCATATAGTTGTTGGGACTACTATTCCTTTGAACATATCCAGCCTGGTTACGGATGTGAGCGGATGTGGCCATTCTTTGTCTGTTCCTGGTGATACCTTGTTAACGCGGGAAACTGCGATCATTATATGTATATATATATATATATATATATATATATATATTATACTTTGTCGCTGTCTCCCGCGTTAGCGAGGTCGCGCAAGGAAACAGACGAGAGAAATGGCCCAACCCACCCCCATACACATGTATATACATACACGTCCACACACGCACATATACATACCTATACATTTCAACGTATACATATACAGACATATACATATATACACATGTACATATTTCGTACTTGCTGCCTTTATTCATTCCCATCGCCACCCCGCCACACATGAAACAACCCCCCCCCCCTCCCCCCTGCAGCGCGCGAGGTAGCGCTAGGAAGACTACAAAGACCACATTCGTTCACACTCAGTCTCTAGTTGTCTTGTATAATGCACTGAAACCACAGCTCCCTTTCCACATCCAGGCCCTACAAAACTTTCCATGGTGTACCTCAGACGCTTCACATGCCCTGGTTCAATCCATTGACAGCACGTCGACCCCGGTATACCAAATCGTTCCAATTCACTATTCCTTGCACGCCTTTCACCCTCCTGCATGTTCAGGCCCCGATCGCTCAAAATCTTTTTCACTCCATCCTTCCACCTCCAATTTGGTCTCCCACTTCTCCTCGTTCCATCCACCTCTGACAAATATATCCTCTTTGTCAATCTTTCCTCACTCATTCTCTCCATGTGACGAAACCATTTCAATACACCCTCTTCTGCTCTCTCAACCACACTCTTTTTATTACCACACTTCTCTCTTACTTTTTCATTACTTACTCGATCAGACCACCTCACACCACATATTGTCCTCAAACATCTCATTTCCAACACATCCACCCTCCTCCGCACAACCCTATCTATAGCCCACGCCTCGCACCCATATAACATTGTTGGAGCCCCTATTCCTTTAAACATACCCATTTTTGCTTTCCGAGATAATGTTCTCGCCTTCTACACATTTTTCAACGCTCCCAGAACTTTCGCCCCCTCCCCCACCCTGCGACTCACTTCCGCTTCCATGCTTCCATCCGCTGCCAAATCCACTCCCAGATATCTAAGACACTTCACTTCCTTCAGTTTTTCTCCATTCAAACTTATCTCCAAACTGACTTATCCCTCAACCCTACTGTACCTAATAACCTTGCTCTTATCCACATTTACTCTCAGCTTTCTTCTTTCACACACTACCAAACTCAGTCACCAACTTCTGCAGTTTCTCACCCGAATCAGCCACCATCGCTGTATCATCAGCGAACAACAACTGACTTACTTCCCAAGCCCTCTCATCCTCAACGGACTGCATACTTGCCCCTCTCTTCAAAACTCTTGCATTCACCTCCCTAACAACCCCATCCATAAACAAATTAAACAACCATGGAGACATCACGCACCCCTGCCGCAAACCAATATTCACTTAGAACCAATCACTTTCCTCTCTTCCTACCCGTACACATGCCTTACATCCTTGATAAAAACTTTTCACTGCTTCTAGCAACTTACCTCCCACACCATATATTCTTAATACCTTCTACTGGGCATCTCTGTCAACTCTATCATATGCCTTCTCCAGATCCATAAATGCTACATACAAATCCATTTGCTTTTCTAAGTATTTCTCACATGCATTCTTCAAAGTAAACACCTGATCCACACATCCTCTACCACTTCTGAAACCACACTGCTCTTCCCCAATCTGATGCTCTGTACATGCTTTCACCCTCTCAATCAATACCCTCCCATATAATTTCCCAGGCATACTAAACAAACTTATACCTGTGTAATTTGAGCACTCACCTTTATCCACTTTCCCTTTGTACAATGGCACTATGCATGCTTTCCGCTAATCCTCAGGCACCTCACCATGAGTCATACATACATTAAATAACCTTACCAACCAGTCAACAAGAGAGTCACCCCTTTAAAAAAAAAAAAAAAAAATCCACTGCAATACCATCCAAACCCGCCACCTTTCATCTTCCGCAAAGCTTCACTACCTCCTCTCTGTTTACCAAATCATTTTCCCTAACCCTCTCACTTTGCACACCACCTCGACCAAATCACCCTATATCTGCCACTCTATCATCTAACACATTCAAGAAACCTTCAAAATACTCACTTCATCTCCTTCTCACATCACCACTACTTGTTATTACCTCCCCATTACCCCTCTTCACCAATATTCCCATATGTTCTCTTGTCTTACGCACTTTATTTACCTCCTTCCAAAACATCTTTTTATTTTCCCTAAAATTTCATGATACTCTCTCACTCCAACTCTCATTTCTCCTCTTTTTCACCTCTTGCACCTTTCTCTTGACCTCCTGCCTCTTTCTTATATACATCTCCCAGTCATTTGCACTATTTCCCTGCAAAAATCGTCTAAATATATATATATATATATATATATATATATATATATATATATATATATATATATTTTTTTTTTTTTTTTTTCTTCTTTTTCTTTCTTTCAAACTATTCGCCATTTCCCGCGTTAGCGAGGTAGCGTTAAGAACAGAGGACTGGGCCTTGGAGGGAATATCCTCACCTGGCCCCCTTCTCTGTTCCTTGTTTTGGAAAATTAAAAAGAAAAAAAAAAAAACGAGAGGGGAAGATTTCCAGCCCCCCGCTCCCTCCCCTTTTAGTCGCCTTCTACGACACGCAGGGAATACGTGGGAAGTATTCTTTCTCCCCTATCCCCAGGGATATATATATATATATATATATATATATATATATATATATATATATATATATATATATATATGTTAGTGCATTGGTGACTTTGTTTGTTGTAGGTGTGAGCATGGGAAAGTGTTTGGTTGTAAGCGTGATGTTGGTGCTGCTCCTGACCCTGGCTACCAGTGCCCGCTGTCACACACCAGACCCACCCGCCCACGCCCACCTACCGCCTAACCCATCTCTCAAACCAGACGACGTCCAACAGAATTTTGAAGACGAACCACCGGCACCTACTAGCGTTGACCCATTGAAGGATGAGAACGTCCCCTCCAGGCCGGGTCACAAGCATGATACATGGAAGTCAAAAAGCGTCCCGGTGACACTTGAAATAGACCCTATGAAGGGTGGGAGGAAGGCCAAGCCAGCAGTACGGGACACGGTCAGCCACAGAACATACTACACCGCGAACAAAGAGCTTTCCACCACCACCATCACCACTGCTGCCACCACCCTGGACCCTTGGGAGGAATTCTGCAAGGAGGCGTGCCAGGCGGGCGTGGGCGGCCCGGAGTGTGACTGTGCCGACCATCCCATTGGTTAATGTCCCATCCACCCCCTGACTAACTGGTACAGCCTAGGCTTTGACCTGTTCTAACCACAAATCTGTCCCAGTCAAGTCCCGAACAACCCTAGTCATAGTATTGGTTTCAGAAAAGTTCTTGAGCTGCCCAAGCCACAGTATCTCCCAGCCACGTTCTTGACCTACCCCAACCAAGGTATCTAATCCAGCCAAGACCCTAGTGTGCCCTAGCCATGGTATCCATCCCTCCCAAACCCTGATCTGCCCTAGCCTCGGTATCTGTTCCGGTTAACCCCTGGCTCGCTATAGCTACGGTATCTGACCCAACCAAGCCCCTAGTGTGCCCTAGCCACGGTATCTATCCCAACCAAGCCTTGACCTGCCCTAGCCATGGTATCTGTCCAAGCCAAGCTCTTGACCTGCCCCTACAGACCTTACATTCACTACTCCTACCCTTCTCACCAAGAATGAGGCAATAGGTTAGAATTTCACTTCAGCAATGAATTTCCTGTATTTTCCTGTCAACAGGTTTGGCTGATGTTAGGGCTGTATACCTGGTACTGGCTGCTTTATAAAGCAACTGAAGTGCTGATCATTTTTATATACTGCCCAATGTGTATAAAGTAATATATGAATTATTGTTCTGGTAAGGATGTGTCAACTGTTGGTGATAAGGAAAATAAAGATTTTTAACACCCTCTTTACCTTGTTTATACTAGCTCCAACTTGCCCTCTTGCCCATGTCACTGGCTCCAGCTTGCCCTCTTGCATATATCTCTAGCTCCAGTTTGCCCTCTTGTCCATATCACTAGCTCAAGCTTGCCCTCTTGCCCATATCTCTTGCTTTAGCTTGCTCTCTTTTCCATATGACTAACTTCAGCTTGCTCTCTTGCCCATATTACTAGCTCCGGCTTGCCCTCGTTTTTACATCACTAGCTACAGTTTGCCCTCTTGCTCATTCCACTACCTCCAAATTGCCCTCTTTCCCATATTACTAGCTCCAGCTTGCCCTTTTACCTATATCCATAGCTCCAGCTTGCCCCCTTGCTCATATCACTAGCTCCAGCTTTCCCACTTGCCCATATCACTAGTTCCATTTTGCCCTCTTGCTCATATCACTAGCTCCAGCTTGCCCTCTTGCCTATTTCACTAGTTCGTTTGCCCTCTTGCCCATATCACTAGCCACAGCTTCTCTTGCCCATATTACTCGCTCTAGCGAGCCCTCTTTTCCATATGACTAACTCCAGCTTGCCCTTCTGCCCATATTACTATCTCCAGCTTGCGCTTTCTCCCGTATTACAGGCTTCAGCTTGCCCTCTTGCTTATATTACTAGCTCCACGGTACCTACCTACCTACCACGGTACCTAACTACCAGTGCCTATCATATTACCAAACTACCAGTACCTACTATGGTAAATACCTACCACAGTACTTACCAACCAGTGCCTAATCTGCAAATGCTTACGACGATACCTACCCAGCAGTACTTATGAAAGTACCTACCAAACATGGTATCTACTTCATAGTGCCTAACACAGTACCTGCTTACCAAAACCTATAACGGTATCGACCTATCCACCATTACCTATGATGGTACCGACCTACTACCTTATCAACCCACCAATGCCTACGACGATACCTACCTAACAGTGCCTACCACGGTATCTACCTACCAGTACCTAATTACAAATAACTGCCACGATACCTACTTACCAGTATCTGCCACGTACCTACCTACCTACAAATACTTATCACGGTACCTACCTGCCATATTACTTGCCAAACCAATACCTCCGACGGTATCGACCTACCACGATACTTACTTACCAGTATCTGCCACGTACCTACCTGCCTACAAGTACTTACAGCATACCTACCACGTTACTTTCCTAATGAGTGCCTCCGACGGTACCTAACTACCAAGGTACCTACTTACAACGGTACTAGCTTACCAGTGCCTACAACAGTACCCACATACTGGTACCTACCTACCGATGCCAACGACGGTACCTAGCTCATAATACCTTCCTACCATGGCATGTCCCTACCAGTGCCATCAACGGTACGTACTTACCAGTACCTATGACAATATCTACATACATGTACCTACGACGGTGCTTACCAAGCAGTAACTACCACGATACACCTACCTACCTACCAGTACTTACGACGAAATCTTGTCATACGGCAGGGCTTGTGCTCAGAGAGAGAGAGAGAGAAATATGCGCGACAATGTTATCTTCCTATTGAGTTATATCACAAGTGGTGCCTCTTGTCACAGTCCTTGTAACCTCTCCAGCACACCTGACACTCTCACCTACCTGACTCCCTCCACCCACTTACTATCTGACTCCCTCCACCCGCTTACTACCTGACTCCCTCCATCCACTTACCACTCGAGTCCCTTCACCCATTTACCATCTGACTCTCTCCATCCACTTGAGTCCCTTCACCCACTTCCCACCTGACTCCCTCCACCTACTTGCCACTTGATTCCCTTCACGCAGCACTGTCCCTCCAAGCACTTACAACCTGACTCCTTCCATCTACTGCAGCACTGCCTACAACAACGCTTAGATGAGCATCCGTCTGGCGGTGAGGAGAAGAGCGGACTGTTTACGTTTCGTGGTACAATGTTGTTTACAGTACCCAGGAATAGTCTCGCAACATGTAAATCATGTGAATTGTAAAGTTTGTGCTCAAAGATTTGGGCTCAAACTAGAACATTGCGTTTTAAAATGTGAAAAAATAGAGCCTTTTAGGAATAGATCTAAACAACCCAGCGAGAAATATCACTACACCTTATTGTTACTAACAAAATACCTAAAATTGTTAGAATTCATCCACTTTTTGCATCTAGTCGGCAAAACTTACCATATGAAACTATGTAGTGTGTGTACTGAAATACGAATTGTAACATCTTAGGTAATATCAAGCCATTGGGGTCTGACTTTGTGACCCCTGTTATCCTTTTGCGATGCCGCTCACAGGATGAGCATGGGGTGCACAATAAACTTGCCGGGGATCCTGGCGCAAATCACTTACCATAACAGCAAACTAGAGACGCCATCTAACTCTGTAAGAATAGTAAACATGCCAGCCTTCTGCTCTTCTACGAGGATTGCTGTCAGTTGGTCATTATGAGAAATCTGTTATTTATGAGAGATGTAAGTTCAAATAGAGCCAAGAGAATGATCTCGTTCAGGTTCACTTTGTTAACAACACTTATATATGTTTTGCCGTGGGACCATTGTTGTGGTGGTTGGTCAGCTTCTCATACACTAATGGGAGGCGGTAACATATACGACAGCGACACACTCTCCTACTTGGAAATGTGAGGATATGATCTCATTGTCAGAACGAGGGTATTTGATGCATTTGCTGAGACAATTGTAAGACTTGTATAAGTTTTTATATATGAACATCACTTATGTACATACACCTGTGTCCATGTAAATGTGACCGATTTTGGTTATGACGAATCTCACGTTACCATGTTACTGTAACAAGACATATAACCACATGTTCCAACACCATTGTTCACAAATGGAATAATCACCTTGTCGTGGCTTATAACGTAAAGCTTTACGTTGTATTCTTAAGAAACTTTTAAGAACATTATCTTAAAATGTTGTATGCGCCACGTCCACTAGAATTACATCTTGAATTACTGTAAACCTGCACATGAACGTACTAAACCACAGAGTGGAACCCATATCATACATAGGTAAACCTGCACATGAACGTACTAAACCACAGATTGGAATCCATGTCATACATAGGTAAACCTGCACATGAACGTACTAACCCACAGGTTGGAACCCATATCATACATAGGTAAAGCTGCACATGAACGTACTAACCCACAGGTTGGTACCCATCATACATAGGTAAACCTGCACATGAACGCACTAACCCACATGTTGGTACCTATCATACATAGGTAAACCTGCACATGAACGCACTAACCCACAGGTTGGAACCCATATCATACATAGGTAAACCAGCACATGAACGTACTAACCCACAGATTGGAACCCATATCATACATAGGTAAACCTGCACATGAACGCACTAACCCACAGGTTGGATCACATATCATACATAGGTAAACCTGCACATGAACGTACTAACCCACAGGTTGGAACCCATATCATACATAGGTAAACCCATTACTTTCAGAGCATTTATATTACTTATGATTACTACATATACATTTATACTGCTTATGCAAGCATACATTCAAATTATATATAAAATGTACCAGCCTAAGTACATTCACTTCATAAATGCATCAAGTTAAGTACACTAACATTTTCAGTAATTCAAAGAATACAAATGTAACAGTTAATGAGGATCATGATAATTTCTGGTGACTTAAAGCCAAGTAAGCAGTGCACACAACCACTGAAGAAAATCGAACAAAATTCTTGAGTGTATAGATAGGGCTATCAAGTCTCAAGAAATCCTCACTGTGCACAAGTCACTGATGCGTCTACATCAGCTCACGTTTGGTTACCCTTCTTAAAAGATATATGTATGGGAGAGAGTACAGAAGTGAGCTATTAAGATAAGTTGCCGACTGAAAAGCAAACCTTATGAGAGCCAACTAAACGAATTAGGTCTGTTCAACTTAGAAAATAGAAAGATAAGAAGTGATCTAATACAAGTATTGAAAGTGATCGAGGTCTTTGATAACCTCCATCAACAAGCTCCTTACGAAAAGATGAGTCTGATTTCACTCATCGTTACGGATACAAAATCGTGGACAAATGTTTTACCGAGAATGAAGAAAATTTTCTTGAAAAGAATTGCTGGAAATAATTACCAATCAGAGTGGATGAGAGCAGTACCACACATACGTATAAGAACACACTTGATAACTATTTCGCTTCAAATCCACAACTAACATTATTTGCGCCTCCTTAGTTATTCAAGAGAAAGTTTACAGTAATATTCTCTTTGAAATACCCGCATGTCTTTCTTATCCTACCACATTGATCTGAGAGTTTCTGGCATCTATCACAAACAGCCTCAAAATGACTAAGTGGTCCGCTTTATTGGAATTTCTTGGTGTTCCTTTTGTATATACCGGCAATGAAGATGAGACCACTTAAGTATATGCCAGTAATAAAGCTGAGAGAAACCACACATCTATCAAACTTGAAGCTGAGAGAACTTGGGTATCTGTCAAAATCGAAGGTGAAAGAACTTAGATATCTACCAGATATATGTCAACATTGAAAAGGGGAGACTCTAGATATCTTGCTGACTTGAAACTGAGAGAACCTAAGTATTTACCGGACTTGAAGCTGAGAGAACTTAGGTATCTACCAGATCTGAAGTTGAGAGAACTTAGATATCTCTCAGACTTGAGGTTGACAGAATATAGGTATCTACCGGAAGTGAAGTTGAGAAAACTTAAAAATCTACCAGACTTCAAGTTGGGAGAACCTAGGTATCATCAGACTTGAAGCTGAGATAACTTAGTTATCTATCAGACTTGAAGCTGAAATACCTTGGATATCTCCTAGAAATGATGCTGAGAGAACTCAGGTCTCTACCAGACCTGAAGCTGCAAGAACTTAGGTATCTATTAGACTTGAAGCTGAGAGAACTAAGATATGTACCAAACTTTAAGCTAAGAGAGCTTAGGTATCCACCAGACTTGAGAGAACCTAATTATCTACCGGAAACGAAGCTGATAGAACTAACGTATCTAACAACGGTGAAGCTAAGAGAACTTAGGTATCTACCACACTGAGAAGATCTAAATATCCACCAAACTTGAAGCTGAGGTGACCTTATGTATCTACCAGACATAAAACAGAAAATTTGAAAATATACCAGATTTGAGGCTGAGATAACTCAAGTATTTACCTGAGAGAAGTTTGGCATCTACCAGACTTGAAATAACCTATGTGTATCTCCCAGAAATGAAATTGAGAAAACTTATATAGGTATCTAACAAACTTGAAGCTGAGTATCTACCAAACTTGAAACTGAGAAAACATACGTACCTACCCGACTTGAAGCTTGGACAACATAGTTGTCTACCAGCTTTGAAGCAGAGATGAACTTAGGTATCTATCACAAATGAAGCTGAGAAAACTTAAGTATCAACCAGACTTGTAGCTGGGAGAAATCAGGGGTCTACCAGCCTTGAAGCTTGAAGAACTTAGGTATCTACCAGGCTTAAAGCTGGGTATATCCAGATTTCAGACTGAGAGAACTTAGGTATCCACCAGACTTGAAGTCAAAGGAAAACTTAGGTATGTCCCTGAATGAAGCAGAGAGAACTCAGTTATCTGCAAGATTTGGAACTGAGAAAACCTAACTATATATCAGATTTGAAGCTCAGAAAACTTAGGTACCTATTAGACTTAAAAAGGAGAACTTGGGTTTCTACCAGATTTGAAGCTTAAAGAGCTTCGGCATCAACCAGACTGAAGGTGAGAAAACTTAGGGGTCTATCAGACATGATGCCGAGAAAATCTAATTATCTAACAGAACTGAAGCTGGGAGAACTTGGAAATCTACCTGACTTGAAGCTGAGAGAACTAACGTACCCACCAGACTTAAAGCTGAGAACTTACTCATCTACCAGACTTGAAACCAAGAGAATTTAGATATATATATTAGACTTAAAGCTGAGAGAACTTAGGTATCTACCAGAATAGCTGAGAACTTACTCATCTACCAGACTTGAAACCAAGAGAACTTAGATATATATTACACTTAAAGCTGAGAGAACTTAAGTATCTACCAGAATAGCTGAGAACTTACTCATCTACCAGACTTGAAACCAGGAAAACTTAGATATATATTAGACAAAGCTGAGAGAACTTAAGTATCTACCAGATTTGACATTGAAAAACCTCAGATATCTATTAGAATTGACCCTGAGATAATCTAGGTATCTACCACACTTGATGCTGGGAGAACCTGGATATCAACCAGATCTGAAATTGAGATAAACTTAGGCATCTACCAGAAAAGAATCTGAAAAAACTTAAGTACTTACTAAAGTTGAAGCTGAGAGAACTCAGGTATCTGTCAGGCTTGAAACTCAGAGAACTCGGGTATCTATCAGACTTGAAGCTGAGAGAACTCAGGTACATGTCAGACTTGGAAGCTCAGGGAACTCAGGTATCTGTCAGACTTGAAACTCAGAGAACTCAGGTACATGTCAGACTTGAAGCTGAGAGAACTCAGGTATCTGTCAGACTTGACAGTGAGAGATCCTTGGGATCTACCAGACTTGAAACTTAAAGAAGTATGTGTACCGTCATGGGTTAAGTAGGTATCAGCCAGATATCCTCAGTTTCTATCATTTGCCAAATCCAAAATTTCCCAATCATTTCTTTGGGATTAAGTTATCTGTCTGACCCTAAGTATGAGAAGTTGTTTGGAGGTTAATCTTCTACGAGAGTAAGTATCCTGAAAGCTGAAATTGGTCCTGAGAATACTCATAAGTTTTTATAACTATTACACTGGGCTGTGCAGCTCACATTTATACCTTCTTTTATCATCAAAGGGATGGCATTCGCCAACGAAGCCATTTCTTAAATTAAAGGAAGAAATGGAAGTGAAATTAGTAAAGTGTGTAGATGCAAGAAGTTAAAGACTGGATGACAATATTGGTTAAGTTTGATATGAGGTGTACTCCGTTAGCCTGGCTGTAATGAGACACACCAAGACCAGTTGAGGAGGTAACAAGTGAAATATTCTTGTTATATGCACAATGTATATTGATCTAACGTGGTTCTCAGCTGCCTCATTTGCTGTAATGACAAAATCATTTAGCGTGGAACAACATATTACTGGTGTAAACATCTTCTAATGACTCAACAAACTTTGTGATGTAATTGGGGCGCTTCACCAGCAACGTGGGAACTAACTACTCTTTTACCACTACAACACAAATAGACGAGTGACGTCATTAGAGCACTCGAGCAGTGAAGAGAGAGGGGCGCCCGTCTCCTGCTCGCTCCACCTGCTACTTCAAGTGTCGCCAGCCAGGCCGGTGACGTCAAGTGGAGGAGGCCGGCTCATAGCCTTGCATGACGGTTACCTGCTATATAAAGGTTTGGTCCTCCACTCACAGACAGACTCCAGCAGCCACAGCTCGCCAACCATGAGCTCTGCTTATTATAACAAACCTTAGCGATATACAAGTTCCTAAACCTGCCACGGACCACATCT
The DNA here is from genome assembly GCF_036320965.1 of Panulirus ornatus. Taxonomy (NCBI): domain Eukaryota; kingdom Metazoa; phylum Arthropoda; class Malacostraca; order Decapoda; family Palinuridae; genus Panulirus; species Panulirus ornatus. The sequence goes on from NC_092248.1 coordinate 14,113,397, forward strand.
ACCGGGGACATTCTCGTACTCCTCTATTGATGAGGTCGACTTGGTACTCACAACATATGTGGGAGGCAAGGCAAGAGGTAAGACCGTGTCTTATGGCGGCGCCAACAAACAAGTGTACAAAGTTTTCTCTGTTCGTTAACCCCGCTGATGGCAGGTTTATCTTGACCAGGCCTGATTATTCATTAAACCCATTGATGGAAGGTTTATCTTGACCAGGCCTGATTATTCATTAAACCCATTGATGGCAGGTTTATCTTGACCAGGCCTGATTATTCATTAAACCCATTGATGGCAGGTTTATCTTGATCAGGCCTGATTATTCATTAAACACGTTGATGGAAGGTTTATCTTGACCAGGCCTAAGATTGTTCGTTAAACCCGTTGATGGAAGGTTTATCTTGATCAGGCCTAATATTGTTCGTTAAACCCGTTGATGGAAGGTTTATCTTGATCAGGCCTAATATTGTTCGTTAAACCCGTTGATGGAAGGTTTATCTTGATCAGGCCTAATATTGTTCGTTAAACCCGTTGATGGAAGGTTTATCTTGATCAGGCCTAAGATTGTTCGTTAAACCCGTTGATGGAAGGTTTATCTTGATCAGGCCTAAGATTGTTCGTTAAACCCGTTGATGGAAGGTTTATCTTGATCCTGCCTAAGATTATTCATTAAACCTATTGCTGGAAGGTTTATCTTGATCAGGCCCAAGATCGTTCGTTAAACCCGTTGATGGAAGGTTTATCTTGATCAGGCCCAAGATCGTTCGTTAAACCCGTTGATGGAAGGTTTATCTTGATCAGGCCTAAGATTATTCATTAAACCCATTGATGGAAGGTTTATCTTGATCAGGCCCAAGATCGTTCGTTAAACCCGTTGATGGATGGTTTATCTTGATCAGGCCTAAGATTATTCATTAAACCCATTGATGGAAGGTTTATCTTGATCAGGCCTGTTCAATATGTGTCTCGATAGTCATGTCTGAAGATACTGGTATCTGTGGTATAGATGTACACCATGTGTGTATCGTGAGTCATATCTGAAGATACTGTTGCATGTGGTATAGATGTACACTGTGTACTGAGTCATGTCTGAAAATAATGGTGAATGTGGTATAAATGTACATTATGTGTGTATACTGAGTCATGTCTGAAGATACTGCTGTATGTGGTATAGATGTACACTATGTGTGCATGGTAAGTCGTGTCTGAAAATACTGGTGAATGTGGTATAGATGTACATTATGTGCGTATGGCTAGTCATGTCTGAAGATACTGGTATATGTGGTACAGATGTTCACCATGTGTGTATGGTATCATATCTGAACATACTGGTGCATGTGGTATACATGTACTCTATGTGTGTATGGTGAGTCATGTCTGAGGATACTGGTGTATGTGGTATAAATGCACAATAAGTATGTATATCGAGTCATGTCTGAAGGTACTGGTGTATGTGGTATGGATGTATACTATGTGTGTATGACGAGTCATGTATGAAGATAGTGGTGTATGTGGTGTAGGTGTTCACTATGTATGGTGAGTCATGTCTGATGATACTGGTGTATGTGGTATAGATGTACACTGTGTGTGTATAGAGAGTCAAGTCTGAAGATACTGCTGAATGTGGTGTAGATATACACTATGGGTGTGTAAGAAGTCATTCTGAAGATATTGGTACATGTGGTATAGATGTACAATGTGTGCATGGTGAGTCATGTCTGAAGATACTGGTGTATGTGGCATAGATGTTCACTATGTGTGTATCATGAGTCATATCTAAAGATACTGGTGCATGTGGTACAGATGTACAATATGTATGTGTGTGTGTGTGTGTGTGTGTGTGTGTGTGTGTGTGTGTGTGTGTGTGTGTGTGTGTGTGTGTGGTGTCTTGTGTCTGAAGATACTAGTGTATGTGGTATAGATGCACACAATGTGTGTATGGTGAGCCATATCTAAAAATAATGGTGCATATAGTATAGATGTACACTATGTGTGTATAACGAGTCATGTATAAGATACTAGTGTATGTGGTACAGATGTACACTATGTACGTATAGTCATATCTGAAGATACTGGTGTATGTGGCATAGATGTATACTAGTGAGTATGGTGTCATGTCTAAAGATACTGGTGAACGTGGTATATATGTACATTATGTGTGTATGGCGAGTCATGTCCAAAGATACTGATTTTTTTTTTTTTTGATTTGTCGCTGTCTCCCGCGTTTGCGAGGTAGCGCAAGGAAACAGACGAAAGAAATGGCCCAACCCACCCCCATACACATGTATATACATACGTCCACACACGCAAATATACATACCTACACAGCTTTCCATGGTTTACCCCAGACGCTTCACATGCCTTGATTCAATCCACTGACAGCACGTCAACCCCGGTATACCACATCGCTCCAATTCACTCTATTCCTTGCCCTCCTTTCACCCTCCTGCATGTTCAGGCCCCGATCACACAAAATCTTTTTCACTCCATCTTTCCACCTCCAATTTGGTCTCCCTCTCTTCCTCGTTCCCTCCACCTCCGACACATATATCCTCTTGGTTAATCTTTCCTCACTCATTCTCTCCATGTGCCCAAACCATTTCAAAACACCCTCTTCTGCTCTCTCAACCACGCTCTTTTTATTTCCACACATCTCTCTTACCCTCACGTTACTTACTCGATCAAACCACCTCACACCACACATTGTCCTCAAACATCTCATTTCCAGCACATCCATCCTCCTGCGCACAACTCTATCCATAGCCCACGCCTCGCAACCATACAACATTGTTGGAACCACTATTCCTTCAAACATACCCATTTTTGCTTTCCGAGATAATGTTCTCGACTTCAACACATTCTTCAAGGCTCCCAGAATTTTCGCCCCCTCCCCCACCCTATGATCCACTTCCGCTTCCATGGTTCCATCCGCTGCCAGATCCACTCCCAGATATCTAAAACACTTCACTTCCTCCAGTTTTTCTCCATTCAAACTCACCTCCCAATTGACTTGACCCTCAACCCTACTGTACCTAATAACCTTGCTCTTATTCACATTTACTCTTAACTTTCTTCTTTCACACACTTTACCAAACTCAGTCACCAGCTTCTGCAGTTTCTGACATGAATCAGCCACCAGCGCTGTATCATCAGCGAACAACAACTGACTCACTTCCCAAGCTCTCTCATCCCCAACAGACTTCATACTTGCCCCTCTTTCCAAAACTCTTGCATTCACCTCCCTAACAACCCCATCCATAAACAAATTAAACAACCATGGAGACATCACACACCCCTGCCGCAAACCTACATTCACTTTTTAACTTTCTAAAATGGGAAACAGAAAAAGATACTGATATATGTGATATAGATGTTCACCGTGTGTGTATGGTGAGTCATGTCTGAAGATACAGGTGTATGTGGTATAATGTACACAATGTAAGTATAATGAGTCATGTATGAAGATACTGGTGTATGTGGTATAGATGTACACTGTGTATGTATAGTGAATCGTATCTGAAGATACTGGTGTAAGTGGATTAGATGTTCACTATGCGTGTATGGTGAGGTCATGTCTGAAGAACCTGGTATATGTGGTATAGATGTACGCTGTGTGTATGGCGAGTCATGTCTGAAGATACTGGTGTATATGGTATAGATGTACATTATGTGTGTATGATGAGTCATGTCTGAAGATAGTGGTATATGTGGTACAGATGTTCGCTATGTGTGCATAACGAATCATGTGGCAGCAATTTCTAGGCAGGTGGCCTGAGGTGACAGTGTCAATTTTTTGGTGACTGACTGTTTACTTATGATGTTGGTGCCATGATGGCTGGTTAGGTCATGCAAGGACAACACTGCACTGGAGGAGTTAATATCCTGTGTTCAGTTACTACCACATGACTATAAATGTAATACAGAACAGTAACAGTATATTACGTAACATAAACATGACACTAATGTTGAACTTTTCCTCTTCGGTCACAAAGATGGTCATGTTGAAGATGTGGCCAGCCGTGTGTGTTCTGATGATGGTTGCCCCTGTCACCACTAACTGCCGCTCTCTACATTCACCCTTGCCATGCCCATCTGTACATGTACCTGCATCTGCTGTATCTGCACCTGTGGTACCTGCATCAACCATACTTACACCAGCTGTACCTGCATCTGCTGCACTTGCACCAGCTTTACCTGTACTTGCATCTGTTGTACCTCAACCATCCATGTGGGTCTTAGCTGAACCCTGGCAGTACGAGGAGAGCAGGAAGGTTGTTATGATTGGTGGCAGCATGAATGTACTGGGTGCCACCAATCATGGAAACAAAAGAGTACCGATCACCAATAGCAGAGGCAATAAGGGGGTACTGGCTGCCACCACAGAGAACCCCTGGGAAGATTTCTGCAAGGAGGCATGTGAGGAAGGCATAGCCGGCCCGGAGTGTGACTGTGCCGAGCATCCCATTGGTTAAGGTCAATTCACCTTACTACGTAGAGCCAGGCAACTGACCTGAACTAGTTATATCAAACATTATGACTCACTCATAAAGAGAAGAGTGACCTAAGATAGCTATGCCTATGACCTCACTCGGTCAGAACTGTGACCTGACCTAGCGTTGCCTACGTTTCCTACGAGCACTAGGGAAAGGGGTTCCCGGGACCACATCAGCCTTGCTTCAGTCCTCCAGCAGGACAGGCCACACCTACCTACCAGGGAACCCAGAAAACCTTAGCCCCACCTGGCTCAACAGGAAGCCTTGGAAGACCTGGCTTAACATGAAGACATGGCTTAACAGAAAGTTCTGGAAGAACTGGCTCAACAGGAAATCAAGGTATAACAGGTAGTCCTGGTTCCAAAAGAAGTCCTAATTCAACAAGAAGTCCCGACTTAACAGGAAGTTCTGGCTCAACAGGAAGCTTTGGCTTAAAAGGAAGAATTGGCTCAACAGGGATCCCAGGCTCAACAGAAAGACCTGTTTCAACAAGAAGTGATGGCTCAACGGGAAGATCTGGCTTAATAGTAAGCCCAGACTAGCAGGAAGACCTGGTTCAACAGCAAGACCTGGATCAACAAAATGTCTAGGCTCAATAATGAAACTTGGCTTAAAAGGAAGACCAGGCTCAACAGGAAGACTTGGTCACCAAAAAGTCCAGGCTCAACAAGAAGACCTGGATCAATTAAAGCCCAGGCTCAACAGGACGACCCAGACCAACAAGAAGTCCAGGCTATACAGGAAGACCCGGATCAACAAGAAGTCCAGGCTCAACAGGAAGACCAGGATCAACAAGACGTCCAGGCTCAACAAGAAGATCAGGATCAACAAGAAGTCCAGGCTATACAGGAAGATCAGGATCAACAAGACGTCCAGGCTCAACAGAAAGATCAGGATCAACAAGAAGTCCAGGCTATACAGGAAGACCTGGATCAACAAGAAGTCCTGGCTTAACAGGAATACCCGGATCAACAAGAAGTCCAGACTCAACGAGAAGACCTGGATCAACAAGAAGTCCAGGTTTAACAGCAAAACTTGGCTCAACAGGAAGACCCGGATCAACAAGAAGTCCAGGCTCAACAGGAAAACCTGGATCAACAAGAAGCCCAGGCTCAACAGCAAAACTTGGCTCAACAAGAAGACCAGGATCAACAAGACTCAACAGCAAAACTTACCTCAACAGGAAGACTTAGCTCAACAAGAAGCCAAGGCTCAAAAAGAAAACTTGGCTCACATGACCTGACGAAACAGGAAGCACCGACTCAACAGGATGACCTGGGTCAACAAGATGTCTTGGTTCAAAAGGAAACCCAAGCTCAACAGAAGGTACTGCTCAACGGGATGTCCTGCTCTTATGGACTTAACCTCAGTCCAAGAGCATGGAGAGAGAAGTTAGAGCCTGTGACATTTAGCTTCAAAGTCTCTAATTCCCTTTGAGAATTGCTAGCCCTCCCAGACCTGACCTCATTGCCTCTTATATACTTGGGCATCACAAGAAGGTCAGTCAAGCTGTAACCTATGCCTTTAGACAAACATGCTCACTTACTAGTGCTTTGACGTCTTCTACCAAGAATCTAACTCAGAGAGGCCACTGCTGCGTTTCCTTTGTTGGTAGCAGTCCTCCTTGTGGCCTTGAATCTTCACCTGCACTTCCAGAAACTCACTGCCCTCTATTACTTCATCTTAAGTATCCTATCCAATAAAATGCTGGTGTTGTAGTAAAATCTGATTTTGTGCTCCTTTTAATCATGTCACTCCAAAAACTCAACCAAGAATGCCAGAGCACCCACTAAAATGGAATCAAAAGTACACATAAAATCAAACATAACAATCATTGTATATAAGGGAGACAGTACATATATGAATAATGGAATAGATAAGTCAGACTTGAACGTAAGAAGTGGATAAAACAGGGATGCACAGGCTCCACTACACTCTTTAAATCAATTGCATATGAAATTATACAAGAATTGGAAAATTTAGGAAAAGGATTTGATCATAAATCTAAAAAAAAAAGAATCTTTACAGATGATGATTTGATATAGCCTAGTGGAGTTGATGAAGCAAGAAATGACTGATACTCTAAGTGGAGCGAGTGATGAATGTGGGTTAACTATAAATAAAGATAAGAGTAATACAAGCATATTCAATATGAAAGACCAACTAAAAGAATATTAGTCATAAAAGTTAATCAATATACCAAATATCCGGAAATCATAGTAAATAACTAGAAACTGTTGTAATATGCAATAAGACAAGCCTAGGCTACAAACAAAACACATGGAAAACTTAACATACCCTGACTGCTTAAAGCTGTAACATAATTCTAATAGGAAAACCTTTAGAAGTACATCACATTACCAACCATCTTTCTGGCTCACTAAGACTGACATAGCTTGTTTACAAAGAGTAGAAAATGGTGTTTATAGACAAATATCAAGAGTGCCGAAAGATGCACAAGAGGTCAGATTTAGACAAGAAATAGGTGCCTGAGCTATGGAATTAAGAATTATAGAAGGAAAGATAACATAATTACAGTAAATAATGAATGTAGGTGGGAGAGGACTACTTAGAAGAATGGCATAGGTAATTAGAGCAGAAAGAGAAAAATAGATGTATATGAGTGACAGAAAAGTACCATTAGGAAACAATAAGACATTGCAACAAGCTTCACAAAATGACAAGACAATTAAAAGCAAACGTACAAAATTGGACTCACCAGCGAATGGAGCCATTGAAGCGGAAACAAGTCACACGGTGGGGTAGGGGGTGAAGGTTCTGGGAGCGATGAAGTGGAAGGAGTGAACGCTATCTCGTAGAGCAAAAATAGGTATGTTTAAAGGAACCGTAGTCCCAGCAATACTATACGGTTGCAAGGCTTGGGCTATAGACAGGGATGTACGAAGGAGGGTGGATATGCTGGAAATGAGATGTTTGAGGAAAATATGGAGTGTGAGGTGGTTTGATCGAGTAAGTAATGAAAAGGTAAGAGAGATGTGTGGAAATAAAAAGAGTGTGGTTGAGAGAGCAGAAAAGGGGTGTGTTGAAATGGTTTGGACATATGGAGAGAATGAGTAAAGAAAGATTGACAAAGAGGATATATGTGTCAGACACTGAGGGAAAAAGAGAAGTGGGAGACCAAATTGGAGGTGGAGAAATGGAGTGAAAAAGATTTTGAGCGATTGGGGCCTGAACATACAAGAGGGTGAGAGGCATGCAAGGAATAGAGTGAACTGGAACAACGTGGTATACCAGGGTCGACGCGTTGTCAATGGATTGAAACAGGGCATGTGAAACATCATGGAAAGGTCCGTGAGGCCTAAATGTGGATAGAAAGCTGTGGTTTTGGGACATTACACATGACAGCTAGAGACTGAGTGTGAATGAGCATGGCCTTTTTTGTCTGTTTTCCTGGTGCTACCTTACTGAAACAGGGGTAGCGATGCTGTTTCCTGTGGGGCAGGGTAGCACCGGGAATGGAAGGAAAGCAGGTATGAATATGTACATATGTATGTATGTATAAGTCTGTGTATGTGTATGTATTTGTGTATATTTTGATATTTATCACCATTATACTTGATCGCTGTTTCCTGCATCTGCGAGGTAGCGCCAGGAAACAGATGAAGAATAGCCCACCCACCCACATACACATAAATATATAAACATAAATGCCCATACATGTACATATACATACATTTACATAACATACACAGACATATACGCAAGTACATAATCATACTTACTTTCCTTCATACATTCCCAGTGCTACCCTGTCCCAAAGGAAATAGCATCGCTACCCCCTGCTTCAGTGAGGCAGTGCCAGGAAAACAGACAAAAATGGCCACATTCACTCACACTCAGTCTCTAGATGTCATGTGTAATGCACCGAAACCACAGCTCCCTATCCACATCACCTTTATCCCCTTTACCTTTGTACAATGGCACTATGTATGCATTCCACCAATCCTCTGGCACTTCAACATAATCCATATACACATTGATCCTTACCAACCAATGAACAACACAGTCATCCCCTTTCCGAATAAATTCAACTGCAATACCATCCAAACCCGCCATCTTGCCATACTTCATCTTCCGCAAAGCCCTCACTACCTCTTCTCTCTTAACCAAACCATTCTCCCTGACCCTTTCACTTCACACACTACCCTGACCAAAACACCCTACATCTGCAAATCTATCATCAAACACATTCCACTAACTTTCAAAATACTCACTCCATCTCCTTATATCTTCATCACTACCCATTTTTACTTCCCCACTTGCCTCCTTCATCAATGTTCTCATTTGTTCTCTTGTCTTATGCACATTATTTACTTCCTTTCAAGACATCTTTTTTCATACATATTCACCATTTCCCACGTTAGTGAGGTAGCATTAAGAACAAAAGACTGAGCCAAAGAGGGAAAATACTCACTTAGTCCCCTTCTCTGTTCCTTCTTCTGTTAAAGTAAAAACTGGAGGGGAGGATTTGCAGCCCCCAGCCCCCTCCCCTTTCAGTCGCCTTTTATGACACGCAGTGAATATGTGGGAAGTATTCTTTATTCCCTATCCCCAGGGATAAAAACATCTTTTTATTTCCCTAAAGTTTAATGAAACGTTCTCACCCCAACTCCCATTTGCCCTCCTTTTCAACCCTTGCACCTTTCTCTTGACATGCCACTTTCTATTATACAACTCAAAGTCATTTGCACTCCTTCCTTGCAAGTATCATCCCAACGCTTCTCTTTTCCCTTTTACTAACAACTTTACCTCATCCCAACACTCACTACCCTTTCTAATCTGCCCACCTTCCACCTTTCTCACACCACATGCATCTTTTGCACTTGCCATCACTGCTTCCCTAAACACATCCCATTCCTCACCCACTCTCCTCACGTCATTTGCTCTCACCTTTTGCCATTCCACACTCATTCACTCCTGGTACTTCCTCACACAAGTCTCCTTTCCAAGCTCACTGATTCTTACCAATCTCTTCCCAATATTCTCTCTTTTTAAAAACCTACAAATCTTCACCTTCACCTCCACAAGATAGAGATCAGACATCCCTCCAGCTGCTCTTCTCAGCACATTAACATTCAGAAGTCTCTTTTACACACCTATCAATTAGCACATAATCCAATAATGCCCTTTGACCATCTCTCCTACTCATATATGTATACTTATGTATGATTCTCATCTCAAACCAAGTATTCCCAATCACCAGTCTTTTTTCAGCACACAAATCCACAAGCTCTTCACCATTTCCATTCTCAACACTGGATAAGCTATGTACACCATTTATACCCTCAACTGCCACATCATCCACCTTTGCACTTAAATCACCCATCATTAAGACCCAATCTCGTGCATCAAAGCTGTTGAGACACTCACTCAGCTGCTCCCAAAACGCTTATCTCTCATGATCTTTCTTCTCATGACCAGGTGCATAAGCACCAATTATCTCCCATCTCTCCCTCTATCCACTTTCAGTTTTACCCACATCAATCTAGAATTAACCTTTTTGCACTATCACACACTCCCACAACTCCTGCTTCAGGAGTACTGCTTATCTTTCCTTAACTCTTGTCCTCTTACCAACCCACTCTTCCCCTTTACTCTTGAGCTTCATTTCACTCACAGCCAGAACATCCAGGCTTCTTTCCACAAACATACTACCTATCTCTCCTTTCTTGGTTACATCCACACACATTCAGACACCCCAATCTGAGCTTCCGAGAAGGATGAGCACTCCCTGCTCAACTCCTGTTTCCCCTTTTAGAAATTGAAATACAAGGAGGGGAGAGTTTCAAGTTCCCCGCTCCCGCCCCCTTCAGTCGCCTTATACAACAGTGGGAAACACGTGGGAAGTATTCTTTCTCCCCTATCCACACTTAAGACAGAGATAGAGATTTTTTTCAGAGATTTGGGCAGCCAAAAGAACTCTTATAATCAACATATATAATGAAGCATACATTACAGTTACAATATGAGGAATCACAAAAACAGTCTAGCACTAATGTTTCACCTTTTGAGCTCTTTTTGTAGTTCAAATAAACCAGAGATGTTCACACAACTGGATTTATCACCTATAAGGCCCACAGGATTACAAGACTGAGTTCCTATCTGCCGGAAGAAAGTCCCCCTTTCTGTCAAAAGATATGCCCCCTATCTGCCAAAAGACAGGGCTCCTATCAGTCAGATGTGGTCCCCCTATGTGCCCAAAGCCAGACCCTTTGTCTACCAGAAGACTCGAACCCTATCTACCAAATGACAGGGCTCCCTATTTGCTGAAAGACGGGATCCCATCTATGAGCAGATGGGGCACCTATATGCCAGAAGACAGAACTTATACCTGACAAAAACAGAACCTCTGTTGTCAGAAAACAGGATTCTTATCTGTCAGGGCCCCTTTATCTGCTGGAGGGAACGACTATTATCTGCCAGAAGACAGGTCCCCTACACGTCAGAAGTTACCCCTATCTGACAGAAGACTGATGCCCTTTCTTTTTTTTTTTTTTTTTTTTTTTTTTTTTAGAAGATAGGGCCCCTAACTGGAAGGACACAGGCTACTTATCTGCCAGAAGATGGGTCACCTACCCCTATTTGCCAAAAGATGGGACCGCTGCTGTTATCTACTAGAAGACGGGGCACCTATCTGCTAAGAGAAAGGTCACCTACTCCTATCTCCCACAAGACGGGACTGCTGCTCTGACGCTGTATGGTGTACATAACCATCTGTACCACAGGCCAATTTAATATCATATAGTGATGTACATTCTCCACAACTGTTCTTGAATCTTCTAAACACAATAATGACTTTGCAAAAAAATCAACATCCAAAGCTAATGGTAATACACAATGACACCATCCCTTGACGACAAGTATTGAAACTTCAGTAAACACACTTATTGTAGGCGAACTGTCAGTAGAGGCTGAAGTGGTAAACTCTTCCAACACTTCGGTTTTCATTAATTCTGTTGATTTCCAGAGGCGTTTCCCTACTCTTACTTCATATTTTCTAGGATCATCATTGCCTCTCCCCCTTAATATCATTATGGATTGTCATAAAGTTTAATGCTCTGACTCATGCTACCATAGGCTTTATAACATACATTAAATGCAAGGAATTAAACGTCATGCCTTTTTTGTAATTAAGTTATTCTGAGGGTGCTCCTATTCATTACCCCCCCCCCCCCCCCGGAAAGCTGGCCTAATTTAACCAAACCAAACCAAGTATAACCTGGTTCAGCCCTTGACATATCACCAATCTCATTTAGAGAGACATATATCTTACTTTTATGTCAATCGATATCGCTGTATCTTTTGTCTAGTGAACTGTACTTTACATTAGTGTATGTAGGTATGTATTTAACTACGCAAGCAAACCCAGACAGTTTGTGTTAGTTATTCCTCAAATCTGTTTCAAGTCAGTTTCAGTGGCGGAGGGGGGGGAGTAGGCACTTCAACTACAATTAGGATTCAGATATATATTATCAAAAAGAAACAATAGAAGTCGTTATATGAAACTCCATGTGAATAAGGCATATAATGAAAATAACAGTTAAATCGCCAGTGAACCATCTTGTAGATAAGGTTCTTGTAATGTAAAGTTGATAATCCTTAGTAAAAAACTTTTGAGTGAAGTGCTTTTATAGAAAACGAGCAACAGTCGAAGAAAAAGAAAACGTTAAATTCTTGATTGTTTACAACATTGTGTTTGAAGCCCTGTCTGACTTCAGCTTAGTTTTCAAGGTATCATTCAAACAAGAATAAAGACAGATTTTTCTACCAAAATACTTACTAAAATTATGATAAGATTAAGATTTTTTCTAAAAAACAGTTATATATCTATAAGTTGCATATCATGTATCACAGAAAAAAAAATTACTTTGGGAAATATCGGAATAAGGGATGTAAATAATGATGGCGTCGGGTGAACGACAAGGCGTTCCTGTTGCCTTGAGAACTTTGTTGTGATAGCGGGAGCCATTACATGTGTGGGGTTCGGTGGCTGGACGTGGTGGTCCTGGGTATCAGCTTAACCCATGAATGTGAACAATGAGGTTGTGGTTCCTGCTGGTGGTAATGGCGGTGGTCGACATGTGTCAACCTTCACTCGATCTGTACGTCGACTCTCAGGACGTGAAGCAGTTGCTCGGTTAGTGCAGACTTGTACTGTGAATGTGTTGATTCACTGGGTAGGTCTACTGATTAGTTTTGTTAAAATGAGCTGGTTGAATAAAATGATATAAACTGAAAAGATTCGTTGTTTAAAGAAAAATATATTGTTCCGACAAGGTTTGCTTATCACTACCGCCCTTCTGTTTGTAGGGATGGTTGCTGCAGGATAGCTTGTGGTACTGGCTCAATTTGTACCCACTCCTCCCCTGAGTGCTTGATAAATGGTTCAGTATTTGCTGTGAAATTATTTACATGCTGAAACTCAATATGGGCAGTTTATTCCATTCCTGCATTATTCTCCAGAAGTATTTTCTGACATGTAATTTTGGTCCCTTTTGTAGAACATGTATCAGTGCCGTATTAATGTCCAATTGTGGAATTCCAAAATGTTTGTTAAGGCCCCCTTATCCATATACAATCATTTATACTTTTATACGTCTGCACACCATTGGCATCTCATCTCAAGTTCCTTTTAAACTTTCCTTACAACTACAGTATTTTTTCTGGATTCTTTTAACATTCTTGTCAGCAACCTTTGCATATTTCTTTAAAGTTTTCATTCCCTTTTAAGGATGCCATGTATGTACAAAGCATTTCGTATGTGGATGAAAGAACTGTAGTTTGTTGAGACATGCTAAGTTAAATCTAATTATATCTTTGAACAGTTTGATAATGTTGCCTGCCTCTTGCCTTATTTTTACTAGTATTGTTATTAATAGGAAAAAAAGATTTGTAGATTGTGACCCCAAAGTCAGTTTCCCTGTCAGCTCTTGAGATTTCACTCCCATATTACATGTGTATTTTTATTGTTCCCATGCTCTGTGAACATGCTTCTCCTTTTCCATGTTAAAGAACATCATCCAATCTTGTGACTGTAGGTATAGTTTGTTTACGTCGTGTTGTAAGGGATTTATATAATTAAATCTTACTTGATCACATTGGTTGGCAGGTTGTAAACACAGATGTGATGAAATAGACAAGCCTCAGAACAGTTGGATGTAACAAGTGATGTTCCACAGGGATCAATCTTGGAACTGGTTCTCCTCATTTATGTTATTGATACTAATAATGGGCTGCTTTGTAAGGTATCAAAGTTCACAGATGCTACTAAGTTGGGAAGTTAATCCTCAAATGAAAGTGAGCATTTCTAGCTTCAGACTGATGTAGACAAGCTCTGATGTTCAAAGTTCTACATATCAGTAGTAAAAGTGAAAAGATTTGTTGCTACAAAATGTAAATGGAGAAAAAGAATTGGGTAAAATAATCTCTAGTGACCTAAAGCCATGTATGCAGTAAAAAAAAGCTGAGCAAATTTCTTTGATTCATAGGTAGGGCTATAGAATTTAAGTCTAGGGAAGTTATCCTCATTCTATACAAGTCATTGGTATGGCCCTATCTTAAATACTATGTTCGCTTTCGGTCACCTTACATGAAAAGAGACAATTACTGAATGGTGAGAGTACAGAGGAAAACTACCATAATGATTCCCTGAATGAGAAGCAAATCCTATGAGAGCAGACCAAATGACTTTAATTTACTTAGAAAAAGGTTAAAAGGTGTTTAGATACTGGTAATAAAGTTTACCATCGTTATAATATTTGCTGTAACAAGCCTCTTAATGATGGATTGTCTGAATGCACTTGAAGTACTGGATACAGATTTTTGGGCAAATGCTGTACCATGAGTGACGCAAGGTACTTTTCCTTCAATAGAGTTGTTAAATATGGAGTGATTTATCAGTTAGAGGAGTTAAAAGCAGCAACATAGACATTGAAGAACAGTTTTTTGTAAATATTTTCACTTCAGTTCCATGAATGACCATTATTTGTTCCTCCTTAGTTCCAGGAAAAGTTTATAGGCTTTTCTCTTTGAATGATTTGCATGTCTTTTTACTCTTACCACACTAATCTGTGAGTGTCTTGTCTTTACCACTATCACAAACACCCTATTTAGGATCCAATGGTCTGTTGGTATTTGAATTTCTTTTTATACCTATCTGAACATTTAAATAGATTTCCGACAATCATCGAATTCATTTATATATATCACAAACAGAGGTTGTCCTTAGACCAAATCTTGTAGGACACCACTTGCTGACTTTTTTCCTCTTTTCACCGCACTGCTTACTATTTTTCAACCACACCTGTCACCCGGACCTTGAGCCTTTACTTTTATCATCGGACTTGCTTCTGGTACTGTATCAAAGGGAGTGAAGAAGTCCAGATGTATTATAGTTACAGGTTATCATTCATCAGTGTGGTTTGTCACCTTTTCCAAAAAAAATCAAAAGATTTGTAAGGCATGATCTTCCATGTAAGAATCATGTTGACTGCCTTTTATAAGCTTGTATATCTGAAGATGTTTCATTTTTGAATCCCTAATGACTGACTTGATAGTTACACTAACTGCGAAAGTTGAATTAACAGGTCTATAGTTACTTGACAGTCTGATATGTTAGAACATTTCTTTGATATTTTTTCATACAGTTTCACCATTTCACTTTTTGAGGTGGATGCTTTATGAATGACATTTCTATTGTTTACCTTGACATCTTCATATACCCTGATTTAGTTCATTGACAGCATGTTGCTCCTGGATACCTCATTGACCCAATTCATTCTGTTCACTGCACAACCCATACTCTCAACTGATTTTCTATGGAAAACTTATAGAGATGTTTTTATATATATCATGCATTTTTATTCATATGGTAAATTCTTTTTTTTACAGGTGTGACATCTCAGCTGTGGTACGTCCACAATGGAACTGTGAATAAATATGCTTTGGGCTATGTTGTGGTTGTGCCACCCCAAGTTGATTCCCTTACATTCCACTGGCAGGCCTTAGAAGGAAAAACAGTAAGAAATGCTTCTCGTATATTTTTTCCCCTTGATGGCAGCATTTTTTTTACTTTTTATTTCTTATACATAATTCATTTATATGTTCTTTCATTAGTTAGTGTGTGTATTGGGGGCCCCATATAACAACACATCATAAAGCAGCATTTTGCATTAGCAGGATTTTAGAGTCAGGGTTTAAACTCTTAGAATGACACTTATGCCTTGTAGTAATGTTAGATTTGAAAAAGAAAGTATGTTTGTGATTACCTATGCACTGAATTCCAGCTGCAGGAATCCCTTCTATCCTTATGAGGCTCCTTCATTGCTCTGGAAGCTGGCCACTTTTACTGGTCAGGACCACATGTCATAAAGTGTTGTGATGTCGCGTATGCATATGTGTGCAGAGAGTGCAGTTGAGTAGTAAGTGCTCAGTTTTTTTTGTCGTAGGCATGAAGGGTGTAGGATATGTTGAAATATTGTTTGTAGTGTTTTAGTGATGGTTGATTTCCAGATTATAAGTGGAAGAATAGGACATGTATGTCTGGGGAGGGTAGTTTCTGTTGGATGTATCATATATACTTGTCTGTAAGTCTACCTCGTGTATAGGTCGACCCTTGATTTTTGGCCAAGAAATCATTTATTTATGATATACCTTGTGTATAGGATGACCTAAGTTTTTGAGGGTAATGGAACAACAAATTAGGGTAATAAAGAACCATATTTTATGGCATCTAAAACTCATTTCAGAAAATCCTCACTCATAACTCTACATCCTATAAACTGAGATTCACTGAGCCTGAAATACCGAGTGCCGAAGGCATATTGTTTACCATCGATCAGTATGGCACTTTGTCCAGAAATGCGGATAATTTCAGCAAAAATATTATATATTTCCATTCAAGTATTTATTCAAGTCAATTAGGATAGAATTTTATTGTAATACAACAGTTTTTTAACGTAGAATAATTTGAAAAAGCAATTACTGTAACATCTTTTAAACAGTGAAAGAAAGCAAGTCGTTGTTTTTGCTATGATTCAGTCCCACTTTCCACTGTAATATGTATGTCATTTCAGAAAAAGAATATTATATCGAGCACAGTATAAATAGATTATCATTGTAATATAACAGTACTTTGACTGAAATGTATCAAAAAAACTCTTGTAACATATCTTGAACATCGGAAGGTTACGTAAAGTCTTGTGTTTTCTTCACGTATTTTATCCTATTTTACATCATCCCTGGGGATAGGGGAGAAAGAAGACTTCCCACGCATTCCCTGCGTGTCGTAGAAGGCGACTAAAAGGGAAGGGAGCGGGGGGCTGGAAATCCTCCCCTTTCTTGTTTTTTTTAATTTTCCAAAAGAAGGAACAGAAGGGGGCCAGGTGAGGATATTCCCTCAAAGGCCCAGTCCTCTGTTCTTAATGCTACCTCGCTAACGCGGGAAAATGGCGAATAGTATGAAAAAAAAAAAAAATATATATATATTATCCCTGGGGATAGGGGAGAAAGAATACTTCCCACGTATTCCTGCGTGTCGTAGAAGGCGACTAAAAGGGAAGGGAGCGGGGGGCTGGAAATCCTCCCCTTTCTTGTTTTTTTTAATTTTCCAAAAGAAGGAACAGAGAAGGGGGCCAGGTGAGGATATTCCCTCAAAGGCCCAGTCCTCTGTTCTTAACGCTACCTCGCTAACGCGGGAAAATGGCGAATAGTATGAAAAAAAAAAATATATATATATATTTTATATATATATATTTGCGTGTGTGGCGTGTGTGTGTGCATGTGTGTGGGGGTGGGTTGGGCCATTTCTTTCGTCTGTTTCCTTGCGCTACCTCGCAAACGCGGGATACAGCGACAAAGCAAAAAAAGTGTATATATATATATATCCCTGGGGATAGGGGAGAAAGAATACTTCCCACGTATTCCCTGCGTGTCGTAGAAGGCGACTAAAAGGGAAGGGAGCGGGGGGCTGGAAATCCTCCCCTTTCTTGTTTTTTTTAATTTTCCAAAAGAAGGAACAGGGAAGAGGTCCAGGTGAGGATATTCCCTCAAAGGCCCAGTCCTCTGTTCTTAACGCTACCTCGCTAACGCGGGAAAATGGCGAATAGTATGAAAAAAAAAAAAAAACTTTTCACTGCTTCTAACAACTTGCCTCCCACACCATACATTCTTAATACCTTCCACAGAGCATCTCTATCAACTCTATCATATGCCTTCTCCAGATCCATAAATGCTATATAATATATATATAATAATAAAAAATAAAAAAAAAAAAAAACATAAACAAATCCCCTCCCATTATACACACAATGCACACAATTCAACCGGTCTGCCCTACTCACCCCCATTGCCATCCCGCCACACACGGCATAACATCCCCCTTCCACCTCCTGTGCCGGGAGGAGGCAGCGCAGGAAAGACAACAAAGGCCCCATCCCGCTCACACTCAGTCTCCAGCTGTCCCATGCAATAATGCCCGAAAACCACAGCTCCCTTTCCACATCCAGGCCCCACGGAACTTTCCATGGTTTACCCCAGACGCTTCACATGCCCTGATTCAATCCATTGACAGCACATCGACCCCGGTATACCACATTGATCCAATTCACTCTGTTCCTTGCCCGCCTTTCACCCTCCTGCATGTTCAGGCCCCGATCACTCAAAATCTTTTTCACTCCATCTTTCCACCTCCAATTTGAGAAACATCATAAGCCAATATTCCAGTTTCATGATAAGAGAAGAAGTGGACCAGGCAGTATGATACAGTAGTTAAATTGATGAAAACTACTATTGACGTTTGTGTAAATAAATTAAACATTTCCCTTTTCCATAGCCAGAGGTTGAACCGTTATGTGACATTCATTTCATTTCCAGCTAGAAGTTTCAGTTTTCTAAATTATTTCTTACATTTTTCATATATATATATATATATATATATATACATATATATGAAAAATATATATATATATATATTTATATATTTATATATATATATTTTTTTTTTTTTTTTTTTAATTTTCCAAAAGAAGGAACAGAGGGGGCCAGATGAGGATATTCCAAAAAAGGCCCAGTCCTCTGTTCTTAACGCTACCTCGCTAACGCGGGAAATGGCGAATAGTTTAAAAGAAAAAAAAAGATATATATATATGTATATATATATATATATATATATATATATATATATATATATATATATTCTTTTCTTTCAAACTATTCGCCATTTCCCGCATCAGCGAGGTAGCGTTAAGAACAGAGGACTGGGCCTTTGAGGGAATACCCTCACCTGGCCCAATTCTCTGTTCCTTCTTTTGAAAAAAAAAAAAAAAAAAAAAAAAAAAAAACGAGAGGGGAGGATTTCCAGCCCCCCGCTCCCTCCCCTTTTAGTCGCCTTCTACGACACGCAGGGAATACGTGGGAAGTATTCTTAATCCCCTATCCCCAGGGATAATATATATATATATATATATATTATATATATATATATATATGGATTTGTATGTAGCATTTATGGATCTGGAGAAGGCATATGATAGAGTTGATAGAGATGCTCTGTGGAAGGTATTAAGAATATATGGTGTGGGAGGCAAGTTGTTAGAAGCAGTGAAAAGTTTTTATAGAGGATGTAAGGCATGTGTACGTGTAGGAAGAGAGGAAAGTGATTGGTTCTCAGTGAATGTAGGTTTGCGGCAGGGGTGTGTGATGTCTCCATGGTTGTTTAATTTGTTTATGGATGGGGTTGTTAGGGAGGTGAATGCAAGAGTTTTGGAAAGAGGGGCAAGTATGAAGTCTGTTGTGGATGAGAGAGCTTGGGAAGTGAGTCAGTTGTTGTTCGCTGATGATACAGCGCTGGTGGCTGATTCATGTGAGAAACTGCAGAAGCTGGTGACTGAGTTTGGTAAAGTGTGTGAAAGAAGAAAGTTAAGAGTAAATGTGAATAAGAGCAAGGTTATTAGGTACAGTAGGGTTGAGGGTTAAGTCAATTGGGAGGTAAGTTTGAATGGAGCAAAACTGGAAGAAGTAAAGTGTTTTAGATATCTGGGAGTGGATCTGGCAGCGGATGGAACCATGGAAGCGGAAGTGGATCATAGGGTGGGGGAGGGGGCGAAAATTCTGGGAGCCTTGAAGAATGTATGGAAGTCGAGAACATTATCTCGGAAAGCAAAAATGGGTATGTTTGAAGGAATAGTGGTTCCAACAATGTTGTATGGTTGCGAGGCGTGGGCTATGGATAGAGTTGTGCGCAGGAGGATGGATGTGCTGGAAATGAGATGTTTGAGGACAATGTGTGGTGTGAGGTGGTTTGATCGAGTAAGTAACGTAAGGGTAAGAGAGATGTGTGGAAATAAAAAGAGCGTGGTTGAGAGAGCAGAAGAGGGTGTTTTGAAATGGTTTGGGCACATGGAGAGAATGAGTGAGGAAAGATTGACCAAGAGGATATATGTGTCGGAGGTGGAGGGAACGAGGAGAAGTGGGAGACCAAATTAGTGGAGGAAAGATGGAGTGAAAAAGATTTTGTGTGATCGGGGCCTGAACATGCAGGAGGGTGAAAGGAGGGCAAGGAATAGAGTGAATTGGATCGATGTGGTATACCGGGGTTGACGTGCTGTCAGTGGATTGAATCAGGGCATGTGAAGCGTCTGGGGTGAACCATGGAAAGCTGTGTAGGTATATATATTTGCGTGTGTGGACGTATGTATATACATGTGTTTGGGGGTGGGTTGGGCCATTTCTTTCGTCTGTTTCCTTGCGCTACCTCGCAAACGCGGGATACAGCGACAAAGCAAAAAAAAATAAAAAATATATGTACACACAGACATATATATTTATAAACATACATATTCATGTGTGAGGTGGTTTGATCGAGTAAGTAATGTAAGGGTAAGAGAGATGTGTGGAAATAAAAAGAGCGTTTTTGAGAGAGCAGAAGAGGGTGTTTTGAAATGGTTTAGGCACATGGAGAGAATGAGTGAGGAAAGATTGACCAAGAGGATATATGTGTCGGAGGTGGAGGGAACGAGGAGAAGTGGGAGACCAAATTGGAGGTGGAAAGATGGAATGAAAAAGATTTTGAGTGATCGGGGCCTGAACATGCAGGAGGGTGAAAGGCGGGCAAGGAATAGAGTGAATTGGATCGATGTGGTATACTGGGGTTGACGTGCTGTCAGTGGATTGAATCAGGGCATGTGAAGCATCTGGGGTAAACTTTGGAAAGCTGTGTGGGTCCTGGATGTGGAAAGGGAGCTGTGGTTTTGGGCATTATTGCATGACAGCTGGAGACTGAGTGTGAACGAATGAGGCCTTTGTTGTCCTTTCCTAGCGCTACCCCGCACACATTAGGGGGGAGGGGGATGGTATTCCATGTGTGGTGAGGTGGCGATGGGGATGAATAAAGGCAGACAGTGTGAATTGTGTTCATCAGTATATATGTATGTGTCTGTGTAGATGTATAGGTATGTATATTTGCGTGTGTGGACGTGTGTGTATATACATGTGTATGGGGGTGGGTTGGGCCATTTCTTTCGTCTGTTTCCTTGCGCTACCTCGCAAATGCGGGAGACAGCGACAAAGCAAAATAAATAAATAAATAAATATATATATATATATATATATTATCCCTGGGGATAGGGGAGAAAGAATACTTCCCACGTATTCCCTGCGTGTCGTAGAAGGCGACTAAAAGGGGAGGGAGCGGGTGGCTGGAAATCCTCCCCTTTCTTGTTTTTTTTAATTTTCCAAAAGAAGGAACAGAGAAGGGGGTCAGGTGAGGATATTCTCTCTAAGGCCCAGTTCTCTGTTCTTAATGCTACCTCGCTAACGCGGGAAATGGCAAATAGTATGAAAAAAAAAAAAAAATATATATATATATACCTACACAGCTTTCCATGGTTTACCCCAGACGCTTCACATGCCCTGATTCAATCTACTGACAGCACGTCAACCCCGGAATACCACATCGATCCAATTCACTCTATTCCTTGTCCTCCTTTCACCCTCCTGCATGTTCAGGCCCCGATCACACAAAATCTTTTTCACTCCATCTTTCCACCTCCAACTTGGTCTCCCACTTCTCCTCGTTCCCTCCACCTCCGACACGTATATCCTCTTGGTCAATCTTTCCTCACTCATTCTCTCCATGTGCCCAAACCATTTCAAAACACCCTCTTCTGCTCTCTCAACCTCGCTCTTTTTATTTCCACACATCTCTCTTACCCTTACGTTACTTACTCGATCAAACCACCTCACGCCATACATTGTCCTCAAACATCTCATTTCCAGCACATCCATCCTCCTGCGCACAACTCTATCCATAGCCCACGCCTCGCAACCATACAACATTGTTGGAACCACCATTTCTTCAAACTTAGCCATTTTTGCTTTCCGAGATAATGTTCTCGACTTCCACACATTCTTCAAGGCTCCCAGGATTTTCGCCCCCTCCCCCACCCTATGATCTACTTCCGCTTCCCTGTTCCATCCGCTGCCAGATCCACTCCCAGATATCTAAAACACTTTACTTCCTCCAGTTTTTCTCCATTCAAACTTACCTCCCAATTGACTTTACCCTCAACCCTACTGTACCTAATTACCTTGCTCTTATTCACATTTACTCTTAACTTTCTCCTTTCACACACTTTACCAAACTCAGTCACCTGCTTCTGCAGTTTCTCACATGAATCAGCCACCAGCGCTGTATCATCAGCGAACAACAACTGACTCGCTTCCCAAGTTCTCTCATCCCCAACAGCCTTCATACTTGCCCCTCTTTCCAAAACTCTTGCATTTACCTCCCTCACAACCCCATCCATAAACAAATTAAACAACCATGGAGACATCACACACCCCTGCCGCAAACCTACATTCACTGAGAACCAATCACTTTCCTCTCTTCCTACACGTACACATGCCTTACATCCTCGATAAAAACTTTTCACTGCTTCTAACAACTTGCCTCCCACACCATATATTCTTAATACCTTCCACAGAGCATCTCTATCAACTCTATCATATGCCTTCTCCAGATCCATAAATCCTACATACAAATCCATTTGCTTTTCCAAGTATTTCTCACATACATTCTTCAAAGCAAACACCTGATCCACACATCCTCTACCACTTCTGAAACCACACTGCTCTTCCCCAATCTGATGCTCTGTACATGCCTTCACCCTCTCAATCAATACCCTCCCATATAATTTACCAGGAATACTCAACAAACTTATACCTCTGTAATTTGAGCACTCACTCTTATCCCCTTTGCCTTTGTACAATGGCACTATGCACGCATTCCGCCAATCCTCAGGCACCTCACCATGAGTCATACATACATTAAATAACCTTACCAACCAGTCAATAATACAGTCACCCCCTTTTTTAATAAATTCCTCTGCAATACCATCCAAACCTGCTGCCTTGCTGGCTTTCATCTTCCACAAAGCTTTTACTACCTCTTCTCTGTTTACCAAATCATTTTCCCTAACCCTCTCACTTTGCACACCACCTCGACCAAAACACCCTATATCTGCCACTCTATCATCAAACACATTCAACAAACCTTCAAAATACTCACTCCATCTCCTTCTCACATCACCACTACTTGTTATCACCTCCCCATTTGCTCCCCTTCACTGAAGTTCCCATTTGCCCCCTTGTCTTACACACTTTATTTACCTCCTTCCAGAACATCTATTTATTCTCCCTAAAATTTAATGATACTCTCTCACCCCAACTCTCATTTGCCCTCTTTTTCACCTCTTGCACCTTTCTCTTGACCTCCTGTCTCTTTCTTTTATACATCTCCCACTCAATTGCATTTTTTCCCTGCAAAAATCGTCCAAATGCCTCTCTCTTCTCTTTCACTAATAATCTTACTTACTCATCCCACCACTCACTACCCTTTCTAATCAACCCACCTCCCACTCTTCTCACGCCACAAGCATCTTTTGCGCAATCCATCACTGATTCCCTAAATACATCCCATTCCTCCCCCACTCCCCTTACTTCCATTGTTCTCACCTTTTTCCATTCTGTACTCAGTCTCTCCTGGTACTTCCTCACACAATGTATATATATATATATATATATATATATATATATATATATATATATATATATATATATATATATTGAAGCAGGGCATGTGAAGCATCTGGGGTAAACCATGGAAAGCTGTGTAGGTATGTATATTTGCATGTGTGGACGTATGTATATACATGTGTATGGGGGAGGGGGTTGGGCCATTTCTTTTGTCTGTTTCCTTGCGCTACCTCGCAAACGCGGGAGACAGCGACAAAGTATAATAAAAAAAAATAAAAATATATATATTTTTATATATTTTTTTTTTTTTTATTATACTTTGTCGCTGTCTCCCGCGTTTGCGAGGTAGCGCAAGGAAACAGACGAAAGAAATGGCCCAACCCCCCCCCATACACATGTATATACATACGTCCACACACGCAAATATACATACCTACACAGCTTTCCATGGTTTACCCCAGACGCTTCACATGCCTTGCTTCAATCCACTGACAGCACGTCAACCCCGGTATACCACATCGCTCCAATTCACTCTATTCCTTGCCCTCCTTTCACCCTCCTGCATGTTCAGGCCCCGATCACACAAAATCTTTTTCACTCTATCTTTCCACCTCCAATTTGGTCTCCCACTTCTCCTCGTTCCCTCCACCTCCGACGCATATGAGGTTGGTCAATCTTTCCTCACTCATTCTCTCCATGTGCCCAAACCATTTCAAAACACCCTCTTCTGCTCTCTCAACCACACTCTTTTTATTTCCACACATCTCTCTTACCCTTACGTTACTCACTCGATCAAACCACCTCACACCACACATTGTCCTCAAACATCTCATTTCCAGCACATCCATCCTCCTGCGCACAACTCTATCCATAGCCCACGCCTCGCATCCATACAACATTGTTGGAACCACTATTCCTTCAAACATAGCCATTTTTGCTTTCCGAGATAATGTTCTCGACGTCCACACATTCTTCAAGACTCCCAGAATTTTCGCCCCCTCCCCCACCCTATGATCCACTTCCGCTTCCATGGTTCCATCCGCTGCCAGATCCACTCCCAGATATCTAAAACACTTCACTTCCTCCAGTTTTTCTCCATTCAAACTTACCTCCCAATTGACTTGACCCTCAACCCTACTGTACCTAATAACCTTGCTCTTATTCACATTTACTCTTAACTTTCTTCTTTCACACACTTTACCAAACTCAGTCACCAGCTTCTGCAGTTTCTCACATGAATCAGCACCAGCGCTGTATCATCAGCGAACAACAACTGACTCACTTCCCAAGCTCTCTCATCCCCAACAGACTTCATACTTGCCCCTCTTTCCAAAACTCTTGCATTCACCTCCCTAACAACCCCATCCATAAACAAATTAAACAACCATGGAGACATCACACACCCCTGCCGCAAACCTACATTCACTGAGAACCAATCACTTTCCTCTCTTCCTACACGTACACATGCCTTACGTCCTCGATAAGAACTTTTCACTGCTTCTAACAACTTGCCTCCCACACCATACATTCTTAATACCTTCCACAGAGCATCTCTATCAACTCTATCATATGCCTTCTCCAGATCCATAAATGCTATATATATATATATATATATATATATATATATATATATATATATATATATATATGAGAAATACGTAGAAAAGCAAATGGATTTGTATGTAGCATTTATGGATCTGGAGAAGGCATATGATAGAGTTGATAGAGATGCTCTGTGGAAGGTATTAAGAATATATGGTGTGGGAGGCAAGTTGTTAGAAGCAGTGAAAAGTTTTTATCGAGGATGTAAGGCATGTGTACGTGTAGGAAGAGAGGAAAGTGATTGGTTCTCAGTGAATGTAGGTTTGCGGCAGGGGTGTGTGATGTCTCCATGGTTGTTTAATTTGTTTATGGATGGGGTTGTTAGGGAGGTAAATGCAAGAGTCCTGGAAAGAGGGGCAAGTATGAAGTCTGTTGGGGATGAGAGAGCTTGGGAAGTGAGTCAGTTGTTGTTCGCTGATGATACAGCGCTGGTGGCTGATTCATGTGAGAAACTGCAGAAGCTGGTGACTGAGTTTGGTAAAGTGTGTGGAAGAAGAAAGTTAAGAGTAAATGTGAATAAGAGCAAGGTTATTAGGTACAGTAGGGGTGAGGGTCAAGTCAATTGGGAGGTGAGTTTGAATGGAGAAAAACTGGAGGAAGTGAAGTGTTTTAGATATCTGGGAGTGGATCTGTCAGCGGATGGAACCATGGAAGCGGAAGTGGATCATAGGGTGGGGGAGGGGGCGAAAATTTTGGGAGCCTTGAAAAATGTGTGGAAGTCGAGAACATTATCTCGGAAAGCAAAAATGGGTATGTTTGAAGGAATAGTGGTACCAACAATGTTGTATGGTTGCGAGGCGTGGGCTATGGATAGAGATGTGCGCAGGAGGATGGATGTGCTGGAAATGAGATGTTTGAGGAAAATGTGTGGTGTGAGGTGGTTTGATCGAGTAAGTAACGTAAGGGTAAGAGAGATGTGTGGAAATAAAAAGAGCGTGGTTGAGAGAGCAGAAGAGGGTGTTTTGAAATGGTTTGGGCACATGGAGAGAATGAGTGAGGAAAGATTGACCAAGAGGATATATGTGTCGGAGGTGGAGGGAACGAGGAGAAGAGGGAGACCAAATTGGAGGTGGAAAGATGGAGTGAAAAAGATTTTGTGTGATCGGGGCCTGAACATGCAGGAGGGTGAAAGGAGGGCAAGGAATAGAGTGAATTGGAGCGATGTGGTATACAGGGGTTGACGTGCTGTCAGTGGATTGAATCAAGGCATGTGAAGCGTCTGGGGTAAACCATGGAAAGCTGTGTAGGTATGTATATTTGCGTGTGTGGACGTGTGTATGTACATGTGTATGGGGGGGGGTTGGGCCATTTCTTTCGTCTGTTTCCTTGCGCTACCTCGCAAATGCGGGAGACAGCGACAAAGTATAAAAAAAAAAAAAAAAAAAAAATATATATATATATATATATATATATATATATATATATATATATTATCCCTGGGGATAGGGGAGAAAGAATACTTCCCACGTATTCCCTGCGTGTCGTAGAAGGCGACTAAAAGGGGAGGGAGCGGGGGGCTGGAAATCCTCCCCTCTCGCTTTTTTTTTTTTTTTTTTTTTTTTTTTTTTCCAAAAGAGGGAACAGAGAAGGGGCCAGGTGAGGATATTCCCTCAAAGGCCCACAGTCCTCTGTTCTCAACGCTACCTCGCTAATGCGGGAAATGGCGAATAGTATGAAAGAAAGAAAAGAATTTTTTTTTTTTTTTTTTTTTTTTATACTTTGTCTCCCGCGTTTGCGAGGTAGCGCAAGGAAACAGACGAAAGAAATGGCCCAACCCCCCCCCATACACATGTATATACATACGTCCACACACGCAAATATACATACCTACACAGCTTTCCATGGTTTACCCCAGACGCTTCACATGCCTTGCTTCAATCCACTGACAGCACGTCAACCCCGGTATACCACATCGCTCCAATTCACTCTATTCCTTGCCCTCCTTTCACCCTCCTGCATGTTCAGGCCCCGATCACACAAAATCTATATGCATAGATGCCGACACGCGCACATATACATACCTATACATTTCAACATATATATATATATATATATATATATATATATATATATATATATATATATATATATTTGCGTGTGTGGCGTGTGTGTGTGTGCATGTGTGTGGGGGTGGGTTGGGCTGTTTCTTTTGTCTGTTTCCTTGCGCTGCCTCGCAGGCGCGGGAGGCAGCGACAAAGCAAAAAAAGTGTATATATATATATATATATATATATATATATATATATACTGAACTAGGGCTTTTGAAAAAGTTGGAGTAAACCATGGAAAGGTCTATCGGGCCTGGTTGTGGTTAGGGAGCTATGGTTTCAGTGCATTATGCATGGCAGAAAGTAGGGACCAAAGAAGGAGCTGGAGAAAGGATATGATAGGGTTGATAGAGATGCTTTGTGGAAGGTTTAAGAGTATGTGGTGTGGGAGGTAAGTTGCAAGAAGCAGTAAAAGTTTTTACCAAGAATGTAAGGTATGTGTACAAATAGGAAGAGAGGAGAGTGACTGGTTCTCAGTGAATGTCGGACTGCGGAAGGGGTGTGTGGTGTCCCCATGGTTGTTTAATTTGTTTATGGATGGGGTGGTTAGGGAGGTTAATGCAAGAGTTTCAGAGAGAGGGATGAGTATGCAGTCTGTTAGGGATGAGAGGGCCTGGAAAGTGAGTCATTTGTTCGCCGATGATATAGCTCTAGTGGCTGATTCGTGTGACAAACTGCAAAGGCTGGTGACCAAGTTTGGAAAAGTGTGGGAAAGGAGAAAGTTGAGATTAAATGTGAATAAGAGCAAGGTTATTAGATTCAGTAGGGTTGAGGGACAAGTTAATTGGGATGTAATTTTGAATGGAGAAAAATTGGAGGAAGTGAAGTGTTTTAGATATCTGGGAGTGGACTTAGCAGCGGATGACACTATGGAAGCAGAAGTGGGTCAAAGGGTGGGGAGGGGGCAAAGGTTCTGGAAGTGATGAAGAATGTGTGGAAGGAAAGAACATTATCTTGGAGAGCAAAAAATGGGTATGTTTGAAGGAATAGTGATTCCAACAATGAAATATGGTTGTGAGGCATGGGCTATTGATGTAATTGTATGGAGGAGGGTGGATGTGTTGGAAATGAAATTGTGTGAGGACGATATGTGGTGTGAGGTGGTTTGATCGAGTAAGTAATGTAAGGGTAAGAGAGATGTGTGGTAATAAAGAGTGTGGTTGAGAGAGCAGAAGAGGGTGTTTTGAAATGGTTTGGTCACATGGAGAGAATGAGTGAGGAAAGATTGACCAAGAGGATATATGTGTCAGAGGTGGAGGTAACGAGGAGAAGTGGGAGACCAAATTGGAGGTTGAAGGATGGAGTGAAAGAGATTTTGAGCGATCGGGGCCTGAACATACAGGAGGGTGAAAGGTGTGCAAGGAAAAGAGTGAATTGGAACGATGTGGTATATATATATATATATATATATATGTATCCCTGGGGATAGGGGAGAAAGAATACTTCCCACGTATTCCCTGCGTGTCGTAGAAGGCGACTAAAAGGGGAGGGAGCGGGTGGCTGGAAATCCTCCCCTCTCGTTTTTTTTTAATTTTCCAAAAGAAGGAACAGAGAAGGGGGCCAGGTGAGGATTTTCCCTCTAAGGCCCAGTCCTCTGTTCTTAATGCTACCTCGCAAATGCGGGAAATGGCGAATCGTATGAAAAAAAAAAAAAAAATATATATATATATATATATATATATATATATATATATATATATATATATATATATATATATATATCCCTGGGGATAGGGGAGAAAGAATACTTCCCACGTATTCCCTGCGTGTCGTAGAAGGCAACTAAAAGGGGAGGGAGCGGGTGGCTGGAAATCCTACCCTCTCGTTTTTTTTAATTTTCCAAAAGAAGGAACAGAAGGGGGCCAGGTGAGGATTTTCCCTCTAAGGCCCAGTCCTCTGTTCTTGGCGCTGCCTCGCGGGTGCGGGAAATGGCGAATCGTATGAAAAAAAAAATATATATATATATATATATATATATATATATATATATATATATATATATATATATATATATATATATATATATGGAAGCGGAAGTGAATCATAGGGTGGGGGAGGGGGCGAAAATCCTGGGAGCCTTGAAGAATGTGTGGAAGTCGAGAATATTATCTCGGAAAGCAAAAATGGGTATGTTTGAAGGAATAGTGGTTCCAACAAAATTGTATGGTTGCGAGGTGTGGGCTATGGATAGAGTTGTGCGCAGGAGGGTGGATGTGCTGGAAATGAGATGTTTGAGGATAATGTGTGGTGTGAGGTGGTTTGATCGAGTAAGTAATGTAAGGGTAAGAGAGATGTGTGGAAATAAAAAGAGCGTGGTTGAGAGAGCAGAAGAGGGTGTTTTGAAATGGTTTGGGCACATGGAGAGAATGAGTGAGGAAAGATTGACCAAGAGGATATATGTGTTGGAGGTGGAGGGAACGAGGAGAAGTGGGAGACCAAGTAGGAGGTGGAAAGATGGAGTGAAAAAGATTTTGAGTGATCGGTGCCTGAACATGCAGGAGGGTGAAAGGCGGGCAAGGAATAGAGTGAATTGGATCGATGTGGTATACCGGGATTGACGTGCTGTCTGTGGATTGAATCAGGGCATGTGAAGCGTCTGGGGTAAACCATGGAAAGCTGTGTGGGGCCTGGATGTGGAAAGGGAGCTGTGGTTTCGGGCATGACAGCTAGAGACTGAGTGTGAACGAATGAGGCCTTTGTTGTCTTTTCCTAGCACTTCTCCGTACACATGAGGGGGGTGGGGGATGGTATTCCATGTGTGGCGAGGTGGCGATGGGAATGAATAAAGGCAGACAGTGTGAATTGTGTGCATGGGTATATATGTATGTGTCTGTGTGTATATATATGTGTACATTGAGATGTATAGGTATGTATATTTGCGTGTGTGGATGTGTGTGTATATACATGTGTATGGGGGTGGGTTTGACCATTTCTTTCGTCTGTTTCCTTGCGCTACCTCGCAAACGCGGGAGACAGCGACAAAGCAAAATAAAAAAAATAAAAATATATATATATATATATATATATATATATATATATATATATAGTCACCCCCTTATTTAATAAATTCCACTGCAGTACCATCCAAACCCTCCACCTTGCCGGCTTTCATCTTCCGGAAAGCTTTCGCTACCTCTTCTCTGTTTGCCAAACCATTCTCCCAAACCCTCTCACTTTG